>NC_141990.1:239246301-239568801 GCF_049901715.1 Pseudonaja textilis
AAAATATGCTTTTATGCAGACCAACACTTGTCCTCGATGCACTAGAAATTCACACACCAACCTGTAAGGTGCATATTGACTCTTATTGAAGCTTCAGTCATTGAAAGCTGTCTCAATTGACTCTGTTTGGAAAAGAAATTAACTATCAACCTAATTTCAGACAAGTTCCTGTGTGCTTGGAATAGATCAGACTCTTTGGTGAATGCTGTCAGCTCATTTGAAGGATGAGCTTCCCAAATAAAAGATTCTGGCATTTCTGTAATAACAATATTGGGTTTGTCCTGTATATTGGAAAGGGTATGAAATCTAGTGCATGAAATGCTACTAGAAGTACAATTGTAGCACTGAAGTGCAGGTAGTCCTCAACTTACAACAGTTCTTTTAGTCACCGTTCAAAATTACACTGAAAAATGTGAGTTATGATCATTCACGCTTAGGGCTGTTGTGGCATCCTTGTGGACATGTGATCCAAATCCAGCTGCTTGGCATCTGACTCATATTCATGATAGTTTCAGTATCCCAAAGTCACGTGATCTCCTTTTTTGTGAATTTCTGTCAAGCAAAGTCAATGGACAACCACGTTACTAATGGAACAACTGCAGTGATTCTCTTAACAACTGTGGCAAGAAAGGTCATAAAATGGGGCAAAAATCACTTAACAAATGTCTCAATTAACCACAGAAATGTTGGGCTCAGTTGTGGTTATAAGTCGAAGATTACCTGTATATGCTCAGCCAATTGTTTTAAGAACAGACTACATATTATGCCAGTTGTATAAAGTGTAACTTATCCCCTTGGGAAATTTTAGAGCAGAATGAGTATATATGAACTCAATCTGGGGATTACTATTAGAAGCAGACACTTAAGTCTTCCCCAGTAATCCCTTTATTTAAATTCATGAATTAAATTCATGAAATACAAATGATTTTAAAAAGTAAAAAAAATGTATAGAGTATAAGAAAATGTTGATGGGGACCTTAAAGCTTAATTTCCTACCATCAGTGTTCCCAATCCTACTAAAGAGATCCACTGATGGTTTCATAAAAGAAATCCCAAAGGGATTGCAGCTGAGTTGCATGTTACATAGTTAACCTAATATAGTTTAAGCATATATGTATTGTGGTTAAAAATGAGAAAAACATGTCAGTTTGAAGAGTCAATCTGTAATAAAGAGCAATAGATTGATGACTATGCTTTTCTGCATTTGAATGTGTTTTTTTTACCATTTTAGAAAGGCTGCCTCTTTTCCTGGATGCTTTTGGGGATTTTATTTCTAAAATCTAAAAGATTTTGCTGTATGATGCACAGTTTTGCAATGGGTCTCAGTTTATAATTTTAATAAAATAAATAAATCCCTCCCTGGTCCAGCAATATGATGATATTTTTAATCCTGCCTTTTTATGTATAATTCAAAGTGGCAAACATGCATTCCTGCCTCAACTAATTGTCATTGAAACTCTCTGGATTGCCCCAATACAACATTAAAATATAATCTTCTAAGATTTCAATCCATTTCAATATAATTCACTATACAGTAAAAATGTTTTACACAGAAGATCAGAACTGGGGACTGGATTGTTCTCTCTACAGCCTCCCAAGTATTATTCCTATTTCCCCAATTTTTAAAAATATAGTTATAATTATGTAGTTTTTCTTTTGCAAAAACAATCCTTTTTAAAAGGAAGGGTATATTAGACCTATTCCCTTAAAATTCTCTAATATCCCAAAGTGCTGGCTGACTAGCCTTGACAAATCCAGCAGAACCTCAGGATGGTGATTTCATTTCCAGAACTTTCCAAAAACCACAAAGGTGGAGCTCACGTCTCCAGATTAAACTGCTGTACACAGCAGTTACTATTTTGCTGGAAATGGAATAGCTAAGCGAATCTGACCTGTGATCAACTCAGTCTGTAGCTCATTGTAGGAGACTATTTGGGTTTTTATTTTGTTATGCATTAATCTTAAATACAGTTTCTTGGCAATAAATATACACAGAGCTACCTTTTACACATTTTATTAAAATTCTTCACTAGTTGCTAGACCCAGATTTCCAAAACCTCAACAGCTACAATAGATTTTGGCCCTCTCTTTTAAATATTATTAAAATATTATTAAAATTGAATCTACACTTGAAAAGCATATCCTGTTCCTGTTCTAATCTACTTTAGAAAGATAATATTGCTTTCTTGTAGTGCAGTACATAAATACAATGGAGTAAACATGCTAATATTAAAAAGAAACCAAACTACACTTATATTAAATCAAATGTATGCTATAACTTGGAACAGTAAGGAGGCTGCAGTAGGACTAAAGTTATAGCCAAGAAAGTCTAAATGAAAACATACATTAACAAGAAGTACTGAAAATTTTCTATGGGGGGGGGAGTGGGTGGGATATAGAGAGGACTATATATAGGCAGATGTATTCAAAAATATTAATAGGAATCCTAGCTAATTAAAAAAGAGACTGTTGAGTCATATGACCTGCCATTGATTATTCTGATTTCATATCACAAGTTTTTTATGATGTTTTACACAAACACAACACACACACACAAATACACAGATACATTCTGCCTATGTTCAATCAGTTAATAAAAGTTACACATACATTAAATACAATATAAACATATTCTGAATAAACCACATATACAGTCATCACCTTCAGGAATACACACATGTCCCTCTGAATGAAACTTTCTAATAATTGTCATATTTTGCATTTCAGAAGCATGAAAGAAAATTAAAAGGAGGCTGCATTACAGGAATAAAACTTCATCCTTCAGTAATGGCACCATCAGGAGACCCTATGCTACTTAGGTAAGTAACAGACTACCTAAAACTAATATTAAAAACCAAAGCTGGCCACCCAGTTTGTTTAAATTAAGGTCTGCCTAGGAAAGAATGTAGTATTTTATTTACTTGAACCTGTTTCCTTCCAGATGAATTTCTAATTGTTCAGTCTACTTCCTGATTTGGAATTTAGCTAAGGAGAAAATTACTTAGAAGACTAATTCTCTTCATTTGCTTTTCCACTAGGTATATTTGCTGTTAGAAAGTGTTATAACTACATATGTTTTGGGCAAAACCCAATTTTTTAAAAAATGAATATATTATTGCCACATCAAATCTTGTCCTAAACTATTTTTTAAACAAGGTGACTTTTTTAAGGTTTAGAAGCAGAATGCATCTTAACATAGATTAAGATAAATCAATAGCCTGATGAATCTTTCAAACAACAATTAAGAGCATCAATTATTTAGCAATAAAGATTTGAATTTTTGGTTTGATTTTAATTGCAATGTTTTATCATGTTTTACACTTTACATTTTACTTGTTTCACTTGCCACCTTCAGGAGTTATAAACCTGTTTATATAAAACTATACATTTCATAATTGAAAATAAAATGACAAATGGCAGTAATCTAGGTCCAATGTGAAAGAAGTGATAATTTAGTGCCTAATCATTTAACAACCAGACTGCTTTCTTTCTCTTTTTTGTCTTTTATTTCCAAAAGTGGAAAAAAAGTATAGTTAAGTCAATTTCTGCCTTTGATGGGAAAACAATATGAAATAGCACTCAGTTGTCAAACACTCAAAATAACTGTAGAAATGTTAGTCTTCTGAATGAAAATGTCAAGTCAGCTTTTGTCAGTGAACTGAAACACAATGAATTTATAGTATTTATGCTGGTACAGTGGAAATGTATCTTCTGAAATAATAATAGTAATTTAATTTAACCCTGGACTAGCACAGAGAATTTTTTCATATGCATATGAGTATTTACATAGATGGCATTTTATCTTTGTGCTATAAGTTCATCATAGTCCATTTGAAACTGTGAACTAAAGTCTGTTGCAGAGTAATTTTATGTTCTGAATATATTTTTGAAAACTACCCCAATAAGATTTGTACATTTACTTGTTCTCCTCAGCAGTTAAACCTTTCCCAAGGCATCCAGTTCCTCAAGCTGGAATTTTGTTTCCTAGGCATTTCATGTCCTTGGATTTTCTGTTACTCTGGAAAAATTTTTCCAGTCTGTATTGCTTGCTAAATTTCTTGCATTTCCATGTAGAAAGAAAAATACTTTCAAATTCATTTCAAAGTTCTATGATACTCTGCAAGTTCAAGCTGAAAACAGAGAGACACACTGTTTAATACAACATTGCTTGGCTTTTTTGTTTTTCTGATCTAGTACAGAAAATATCCATTTGGGGAAGAGAACTGCAGTTGCAGCAAAGATATATTTCCTTCCATTCAGAGATTAGAGAAAAATTAGATTCCTCTCCCCCCAATCCTGAATCTATGAAGGAAGAAAACTAAGTGTACTCTTCTCCTTACGAAACCTCCTAAACATCTAATGATGGATTTAAAACACAGGAATAAAATCAAAATATGAAAGAACGATAAATCAGAGCTTTATGCAAGACATTTCCTTTCAGAATATTTTAAAATAAAAAACTGGGCCAGAATTGGTCAAAATATTTGACACTCTCTTCTTATGTGTACATGTAGAAAAATTTAATCTCCTGCCATTGTATGGCTTAATTTTTTTTAAAAAAAAATTAGCTTACATATGCGGTGAACTGTTTTGATCAAACAACAATCTGTTGCTAAATCTTGAGTTCAGAAGTTATGAATCATTTTAATGACATATAAAAATGCTATGGATGTGTCACTGGTTTCCTTTTATAAGGAAATTTACTTTTTAAAAAAGGCATAAGCACTTAATTGATTAATTTTGGTAGTGGATGGTAGCCTTGGTTATACATGGTTCCAGGCTCAGCTTCTTTGCAAAGCACTTCTCTAAGCATTATACAACAAGAAGCTGAGGGTTTTAATTTATCTGATTAAAAGAATCTAAATTGGCACTATGGTGCAAAGCTTGCATGCAGAGCTAGGTTTCATTGGAACGGTAGAACTATTATTTTAATACAACTTCTTGCATTTTAATTATATTTATCGCAACTACTTTTGTTTTTTTCCCCTTTATTTTTAGGTGTATAGTTTGAAACTATAAAGCTACAATAATGCAATGTAGTAAAAAAAAATATTTTACCTGTATCATATTAGAAATGTTTCATTTCAAATCTTCTTTTAAAGGAGAGCATGGCAACATAAATCTGAAGCTTATTACAACTTCAAGGCCTTATTTTTAATATCCGTATTACAGACATGAAAAAGAACACAATTAGGCTCCAGGAAACCGACGTGGAATGGATAGCTAGACAACCAACTTACAGTATATACATTCTAAACAATTTTGCCACAGTTAAAAGGTATTTATATTCTGATGCAGATAAAATTGAACATGTCAACACTAATGCATTTTTCTAGGAGAATCACTACTTTCACAATAATTTCCATGGAAAATTTGTGTGCACATGATGTAATAGACACATTTATAACATCAAAAGGGTTCAATTTTCTTTTCAATCATACCTCTGTATGAATAGCTTTTCCTATTGAATTTAACAATAAGGAACATTACCAGAGTCTAAAGGATGGGATACTTCTGCTTGCTCTTATGAAAGTGTGTCAGACAATATATAATATATCCTACAATAGATCTGGGTTAACAGCTCTTTTACATAGGTTTTCGTTCTAATACACTTGTGTCAGCAGAATGCCATTTTTATTTAAATTTGCCTGTGAGATCAACTACATTTCAATCTCTGGTTAACTCTCAACGTTATTAAAAGAGTATTCAAATGTTATTTAAAAGGAGACCCAGGGCATCTGTATCAAGAAATTAACATAAAATGTTTCTCAGAGGTATAGATTTCAGCTCAAAATTAGCAGCCGTTTGTTCTGCTCTTGAGTCACTTGAGGAAACAAGATTTGATAAATAGTGATTTTAAAATGTTACTACAGTGATTTAAACTGGGCAGTTTTTTTATATTAAGTGGGGTTCTCAGAAAGGTGTGTTATTTTGTTGCAGTCAATAGAAATAAAGGTCTCTTCTTCTGGCCAACGGTACATTTAATAAGTAACACTGGATTCTTTAATTACTTGTCAGTTCAAAGCAATCAAGTATAAATCTCACATATTTACCAATTGGGAACTATTCTTACTCCACCACTTCGACAGAGCTATAGAAGAAAAATTAAAAAGACAACAATGTCCAGGTTTATTAGACAACTGGGTTTAATATTTTGAGTAACAAATATATCTGCAAAATAAATCCAGAACAGGCTGAATGTATTCCAACTTACATCTTGGTCAGTCATATGCTTGTGGAAAGATGGATGGCAAATAAATTAAATAAAAAATATTCTTATAGGTTACAAAATGATTATCCAAGGAAAAGTACACCATACAGAAATGAACACCGACAGAAAAGAATCTCCAAGGATTTTCTTCAAGGAAAATCCATGTATCACCCTAGCTTGATATATAGCAATATCCTTTCAGTTATATCAAGGAACAAGTAAGGTCTGCAAGTCA
The DNA here is from genome assembly GCF_049901715.1 of Pseudonaja textilis. Lineage (NCBI taxonomy): Eukaryota > Metazoa > Chordata > Lepidosauria > Squamata > Elapidae > Pseudonaja > Pseudonaja textilis. The sequence continues at coordinate 239,252,748 of NC_141990.1, forward strand.
TTTTATTTGCTGATCAGGATTTCTTGAAGGACCTCTTACATGAATTTGAACTTTCATATATACCAGTGAAATATTTACAATATTCTCTTCATCTTATTTAAAATCTAAATACTATCCTGGTCTCTGGCTGGCCTATAATTCAAGGGTGCACACACCACATAAAAAAACAGCCAGAGCTTTATTTGTACATTGTGACCACCATCTTGAATTCTTTGACCATGCCCTATGAACACTCCTTCTATATGGGCAGTTTACAACATTAAAGCTAAAATGTAAGATATTTTAAAAGGTGGTGTATTTGTTCTTTTATAGTTGTTTTTTTTTTAAAAAGGAAGTTGAGGAAAATCAGGGGCAAAAAGGTCTTAGTCATCTCATCTACAGGCCTGCAGTGGCATACGGATTACATCAGTTTGGTCTTAGGCAAATGCTTTCCATGAAGGCAATGGTCAAGGCAACGATGGTTCCATACAATCCCCGATTCCACTGGGATTCCATAATTTTAAACCTCTAACATTGTTTAAGGTAGAGGTATAAAACTGATTTCAGATAAAACATACAAGCATGTTATACAAGATATGGGTAATTCTTGACTTATGACCACAGCTGGGACTGGAATTTTCCTCACTAAATGAGCTAGTTGTTAAATGAGCCGCAACTAATTTTGCAACCTTTTTTTGCTCCAGTCATTAAATGAATTGCATGGTTGTTAAGTGAATCTAGCTTCCCACATTGTCAATCTTCCCCACAGACTGTCACTTTGCTTGTGACAGTCACAAACTGTGATCACATGTTCCTGCAACTATCATAAATATATGCCAGCTTCCAAGCATATGAATTTTGATCATGTGACTGTGATAGCTATAAGTGAGGACTAATTGTAAGTCACTTTTTTCAGTGCCATTGTAACTTGAAATGGTCACTAAATGAATGGCTGTAAGTTGAGGATTACCTGTATAGATCCTCTTCTTTATATCCACATTTTAATCTTTTTAATTTTTTTTCAGTTTTGCCACAAGTATCTATTAGACTAGTGCTTCTCAACTCTCCAGGGAATTTGAGGATCTGAAGCCCGCACATTTTGTGAAAAACACTGTATTAGTTCATAATACTTTAAGTTTCCATTACTACACATTTTTAATCAACACTTCCCAATGCTGAGGTGTATATACATTAAATACACGTTAAACATTATATTTTCCAAAGCTCTCTTTTTCCTATTGTAGTATCTTTTCAACAAACATTTTTATTTATTGTTTGTTTGTTTGTCAAGCATGTATGAGAAAACAAGTATAAGTATGAACATAACATATAAACACATAAGTATAAACAGGTATAAGTATATACATAATAAATGAGTATGAATAAATGGATAAATGGGAACAGTAGGACAGGAACAGAAGGCATGCTGGTGCCCTTATGCACGCCCCCTTATAGACCTCTTAGGAATGAAGTGAGGACCACAGTAGACAGTTTAAGGTTAAAGTTTTGGGGATTTGAGGATGTAACAACAGAGTCAATATAATCTAGGGATCTAATTGTAAGAAATATTTCAGGAAAACACAAGCATTTATCAAAGAGGAGCTTGGTGTGAATGACCCTTTTTTACTTTCAACTCAGGAACAATCACCAATTTGCCTTTTATCTTCTCAGCCAGCTCAAGGACTTCACCCTGTCCTCAGAAAACACTAGTGAAGTGCAGAAGTTTATGTTCAACAGTACTGGATGATTTTGTACAGTTTTAACCAGTCCTGTGTACTAGCCAAAAAGAAGGGCAGGTTTTTGTTTTCAGTAAATAATACATTTCTCTCATCTGTAGAACAGCTGACATTAAAAAAAATTATTTATTACATAATCTTTCAGTGTTGGAAAATGAAAAGTCGAAATACAAAACAAAAGTGTTCCAGGTGGTATTCTACGCCCATCCCTACCTTGCCTTATTGTCAGATTGGTGATCTTTGTTCACACTGTCATCCTCTGCAGGGGTAGTTCTGCCATTATTTCTCTTCTATCAGTTCCCCCCTCCTCATTTATATTACATTTCTTGCTTTGCTTCCTTGCTACTCAGAATAGAAGCTTCATAAAAGCAAGAATGAACTCAAAGACAGTCATGAAAGGTCCAGTTCTGAAACTTTGAAACCAGGGAGAATTCATTCAAAATGGGGAGGGGAACTAGAAACTACAGTGAACTCTCCGGAAGCTAACAGAAATTGAGTCTATAAAATCTACTCTGTATTCTACTGCCTTTGTGTGGCAAACACAAAGGCCTTCCATTAGCTCCAGTTACTTTCATTTGTTGCCTATGTGGAACAGCTACAAGCTCCCTTTGACCATAGCATTCAGTACTTTGATGGCAGGATGTTAAACGGGAAAAGCTACTATACCAGGAGTGGATTGTGTTTGTGGCATTAATTGTCTACATTTATAGAGGAAGCTTCACATCACATTGGCAGTCCAAGTGCTTAAGAGCATTCTACTAGATGAGAATAGTAATTATCTCCACATAGAGGAGAAACTGAAAGAGTAGCCTTTCACTAGAGGGAACCAAAGGTTCTCCCACCTGGTGCACTCCAAGTGTGTTTAGACTACAATTTGCAGAGTTCCCAACCAGCAAAGTTTTTCCTGGAGTAGAGGAAGTCCAATTTAAGTAAGCCAATGCCTTATTTTCCACATTGTAATAATTGTTAGGCCTTATACCACTTTTTTAAAAATCAAAAATTCACCAAAAGTTGTTTCATGGATGTTCCTGGATATCTTGAGGCAACTTGTTATGAATTCTTGAATTCAGTTTCACCTTTTGGTATGACTGCTTCAGAACCTTCTCCCATCTTCCTCAGTCATGGGCTTGTGATTAAAGAAGCACAAATGGGTATGATATGTTCAAAGCAGTTGTTATTCACAGATAACACTGTTCTGAACTTGGAGGTTCTACAAGCTCTATAAGCTCTGATGAGAAGCCTATTCTGTGGGAATGTCTTTCATTCCCATACCACACTTAAATTAAAAGCTGTTACCACATGCCAAAGGCTACTGGACTTTCTTGATTATTTGTTTTTTAAATGTTTTCCTTCTCATCCAAGAAGCTTCTTCAGTTCTAACTGAACTTTCAAGGAAACGTTTAGTTGCCTTTTGGAAAAACACCTTTGGCACAACCATGATCTTGATGATTAAGAATTGCCAAATCAGAATGTTCCTCATATAATTGCATATTCCATTAAAAACAGCTTTGTCTCATCTGTCCTTCATCTTCTGCCAATCATTCTCATTTAGAGTCCATCTACCCCAAGAGGCAATGGGAAAGAGAAGCCACAAATGCATGTGTATAAGTTTCTGACATTTATCTTGGAATTACTGGCATTATTTGCCGGCCCTGCATTCAGTTGATGCCCTAGAAGTTCTGCAAGCACAAATATTAATAGAGCTAAACAAGTTTGTTTCATTAGCTTGGCTCAGCAACTTTAAAATGGGTGGAGTTCGACTGCCAGAATTCCTCAGTCAGCATGCTGGCTAGGAATTCTGGGAGTTGAAGTCCAAACATATTAAAGTTGTTAAGGTTAAGAAACACTAGGTAAGTAGTGTCTGTGTGTCCATATTCAGAAGAGCTAGAATTCAGGCAAGGAATTCAACATTAGGGTTTTTTCCCCCAGCAGGAAAAAGAAAGATTCCAAGGACAGCAAATGGAAACCAAAGTGATTCTTAGGATCTATTTGCCTTTTATCAGATTTCAGATTTTGCCAGGTAGCAGCATGCTCAAGTAAACAAATGCCTTGAAAAAGTAAGTGATGGTAAGAAGGAGAAACCACTAGAAGCAACATGAAAATTGATAGCTAAAGCCTGTCTTGGGAGCTTCTATTTCACAGTCTCAGTCACTCCTTCTTCAAACTGGCTACATTTAGACTGAAATAGTCCCCTCTTGTAAGTTTTCTTGATTCACCATCAATGTGTGAAAGCCAAAATTTAATGATTCTACCATGCTAAGAACACATCTTTTTTTTTTTTTTAAAAAAAGAAAGTTCTCTTCCAAATAGTACTATTTTTAGAAAAGTTTGTCTTTCAAGATTTATGTGATATAGGAGCCAAAGCTGAAGAAAAGAAGAGGAAAATAATACAGATTAGAGTTAAAAGAATATTTGCATTGGAAAGACATGCAAATCACCCAGCCAGCTCCAAATCAGAGGAAGCATTTAGCTAGATATTATAAGACTAGGTTTGCCTGTAATGTGAACAGGCTTGAATTATGGAAGTTTTGGTATAAACATATAGTTGAAGGTTGGCTGTTGAATAAGAGAAGAGTGGTATATGATGGATGTAACATATACATGAAAATAAATGGAACATCCCATTGGCTGGTGAATGTATTTATGGATAATGGTATAAAGAATGCTTGGGCTGATAGAGATGTCATTGTCAGAAATGCCGAATATGACGTATTATTGCCTGAGAATCCAAATGATTTGCAATGACTGTTAGATAGATTGTATAATGCATCAAGCAATTGAGTTTGAAAATTGATTACAAAAGAGTCAAAGGTGTTGAAATAAAAGCCATTGACAGAAACCCACCAGGAAAAGCAAATGACGAGCATGTAGCACTTCTAAAGATGGTAAAAAATTTCCTATGTCTGTGGTATTTTATCAGCTATAATTTATGGCAGGTGAAACCCCCAAACATACAAAGCTATCTTCTTTGATATCCAATAGGAATAGGTGGACTGAAGACACATTTCCTGCAAAGACAAATACTGTACAACAGAAAAAAATGAGTTCATGCGTTAGACTGAGTACATTTTTCCAGATGGGCAGTTTTATTCAATATAAGGAAACTGCCATATAGAAAGGGATGGAATTCCAGGTTTTGTGGTGGCCCAAATGAATTTACATTTCCCATACTAAAGCACAACATGGAAGGAAGATATTTGTATTTCTAATTAGTTACTTTTCTGAATTTTATAGTGCAATTCTTGGCTCAAACTCTGATCATTTATAGAACTAAAATAGCATCATAAGAAAGCAAAGATGACTTGTGCCTCCTTTGAATGGAGAGCCTGAACAAGAAGTTAAATGAAATCTAAAATAATTTAAAACATGCAAAGACCATTTTGCTATTCCACCAGAGAGTTGTTTTACAGAAAGCGATCAGGAATTAATAAGAAAAGAAATTGCTGCTGACTGAAAAAAGAGGGTTGAACATTTTTTTTCCTTGTCAGTTTTAAGACCATTTACTTAGCGCTATTGCTAGGAAATTTGAAAGCTGCCTGCATCTACATTCTTAAAAGCAAAAGGCCCACTTTCTGCTTGCTAATATGTCCACCTGTCCCAAATATTTTGATGATTGATTATAATTGAGAACAATTAATCAGTGGAATGACTTGCCTCCAGAAGCTGTGGATGTTCCATCACTGGAGGTTTGTAAGAGGAGATTGGACAGCAGTAGGGTTCAGATTGCTGGGGTATAGGGTTTTTTCCTTGAGCAGAAGTCTGGGCTCCTCCAAGATTTTAATAGTTGCAAATTTTAACCCTAAGAGATTTTTAAGACGAGAGTATCCAGAATAGTATGGGGTCTCCTGCTTGGGCAGGGTGTTGGACTAGAAGACCTCCAAGATCCTTTCCAACTTTGTTATTCTGTATTCCATCTTTTACCCCTCTATAGATTATATTTTACCTATCTATAGAACATACTTGTATGATCATCTTATACATTTACATGACTATCCTGTAACTATGTCCATAGGCCCAATTAAAGCCCCAAATCTGTGGATAAAACTTGTATAAATGTAATTGACAGCTTTCCAAAAGTATTGGATCTCGCTGCCTGGATGGGTTTTCTACTGTAAAGAGTATTTTTCAAGTTTAATGTTTGATCTGACATATAAAAAAGCTATCTTAGTTTTGCTATTTTTATCAGCCCTCTCCAGCCTGGATCTTCACAAAATCAATGATGCAGAAAACAAATGAAAGAGCCTCTTCAATTCAAGAAATGCTCAAAGGCATTTAAACATGTGTAGAGTGTGACTTCAAATGTTAGATACTCAATACCTACCGTGTTTCTCCAACAATATGGCCTCCACCAATAGGAAGGCCCAGCATGATTTCTAGGCATGAGGTGAAATTAAGCCCCACCCCCCAAATTTAGGCCTATTTAATCCATGCGTTTCCCTGCCATTTCTCACATCGTTTGTTAGAACTACATGAGGTAAAGAGAAATGGGGGAGAAGGGCGGGGGGGTGAGAAAACTTGCCTTTAGGAATGCCCTGCAGGTAGCCTAGGCTAGAATACCCTGATCTACCAATAGAACATGAGCCAATAGAAGCTTCCCAAAGGCAGAGTCCCCAGCGGCTGGGGACTCTACCTTTGGGGAGCTTTTGTCAGCCGATAGAAACAGCTTCATGGAGAGGTACGTATGGCCCGCTCTAGGTGGGGGAGGAAATTAAGTCACCCCCGAAAAAAACGGCCTAGCCATTTTTCGGGGGTCCAAAAAAAATAAGGCTGGCCTTATTTTGTGAGAAACATGGTAGAACTTTGGGTGAAATCCAGGGAGCTGCAGTCATTCATATTATGGTTGTCAGCATTAAAAGGGTAGTGGGTAAGAAAAAGGTACAACCCTAACTTTTGAGTTGGATGACACAATGCTGGATGACATGAGTATTATGTCATCCAACATTTGAGTTGGATGACATAACATGGATGACATAATGCTGGGCTCTGGGCTGAAATCTGTAATTTTCAAGACATTTGTTGGTTCAATGCAAAAGAGCTGGGCATAGAGAAGTTTGGAATAGGGCTTGTTTGCATGGGTCTCATCCTGTGACATTTTTAATACTACACTGTGCAGGCTCAGGACTCCACAAGGCTAATGTAAAAACATTCTTTCACAGACATATGGGAGAAAAATCTCTTTTTCAAGCATTATTCCATACATTCACGTGCTTCCTCATTTTACTTTTTCCAGTGTCGCTTTTCCAAAAGCTCTTACACCCACATTTATACAATAGATGATCCCAACAAACCATTTATGAATGTTCACATTTTAAGTATTTCAGACAATCTTTATTGAGAAAAATAAAATTTAATAACATTTAATAAAATTATAGAACTGAATATTCTGCAATGGAAGAGCTTGTGATGATCCAGAGCATGGCACAAAGGCAACTCAGCCAGAGAATAAGTATTAGCTCCAGCTTTGTCCCCAATGTCCCAGGTACTTTCCGGTCTGAAGAAAAAACTCTCCCACAACCCGCAACAGCCTTTGGCTGCAGATATTCCAATACAAATATTGTAAATAGAAAACTTTAAATTATAAATCCAACAAGGCAAAAATAAATGAATCTGGCAGAGCAAGATAAGGAGTTCTAGAAGTACAGTAACATGGCAGTAAATCAAATTAGTTGGGAAGATGCCAGGAACTATGATAACATCAACCAATACTAGATAAACTCACTAACTGCTCTTGACAACCGCCCCATCCATCTGCATCTCCTTTAAACTCCATCCCCAGGTGTGCCTTGGGAAGGGAATTGGGGCCCTTTCCTCCCTTGTAAGCCACGCAACCCATGTTGCTCTCTTCTTCATTCTTCCCTGCATGCCCTAGAGTGAAGAGGGAGCAGACCTTGGTCTTCCTCTGAACCCCCTCTCCCTTGTTCTACCTCTTCCCTGCTCTGCCCAGCCTAACTTTGCCCTTCCCTAGTTTCCTCCAGAGCCAACGAAGCCTCTCCCAGGCTTCCTGTCAGCTATTTGTCTTCCTTCTCAGATTCCGATTCCGATGGGGGCATGACAGAACCTCTCCTACATATCTTTGTTGCTCATTTTAGAGTTTCTGAATTTCAAGTTGATCCACAAATAACAGAAGGAAAGCCTATCAATATAGCACTTTAAAACTATGTACTTAGGAAATTATCTGAGGGGTATACATTCCTACATCAGATGATGAGCAATATTATGTAGTATGTTGAAAGGAAGAAAAAAAACCACAGACATCTAAAACAAAACTTACTATTGTTCTGGTTTGTTTGACAACAAAGTTAAATAATAGTAATATAAAACTAATTTAATGTATTGTAATATAAACAAATAAATTAAACAATAGTAATATCTGCCACCATAAAGAATATTAAATCTACTATAAAAATATCCTAACATTTTGACAGTGATGCCAATTTTCTTAATTTATTTGAAAAGGAATCACTGTTACAATAAATAAGAATAAGCATAATTTATTAAATTATTGTGTGCTGCCCAACTTTCAACAACTTTGAATACAGATATCAGCTGCTTGATCCAAATTAATATTAGCCACCAGATTCATTTATTTATGCATAAGCAGCAAAATACATAATGCAAATTAACTGGCAAATTGCTATGTATCAATCAATGTGACTGATATCCAGCAGCTGGAATAAAACATGAGAGCAACCATTCCTCATGTACTGACCGTATTTTAATATATTAGAATCCTAGCAGTGGAAGGACCTCAGAAGTCTTCCAGTCCAACCCGCTGCTCAAGGCAGGGGACTCATACCATCCCAGTCAAATGATTGTCCAGTCTATTCTTGAAAACGTCCAGTGATGGAGTACCTACAACCCTAGGAGGCAAGGTACTCTATTGATTAATTGCTCTCACTGTCAGAAAATGTCTCCTTATATCTAGGTTTGACCTCTCCAATGATGGGCTGCAACTGGTTCAACAACCAGTTCGGTGAGCATGCGCTTCATCTAAGGAACTTGCACGCAGTGCTGAAAATGGAGCATTTAGAAGCTCAACTGCTTACCTTCCAAGTAAATAGAACAGCAAGGGGAGGGAAATCAACTGTGCCGTGAGATTGAGATGAGCTAGAAAGCAGGAAATAAAGGACAGGATATGGCAGGGGTGGGTGGGTGGGGCCAGCTGATCATAGGAACTTCCGGTTTGCCCAAACCAATCTGAACCAGCAGCAGCCCTGCACTGAAACTCTCTTTGCAAGCTTCCACCCATTATTTCTTATCCTGCTCTCTAGTGCCCTAGAAAATAAATCAATCCCCTCTTCTCTGTGACAGCCTCTCAAGTCCTGGAAGCTAACTATCATGTCTCCACTAATCCTTCACTTTGATAATCTAGACATACTTAGCTCCCTCTACTGTTTGTCATATAATTTGATCTTCAGATCCTTTACCATCTTTGTCGCTCTTCTCTGCATACTTTCCAGGATCACAATATCTTTTTTTGTGTCATGGTGACCAGAACTGAACATAGTATATAAGTGTGGTCTCACTAGCATGGTACTATCACTTCTTGTTGTCTTGATCCTATCCCTCTGGGTTTTGTTGTTGTTGTTTTGTTCTGATTTGCTTTATTGTTTCATAAGTTCTGCACACCAACCAGGTTTTTTAAATTAGCTATATGTAAGTGCTATTCTACACCACTCCTCAAAAATTGTGCCACAGCAGATGATATCACCTCACTAATTTTGATTAATCCCAAAAATCTCAGCCATGTGGGAGCAGATTCATATTTGGGCAAGAGTCCACCAGGGAATCCTAAATTGTAGTCTAGACTGAAATTAAAAGGAAAAAAAATCAGGAAAAAGTTAATGGCAAACCACTTTTGTATGGCTGCCAAAAAGAACACATAGTCTACACTGTTTTTAGCATCCTTACTATGATCTTTCTCACACTGCTTTATAAAGCAACAAAATTTGTACATGCTAGTATTACAGTTTACATTATAGACTCCTGAATGACTCATATGATTATTGAACTGATTCAAATGGGATTTATTGACTACTCCTCCCTCAATTTTATTCAGGATGAGATGTTTTCTCGGATGTTTTGACTCGAAAAATAACTAAAAGGAGCATGTTAAACATTTCATGAAGGAATGCTTTGTTCATGCCAATATGTTTTGCAACATTTCATGTGAAAGTATAGCTCTATATAAAGAAATTTAAGGTAATGAATATAAAAATGGTGGTTATCTGGCACTATCTGGGATTGCAGTGGATAACTCAGTAAAGGTCTGAATCAAGAATAATTCAATAGAACTTTTAAGCCAGGGATAATAATAGTAGGAAAGGCATATATTAGTTTAGGAATTATTAGAAAAGATGCCATAAACTGCCGATATCATAATCACTGTCTGTTTTATAAGCACACATAGAATACTGCGTACATTTTGATTTACCATGTCCCTCCCAAAATATGTGTGTGTGTGTGTGTGTGTGTGTGTGTGTGTGTGTGTGTGTTTCTGGAAAAAAAAACTATGGAAAGGACAATCTGCTACAATGAGAGATAAATTCAGAAAAAAAGAGCCAGAAGAAACATTTTCATGTCTCTAGAATCATGCAACAGAATATATAAAAAGAGACTCTACTTCATAGTGTCCAATTGAATTGTATAATTGGATTCCACAAGGTGTACTGATTACTATCAATGTGTGCATTTAATGATGATACTCTAGAGGTAATTTGCCTGGAAATACCTCTTCCCAATGCCTCTTGGGAAACAAATGGGAAATTCAGACGAGTTTCCCATCAATATCTAGTTTGTTATTGTGGGACTGGGAGAATGGAATGGGTGATCTTTGGAACTTATCCAGCTGCCTTCTCTTATATTTTCAGTTCTTATGTCCCAAGAAAAGACCATTGTTCTTTTGAGTCAAGTTCTGATCCAACTCCCATGCTCAGCACTTTCCAAATGTAGTACTGCTCCACCATTAAAACAATCTGAATAGTTTGACGTTGAGAAAGTCTGAGTTGTTTCTGGCAATTTCAGATGCCAGTAGCTGCTGCCAGACCTTCTCAATACAATGCAGGGCTCATGTTGAACAGAATGAACAACTTTGGAATGCATGAAAAATGCATGAAAGTGTCCACTCTTTCTTCTTTCAAATCACTGCTTTGGCTCCTGTTGTCACTCTAGTTTGGTTCCCCTGTCATCATCACTTCACAGATTTGGTAACTAGCATATGACAGGAGCTGACATTAATGCAGTCAACACTTACTCTTCTTATAGAAGCAGCTGTCAAAAGCGATTATATATTAAACCTAAGCACTAGTCATCATGATGACTTTCTCAGCATTAACATTTAAGAACATACATTTAGAGAGGTTAAAGTAAGTTAGGATTGTCACTTTATGGCCAACAAGGAATTAGATAGGAATAGTAATAAAAGTGGCTTCTTTTGAAAGCAGGGACTTCACAGAAGCTCAAATGGATTAATATTAGGACAGCATCCTCTGAAACAATCCATTTATGGATTTCTGGAATTCAGTTGTAATGCAGGAGAATCTGGCAACTGTGTTCATGTAGTTTCCACTCTTTGCAGAAAAAATCATCCTGAATTTCCAAGTTTCCAAAACAACTCCATGGCAGCAGCAATAAACGTTCCTTTTTTCTGAGACAAAAGCCTACATACAGTACACAGCCTTCTGACAGTTGTACCTAAAAAGGTTTTGAAAAGAAAAAATGATATTGGAAAATGGTTTGAAAAGGCAGTGTGACAAAAATATATAATGAAGAATACCATCTTAACAACTGTGTTGAGAAAATCTGGGGAAATTTTATTAACAAGTACTGTATTGTTCTAAGGAAAGTTACTGTATGTATGAAAGTTTCATACACTGGGGAAAGAGAATGAAAAAGATGTACAGGTTTTACACATATTTAAAAATATTGGACTAGATATTATCTTACAAAATTTGGCGAATAAAAACAAAGGATTTATAGGAATCCCTATATTATAGAATGGCTTTGTTTCCCTATAATTTTTCTCATAAAAATCAGTGTCTAAAAATATTTTTCTTCAATTAATAAAAAAGCATAAGCATTTCAAAAAAACTAGTGCCTCGTACCAAAATATTTTTCCCCCTCAGAGATGGAGTAAAAGGCACACATATTCTATCCCCGATAATAAAATTATTCATTTATTTTAAAATTGCAAATATATATCCTACATTCATCATTGCCTTCTTATGCAATCCATGTGTAGTACAATATTCTATTTGAACTTTTTTAATTTGAACTTTATAAACAATTTAAGGAATTAAAGGGAAAAATATTTTGAAATATTTTTGCTATACCTTCAATTTCAGCTTGGGCCAAATATAAATTGTAAGGTCCTTGGTGCTCTCTGAGCTTTGAGGTTGTCTTGTAGACTTTTCACTAACAAACTAGGTAATGTTATCAGAAGTAATGATCAAAAGTAAATTTTAGGACACCCTTTAACTTCTTTTTCTTTTCTCTCTCTCTCTCCCTGCCTTCTTGATTTCTGGGAACTGTCTCTGCAGTTTTCTTGGCAAAGTTTTGGGGAAGTGGCTTTCCCTTGCCTACCTCTTAGGCCCAAGAGAGTGAAGACTAGGGGAGCAATATAGAAAACTTATCAGCAAACAAGAGGGAAGCAGTAGCTGAATGAAAGGCAGAGAAATATTGATTATTGCAATTATCTATGATTACTGCAGAGTTACATTCAAGTGTGCAATTCCATATCCAGGTGACTCTTGTTTAGTGACTGCAATTGATTCCAACAAGTTGGTCGCTAAGAAATATAGCTGCCAAGCAAACTACGTGAGAGAGAGGGAGGGAGAGGGAGGGAGAGAGGGAGAGATAGAGGGAGAATGCAAAGTCACTACAGTATCATTCAGATAAAATTGTCTTGTACGGTGCCCTATGCCTGACCTGCTTCTTCTTCCTTTTTCCCCTTCATGGAGTCAGGAGATACATTAAACAAGCAATCTCTTCCTGTGCTGCTTTTCTCCACATCACAGCATGTCCCTAAAAAACACAAGTTAATCATGCAAGTTTTATGACTTTAATTAGTTGATTAGATCCCTCCTCCCAGCTGGCAGCTGCTTCCAGAAACTGACCAGCTCCTAATCAGTTTCACACTGAAGGTTTTTATTGTGTAAACAGATGACTTTTTAAATTACAGTTCTATATGCAAAAGGTTGTTATCCAAGACTAAATGAGGGCTACCTGTATACAGAACTGGTGATTACTGGGATGTGCCCCAGTTTTTCGATGCAAATCAATTCATTTGAACCAAGAAGGAAAAATAAAATTGAGCACTATATGCACTGCTAACTGGAAAGTAATATTTACAAAGCTTGCTGTATAAGATACTTAGCCTTTGCCCTTGATCTCTAGAAGAAAGAATAATGTTTTCTGACATAGGACCTACAGTTCTGAGGGCTAGTGTTATTTCACAGTATCCATGCACATCAAATAATGGGGATGTTATATAGAGGGACAGAGAGACTATCGGCTATCCATCATGCCACTTCAGATCAGGCCTAATGCAATCAGAAACACATGGCTACATCAACTTATCTCCTTTGATCAAATGTGATTAAGTAAGCCATTAATTTTCAAGAAAAATAAAATATGCAAGATTATTTTATTATAAATGTAAATGCCTGTCTTCTTAAATTTTTTTTAAAAAAGAAAAGCCTTCTAATAGAGAACTTTGTATGCTTCAGAGAACAGTTGTTTTAACATTGGTTTTAATTTTAATGAAAGATTATGTATTTGTATGCATGTCTTCTTTCCTTTTTTCTCACACTGCTCATGTTGTCAAGCAAAATTTGTGCATCAGCTTGATCAAGATAATTTCATTATACCATTGTTACCATTATGACTTGGGCAATTAGTAGTTTATAAGAATAAATTTATAGCAATCAGTGATTGAGGCACATTTGCAGTAGTCAGGGTGTAATAAAGCCCAATCAATTTCTTTCATTTAATATGTAGGCTGTGACCCCAGTTTTGATGAGAACTCTTAGCTATTTCATCTTTAAATAAAAAAGAATATCTGCAAGCAATTATAGTGGTGTGTTAATTAGATATTCCTTCTTATCTTTTATACTCCAGAATACATTGCTAACGAAATCCTTGTTTTCTTTCACATTCCCTTTCTCTCTGTAATAAACTGACATTGACTGGGTGCATTTTTGTGAAGACAATGAGCCAGATTTTTCATTTTCTGTTCCAGTGGGGTAAATCTGAAGGATCTCCATAGAAGTAATTGGCATTATCTGAGATTTACATGAGCATAATTACGGCCAGAAATCTACACCACTGATTTCTCTTTCTCATTCTCGCTTTTACCCTTTTATAATATTAGTCAACTAAGGACCAGTTCTAAATTCTTCACCCACATTTTCTGCACTCACCTGCACTTAACATATTGCAAAAATTACTTTGGGTTGTTGGTTGGTCAAAGGAATGCTGAACACATTAACACAAGGCTTTCCCTTACAGGAAACAATTCTGAATATAAATAAAACCAAGGGCAAATGTTAAAAATCTGCACAGAAGAAAACAAAATCTTGCCTCTGTTACATGGCATAATCAGATTTGAGTATGCTTTGAATGGAGCTGCTTTTAAAGATTTCAAAATATCTTCTGGTTGAGAATATAGTTGTTTTAGTATTTGTATGAAACACATGCATTACTGCATTATTTTCGTAATCCATCTATTGCTTTAAAAAATAGTCTTACTCTTTAAAAACCCCATCAAATTTCAATCTAAAGAACTACCTGTATGTGAACACAGGTAAACCATATTTAGTCTACCAAAATTCTTGCAATGACTAGAAAAGGTGAAAAGTCATGGAATTACAGCAAGAGCTATGAGTTTACATATTTCTTTGCTGCCATCTAATGGTCATGTGGATGTTTACAGCCCAGTATGGTACTTCTATGGGTATGAAGCTGTCCAAATGCTAAAACCGCACAAAGGATTATACGTTTTTCCAATACTATCTTGTTGAGATGTTTCACTTTGGATTGTTAACCACTTCTTAAAATTTGAGGTGGCATTATATACGTGTACAGCAAATTGTATATGTTTTTTCAAAAGCTAATGTAAACAATCTTGAGCTGATTATGCTCACAAAGGGAAACACATTTTAAATGAACGATAAATGTCAGGCGTGGATTGATGTCACAGCATTGTGCAATTAATTATTAAGCGGAACTTGTTCCAAGTTTTCTTCAATCTCTTATGTCATGTTTTATAATTGTAAATCATGTGACCCTGATGAAATATACCAGTATTGAGCAAAAATATTAAGGTAGGATCTAGAATATGATGAACCAATGATTTGCCACTATTAGCTTTAGATATTTTTATAAAGTGGGGGGACAGTTTCTTTCAAGCTGAGGCCAATTTCTTTGACTTCTTCAACGTTCATTTTTCTTTCCAGCATTACAGCATTGAGTTACACTGTCTTTTTCTAGGAGGGGAGGAGGGAAGGAGGAGAAGGAGAAGGAGAGGAGGAGGAGGGAGAGGGGAGGGGGATGAGATGGAGATTATTTGGATTTACCATTTGAAAAACAATTCTGGCATTCTCTGGAGGTCTCCTATTCAAATATTAATCAAGCAAATAAAATCCGAATAAAGTCTGTCTAAGACTACCATTTCTCAACTGCATCTAGTGGTTATTGCAACCCAGCAGACTAGCCTAGAGTCAACCAAATGCTGCAATCACATCTTAATAATAAATTAAGAAAGATGCTCCTTTATTCACTCTTTTCCATTCAGTTATTATCTAGACACCTTTCACTGGATTTGTTTTCTTACTCAATCCTAGAAAGGGAGATTAAAGGAAAACAAATGGCAACATCTTATAGTCTCTTGAAGTTATAACTTTCCAGCAGATTGAACTCCTTGTTCCTCTCTAATCATGTCATCATGGGGGATGGGGTTAAGTAATTCACATATCCCTGTGGTGGCAGCCTAGGTCTTCTGTACGTTTAATGGAAACAAAGTTATGTTGAGCCAATTAGAATATATATTTGCTAAAGTTACAAATATTTACATACTTGTAACTCCAAAATTAAACATTTCTGCAAACAGCCCTCCCCCAAAGGATTTATTTCTCATGTTGGATCAAGAGTAGATAATGGGAAAGGGATTTGTAATTATTCCTTCTGGACTAAAGTAGCATCAAGCAATAGTCCACAAATACTTACGTACATTTTTGTTGCAAATCCTTCTGAAGATTAAAGACCAAATGGAAGACCCTCAATTCCATTCTTTCTCCAGGCAAGACTGGAAATAATTTCTGCTGATCAGAATAGGCAAAACCAATTCGAAGTACCAGCAGTCTGTAAGGTACCTTCCTCTTTTCTACACATTTCCCTTCCTTTTTTCATAAGCAGCAGGTTGCATAAAAATTGCTGCTGCTTCCTTGAGAAATAGTTCAAGATTTAAAAGTGGGATAGCCTTACCTCCTTTTATGTTATGATATATCTGTTCCCCAAAATATGAAGAAACCAAATTGGCTTTCCTGTTCTCACCATTCTTTTGTGCAACAACTAATGTGATAAAACAACTGTGCATGTGGAATACTGCAAAGCAAGAGCCGCTTAATGGAAATTGAATAGTTTAAGAAATGGCATGCATAAAAGTATCTAGGTGTTTAAATCTCTGGTCAAATGAGACAATTTATAATGCTAACTTAATTTCCGAACAAGCTGTATCACAATTGGACCTGCCACCTAACTACAAGTAGCTGTCCCTCATGATTCATTATGACCCAGCCTGTTTGACATGTGGACAGAGTATGGTGAGTGGGTTGGGAGAAAGGAGATAACAGAGATAAATCTAAATTCATTCTGGAAACAGTCACACTCAATGACATATTCACTGACTTCTTCAACAGCTCATTTGATAATGTTCTTTCTGCACTATTCATTTTTCTGAAAGATGAAAGCTGGCTGGAGATCTCATCTGCTCACTGATGCAGGAAGAGGATTTGAAATTAACACAAAATAAAAAAGAGAGAGACAGAAAGAGAGAGAGAGAGTAGGAGGGAGGAGGGAGACCAGGCATGTGAGAGGAAAGCAAGCACTTTCTGATTAACAGTCTCTTGGTCCTGACTAGGAAGGCTAAGAATCCAACTTATCAGGTCACCTTTAATTAGAAATGCATTATAACTTCACAGTGGAAGAGCTGTGCCAGGCAGAACGGGGTTTGAGGAAGGGAAGGGATGTTCATCATCATAATTAATTGCCAAGAGGACAGAACTGTTGCTTTCTGTATTCTGACATACTTGTATATATGTTTTTGATTAATGGGCTCCAAAAGCTTTAATCCGGAAGGTTAACAATGCAATTACACAAACATGTCCCCATAACTGCAAGTATTTTCTGTGAAGGTCTTGACGATAGAGAAAATATTAAGGGCTGTGTCTGTCAGATTGAAGAATCTTTCAAAATATGAATTTTTAGCATCTTACCCATAAGATCAACACAAATTCAGATAATCCCTGCCCATAGACATACTATTAACTAGGTCATTATTACACAAATAGAAAATAGGCTTAGATAGCAGAGGAACCAAGCAAGCTACCATTTTGAAATGCAAACTGGTGCATATGGAAAACTGAGCAATACAATACAATATAATACAAGGAAGAGGATAGCTGCCTTTCAAAAGCAGCTTGAGAAGAGGTCTTTGCAGTTTTCAAATTTTGTTGAGGAGATTACCAGTCTACTTTTCCTGTGGAAAGCTGTATCTGAGCTTACTGTAGAGCAAATACTGAAATATTATTTCAACACTATAGTTACAAGAACATTGTAAATTCTGAGAGAGAAGAAACTGAAGGCAATTCCAGTCTTCTCAAAACGAACTGAGAGGTCTAATTCCCAGCATATTCTTCTCCAGAATGAAAGATAAAGAAACACATTTACAAAAAAAAGTGGAGCCAAATCTGTGCTGACTTTTCAACAGAGCCAACAGCATATGCCCTGTTTCTTCTCTGTGACAAATGGACATCACCGCCACCACCATCACCAGCAAAAAAAAAAAAAAATGAAATCGATGCAATGACATCCATCTAATTGAGAAGAGGATTCTTTGAGATTCTAGCACACATATATTTTGCCTCCTTGGTCTAAGGGTGTTCAAGGTTTCAAGAGCTCTTCCAGATATATTGATTGCGGTTTGTCTAGATTTCGGAGAGAAAGATTAGGAAGGGAAGGGAATTCTGTGCTGTTCAATTGTACAGATTTTGCTGATGATGATGCTATGAAAAGTCCATTTTATGGTATGTGCCAGTTAAAAAAGACTTATCATCAATGTGCAGCAAGAAACTATTTAAGACAGCATTATTATCCCCCCCCCCCGCAAAAATATGATATGAATACTTGAAATGTCATTCCAATGCATAATAGATTGTTCTCCTAATACAAGCTAGTTTTTCTCTGAATATGTCTCTGTACAGTGCTTAGGGTATTTTCACGAAGCTTTTAGTTTATTGTATGAGAGTATAAAACAACATTTTGTGATAGAAATCTCCACATGTATCTACTCCACTCTGAAACAGCTGAAATATCTGTGTTTATCTTTTTAAAACTGAGATGGTAGTTACCACACTGTTTAAGGAAACTTTCAGGAAATAGATAGGAAATCTACCATTCATTCAAGGCTATCTAGATCAGAAGACTTCAACATTGTACTTGGTGTTTCAAAATCCTAACCCTGCCCCCTTCCTCCAAAATAGTTTTTGTAACTGGAGTGCTGAGATGCTGAAAGCAAAATGCTGGTCTCTGTTACCCTAATTGTGGCCCAGGATTATTTTTAAAATGGAAGCATTCTGGAATTCTAGAACTTGAAAAACAGCAATAAAAGATGGCCTCCCAAGCTTCAGAATGAAGAGACTCTCTGAATCTTTAGTAGTAATGCAAGCAGTATTAGTAATGCATTCAGATTTCTGTAGGTAACAAGTGGGTATTTTCAAGAAACAAATTGGAAAAAAAATGGCTCACCAGGTTTATGTGCTATAATTTTTTTTTAAACAGGATCCTGCAGCCAGAGGAAATTTTTATAGGAATCATGCCCCTTTCACAGCTATGAATCCTTTCCAACCAATATTTTCCAATTCTATTAGTGTTTACAGTCAGGCACAAATCCAAAAGCTGGAGTTATCCAAACCAGTTTAACCCATTTGCAACAGAGAGCACAACTTCATTAATACTTTGAGCACTTTAAATCAATATTTAGACATTTAATAATTGTGCTCATTTTACTTGAATATATTAGTGAAGCTGCATGGAACTATTAGAACTCCCTCTGATTAACATACTTGAATCAGCAAAAGGTGGCAATTAAATAAAAATCTACTTGCTTCTTGGTCTACCATAAAAATTAACATAATTTAGCAATTATTTTATCATTTTGAATATATATTATGCACACACTTAATATATATTATGCACACTCGTAATACAGCAGTTTTTTTAACATTTTAATTGTGGCCTATCTTCTGTGTGCTTTAATGCTGCAGGCCTTCAGAAGATGCTTGGAGTCAGAAAAAGAGTAAGAGAGAGAGAAAGAGAGTATACACACACACACACACACACACACAGAGAGAGGGGTCAAATTCAAATTTGGTTGGGGAAGGGGGACCGTTACCATTTTAAGTCCAGTTAACCATAGAACTGGACTGGTAATCCTGAGATTTTTTCAGAGTCTTTGTTGATGAAGCTTAGACTTTTGGCATGAGTAGAAATTTCCTTAGACTTTTGGCATGAGTAGAGATATCCCTTTCGGCCCTTGTAGTTCAAAACTGAAACAGAGTAGATAGTGTAGGATTGCCAATCATCAGCAATCAACACATAAATCAGCCAATAGGAAGGGACCACATAAACATGACTCATGGAACAGCCCAAAGCATGTATTCCAGCAGAGAAATTCCCTGAAGATGGGCTCCAGCATGAATCCAAAATTTCGGAAGAGTAAATCTCTGGTCCCAGTGACAGACGCAAATTCAATTTGGCATCATTATTCTGGGACACATATATTTGCCTTCATTCGTGATTCAAAACTATTTGCTTATGGAAAGGTACATGGTTGAAAAACAGCAAATTTCATTAAAATGTATCATGATGGACAGTTGTGTGGACAGTTGGACAATGATGGACAGTTGTGTGGACGTGGACAGTTGTGACATAAGTTAATAAGCCAATAGCCCTTTGTATACTTTTATTAGAGTAGAAAGTATACATAAGTTTGTTTTTTTAGAATATTTACCTCAGAGAAAGAATAGGGTTAAAGCGAGGCGGCATAATCCTGAAAAAGAGATGAAAATTAAAAAATTTTATGCAATCAAGAAATACTATTAGACTGTCACTGTAAAATACATTATGACTAAATTTGATTCATCCTTACTCTGTATTCTGAAAAGTTTTAATATCAAAGGGACATGGCTGACCTTGGTATGTTCCTTGTGCCGTTTATTAGAGCTTTTGCATAGCATTTACAAGGTGAATGCATTTCTTCAAAAACTTTCCTGCAGAGATATACTGTATGCATGAGAGACAGAGGTCTACTTTGTAGATTCAGCTCTAGGAAATTAAACCATTTGAAATGTAATTTAATTTCGCTAGGAAGAAATTTACCATCAGACCTTTGCAGGATTTGTTATCCCAGATTAAAAAAAAATACTGATGAAATGTTGGACTTCATGAAAGCTATTATATCACAGGTTGAAGTCACTAAATATGAATTTGTTGTTATTTATTTAAGATGCAAAGCCTCTGCATTTGGATGAAAGTCTTTAACTTTAGTTTTACTGTGCCAGTTGCTGAAGTTGGGTTAAAATAAACAATTTTAAGATGGAGCTCAGTCAGGGAATTGAAACTAAAACTGGCCAAAGATTCCTAGCAACTATTATGACATTTAATCATCAGTTAACTCCCAACTGCCAAAAAGTACAAAGACCTAGTTTAATCTAATTGTTAAGGCATCAGATAACAAGAGGATTGTAATAAGTAGAAATTATCAGGAAATATAAAAAAATATTTTCCAACCAATGCATGCAATTATGTTAACAAAAGCTTTCATTGTGAAACTGATTAAGGTCTGGTCAGTCTCAGATAGTAGAACTGGCTATAGAGTTTCTAATCAATTAATTAAGGCGGAGCTGACATTGTTAATTTGTTCTTTGCTCTTTTTAGGTAAGTGCTGTGCTGAAAAGAAAAGCAGCTCAGAAGAGGTAGCTTACTTAGATAATCTCTCTGTCCTGCAAGGAGATGCATCCAGCCCGCGGGCCGCCAGTTTGATACCCCTGGTGTAGAGGGAACTTTATCTGAATGAGACAGCAGTAACCAGTGATCTTTACAATTTCTCTTTTTCTGTCTCAGTCACATATTCAGTTAGTGACCCTTTCTCTTAATGACCAAGTCATTGGAATCAATTAGGGTTACTAAATAAGGACTAACTATTCTGTGAGACAAGGACAAGGATACTTTGGCTAGCTTCTTAAAGCACAGAATGATTATTCCAAATTAACTATTTTTGGTGCCAGGTACAAGATGGGCCTACATGAAGCATTTGGAAAGAAACAAGAAAATATTAAACCACATGAGGGCCAAGGGTCTAGGGCAAAATACAATTTTGTTTTATTGGTGTGCAATAAAACAAACAAATAAATAACAGGAACAGACTTCATTAGCTTGGTCTCAACTGGAAAACTTAAATATCTCTCCTTATGCAAAAAGCTGTGAGAAAGGAAGCACAGGCTGCCAAGGAAATACAAGAATGCCTTGTGAAATTAAACAGTGTGGTTTTTCCTTCCCTCCTGAATCTTTGAGAATGGAGGAAGTCAATGAAAATGATAGACTGATGTTCAAGAGACATAACTTGATTATTCTAGCAGCCATGAAAAAAAGAAAACGTTGCAAATAATTCATCAGTACACGGTAGGGTAAAAAAAAAAGTGTAAAAGAAAAGCCCATAACAATATATGCTGCATCTTTTGGCATGATAAGTCACTTTGGATAGCAGATAATTTATCCAGCTGTGTGATACATCTCATTAAAGAAGCAACCAGCACAAGTAACTTCTGATTTGCAGTGTGCAGCTTCATCTATCAAAGTATAAACCCATTCTCTATAGAGAGTGATTCTGTGAGCATGCCTAGAACTAGGGAGGTTTATTTTGAAATACATTGTTAAATGGGCTAGCATTTTGTATTGCAAGATGCATTGTTAACTGCACCACAGAGCTAGTGTCCTATTCCAGCAATGTAGTAAGGGCACTTTTCATCTGTGTTTGTCGAATAAAGAGAACAACATTTCACAATTGGGTGTTGTTATATTTAATGTGTTTGTCAAGTGAGATCAGCTGTTGGTTGTATTTAACACTTTCGACAAGAAAAAAATACCCCATGCCTTTTACCTGTTTTGGCTGCTTCTGAAACATGGGCTTATCACTTTACAGGACAATCATAGGTTTAATACTCTTCTAAAAGAACAACAGCTGAGAGATGGGAAGTTCTCCCACAAAGCTGCAGAGAAAAAAGAAAGAACCATAGCTCATACAAGTTCTTCCTTCCACCATGCCTTGAACAGTTGTATAGGACTTATCCATAAAGGAGAATAGTTGTAGCTCAGGGTTGAAATGAGGGATCTTTGGTGCTCTTTGAGTTTGTTAGTTTCTTGGAGACATTTCATTACCCAAACTAGGTAACATTATCAGTGCTGGCAGGGAGTGAGGTTTGCTTTCATTTTATATTCTAGAGACCCTGTCCGTGTTAATGGGAGTGGTCTGGGTATTTCTTTAAGTGGCCTATTTTACAGTTAGCTTGTTTGGCAGTTTCTTGATTGAGGTATATTACTAAACTAACAATAAACAGCCCAATCAAAGAACCCCTAAGATAGGGGTGTCAAACTCATGGCCCATGGGCCAGATGTGTCACACACTGGCCATGGCCACACCAGTGGTGGGATTCAAAACTTTTTACTACCTGTTCTTTGGGCGTGGCTAGGAGACATGGCTAGGAGTGTGGCTAGAGGGTGTGGCCATGTGGCTAAGTGGTCATGGCTTTTTTTTTTTGCTTTTTGCATCACCCCTCCCCCCATTTTGGGGCCTTCTGGGCATTAGGGAAGCCTCCTGGGGGGGGGCGGTATTTTGGCTCCCAGAAGACTTTCCTAAGGTCAGGAAGGTAGAAAACTGAGCCTGAGAGGGGTGTGCAGCAGCCCCTCCCATGCTTCGTTTTGGGGCCTCCCTGGGGCCCAGGAAGACAAAAAATGAAGGGTTTTTTTGCCTTCCTGGTCCTCGGGGAAGCCTCCTGGGCAAAGCAGTAAGAAAATGAGGGGAATTCCAGCACAGCTGATTGTAGGAACAGCTGATTGTTGGGAGTGGGGAAAAAACCTTAAGGAGTGACTGGGTGGGCTAGCATCGTGCAGGCGGGTTGAACGAACATTGGGCGGATAGAGCAAGTGAGCGAGCGGCGACCGGGAGACCAGGTCAGGGGCATGGCCAGACAGAAGTTGCTACCGGTTCGGTGACCTACACCAAATCCTTGCTACTCGTTCACCCGAACTGGTGAGAATCAGCTGAATACCAGCACTGGGCCACACCCAGTTAAGCAAAGCGGGGGGGGAGTCATGATATGTCACATGATGCCACTGGGACAATGCAAGTTTGACACCCCTGTTCTAAGACTACCCCCATCATGGAATATAAATTGAGAGCAAACCTGATTACCTCCCAGCACTATGATGTTACCTAGTTTGGAGTAAAAAAATGTTTGTGAGGAAACAACCAAGGACCCCTCACTTATTCATGTCTCTGGCTAGGGATTATCTTGGAGATCAGATTGGTGTATAGTCTTCTTTCCTGTTTCATTTGCCATATCTGTCAGCCTGGACAACTGGTCCTCAAGATAAAAGAGGGGTAGGATGCTGCTGCCAGATGGCTAAATCCAGTTTTTCTGACAGTTGATGATGTTGAAAAGTCCAGGGAAAGCAACCTTCCTATTATGGGAAATGAAAACAGCAACCTCTGGGTTACAAGTCAGAACAAAGACAATAGAGATTGGCATGAAGACATCAAAACCTATGCAGGTTTACTTTTATTCTGATTGATAAACAAGAGGAAAGCACTAAGTATAATGTGGCAAAAGAATCTTGTGAGAGTAGAAACATTGTAGTGTATTGTCATGACTGCGTGTTATAGTTTTTGTCTTTTTTAGGAGGGAAGTTAGAAAAGGTTGCAATAAAAGTTGAAGAAAGGAAAATGGAGAAAAAAGACAGCATGCCCCATCTTAGAACGTTTCAGCTCCCAGCCCTATTTAAAAGGGGGGTATTTTTATATCACCCCCCTCTCTTATATTCACTTCTACTTTAATACCATAGTTCAAGTTCTGTGAAACAAAACAAACCCCTGAAATCCATCCACTTAATGATAATGGCAAAGGTATCATTTCATACTGCATGGGAGAAGGCAATGGTAAACAATTCCTCAATTTTACCAAGAAAACAGGGCAAGCCATCCAAAGAAACATGGGACATAAACATGGGCTGGGAAGTGGGGAGTGTCTGTGGAGAAGAAAAAGAAAGAAAGAAAATCCCCTCATATATAACTATGGAACTGGGGAGTGGCTCAGAAAGTTACCGGCTTTTCCATTGTAGGCCTCCTTCCATTTTCTTTCCTGGTCGTGGAACTTCAAGTGAAGCATCTACAAAAAACACAGCCACGACTTGAAAAATGGACAGAAACACATTAAATCACCCACAGATTAATCTGATGCAAAATAGTGCTGCTATTAAGGGATTGGAAAGAATCCTCAATGATGTGCTGAATGTGCAATTTTTACTTGGTTAAAGCATGCAAGTACACCAAGGACAGAGAGAGAACTCTAAAAGAATACCTTCTTTTGAATACTTTTGTATCATTTACTACTTAATAGGAATTACTAAGAAATCTAAAAGAAGGTTGAGCATTCACATCTCATAAAATTTGGACAACAATTTCCCCTGAGCTGTGGATTCCATGACTGACCAACACAATAATATTTCTCAGATTCTGCCCTTCATATGCAGGGCATGGTTTCTTTATTGAAGATGGTTATAAAAGAGCTCACTATAAAATCTCTAAAACCCAAACCTTTGAATTGATCAGCTACAAGTAGTCCTTGTCTTATGGACTCTAAATTGCTAAATGAAACAATTATTAAGTGAATTTTTCCCCATTTTACATTCTTTCTTGCCACACTTGTTAAGTTAATCATTGCAGTTGTTAAATGAATCTGTCTTCCCAATTAACTTTGCTTATTAGAAGGTCTCAAAAGGTGATTGCATGACTCCGGGACACTTCAGCTAAATATGAGTCAGTTGCCAAGCATCTGAATTTTGATCACATGAACATGGGAATGCTGCAACTATCATAAATGTAAAACACGGTCATGTCATTTTTTTCCAGTGCTGTTGTAAGAGTCACTAAATGAACTGTTAGGGCTACCTGTGCTTTACTGAGATATAAAATGTGTATAACAAAATAAAACAATCTCTACAGGAAAATAAAAGCATAAGATAAATAATGAAAAGGAAGCTATGACAGAGGTAACATGGAGACAGTGTTATTATAAATGTGAATCACAGCGATTGGTCCTGAGAAACCAATGAACCTCAGATCAATTTTGCAGCTGAGTAAACCTTATAATTAGGTGGCATCAGTATTCAGATCAGGACCATTTTGCAACCCCTGAAATCCTCCAAGTTTCCACTACTGAAATGTATCAGTAAATTATCAATTTTCAGTTGCATTTCTGTCTCTATCTGTCTGTCTATCTGTCTCTCTCTTTCTCTCTCTCTCCCTCTCTCTCTCTCTCTCCCTCTCTCCTTATTTGTTTTAAATAATAAAACACCTGTATTCCATTTTTTTAATAAACTTAAGGCATGTATCTTACAAATTCTTCCTTTCTTCCATAAAGTTCCCCAAATGTTGAAAATCCCACCCGTGCCCATTCAGTAATATCATCACCTAACTCTTATGCCTTGCACACACACAACCCTTTGCCAAATAAAAAGTCTCTTTCAATCATTTATGCAACCACACGCTATTGTCAAGATAGCACATTGCTCTGAAAGCAACTACTTCTGATCAATGGGCAAAATAGCATTTTTCTTTATCTTCATTGGTGGAAGAGATAGAAACAATGATATTTCTGTAACATGCTTGTCACTGTATGGATCTTATTCCTTGTTGCTTTCTCTAGGAAAAAAAAACAAAGGAGGTTATCTCGATAGTGTTCAAGGAAAATACATATGATGTGGTATACAATCTAGACACAAAACAACCTATTTCAGTTCTTTTCAGAATTCAGAACCTACCAGAGGAATTCTGCTAGTTGTAATATCTGCAAGATACTGTGAATATACTACACAATACTATAAGACACTCCTGAGAGGCAGTGAAATTCATCTTGTTGAATGAAGTTGTGGGGCTAAATTTCATAGATTGAAGGAAAGTATCACTTTGGTTACAAATATTTAGCGTGGGTTAACTCCATGCACCATTTTAAAGTAACATTTTTAAAAATCTGGGTTTTTTTTAATTTACTTGATGTGTTATAAAAGATACAATATTTATTCAAAGTATGTACTCCAATGCAGTATCAAAAGAAAATTAACACTATTACTCATAGTAAGTTGTTTGAACTGTGAGAGTAATTATCGTACCCTACTCACATTAGAACAACTGTAAAAGAGATTGGATAACCCTGGCCTGTTGGAGATTTCTATTACTATCCAATTAAATTTCATTTAAGCAATTAAACACGAGCATATTGTAACATTCCCTGCTAATCAGATGCAGGAAGTTGGCTATTGAATTTCTCTTTTCTGAGTCAGAGAATAAAATACATGAAACAAATAAGACTTCCAGTTCCTTATTTGTGCTTATGTTGTACTACAGCTTTACTTCCTTATATGGCTTGCTTTTTGTTACAGATCAAGCTTTATAGGGAAAGTGCAATTGAAGCTTCTATTATGTTAAAAAAATCAAGACTTTCAGTTATGAAACATAGAACATATAATTAACTTTATTGAGCAGAACAAAGGATTTTATAAAAACTCACTCAAACTGAATTAATATAAGGATACTTAGCATAATGTGTATAGTTTAAATTACTGCCTACTAATCATCAGGCAGTTGAGTGGTAAAGTTGTTAGACTTTCAATTTGCAAACAGTACCAAAGAAAAACCCTGCTTTACTTTTTGATGATTTAATAACAGATAGCACTGACTGGCCTCTCTGGAAGCATTTCTGATTGAATGATATGTTTCTTTCTTCTATAGAATCAGAGAATCATCAAGTGCCAGTCCAGTTTTCCCAAAGAATACTTCCGATGTATGCTCAGTATAAACTCTTTAGGATTAGATTGCACAACAGTTCAGAAAAACAGCGATCTTTCAACATCAATAGATCTTCTAAGAAAGGCATTCCCTGTATGCAGATGACTTTTACTTAGTGCTACGCAGAAATAGTTTGCTCTATTCACAAACTGCATTGGGTACCTCAGAAATGAACTCTCTGAATTCTGGGGAGTGATCCAGAAACAAAAGGAGCTTTGTTCTTGTTGAGAAAATATCTCCTGTAGGGTTTTATCGGAGATTTATCAGTTTTTGTCTTCTGTTCTTCAATAGAGAAAATTATTTGAGCCATTCACTGACATGAAGTCAGGGCAGGCATGTTTATCTCCAGTCTTGGATAGCTCCAAGACGAAAATCTTCCTCTAATGTGCGACTTTCCCCTCCAGCATAAACCAAGATCATCTGGGATATCCCACAGTTTGAGACAAGCCATGGTAGCTCTGAATTCTTGGCCATTTCACAACCCAGTCTCTGGGAAACCAATGTAAGCTTGGGGAACTATATCTCCACACTAAATATGGGTTCCAGAAGCTTAGAACAGAATCCTTCTCCACAGCAGCATGAATGGTCTTCAGCTGTCTTCTGCTCCTTATCCATAGTCAGATGTAGATACTTAGAGAATACATTTATTGTCATGATAAATGCAGAACTGGCTAGATCTTTTACCTGAAACTACATTTTTTGTCTGGGACTAAGTTTGCTTACAGAGTGCTCTGCTGACCATCATTAACAGAAAAGCATCTGGATTGCTTTTGGAGTTCCTGTGTGGCATCCTATTAAGTTTCTACTTTCTATTCAACTGTCTGAGATGCTTGATGCCAAGTTTCAGCTATTATTATAACAAAAATCAATCTTCTGGACAGCAATAGGAATAGACTTATATACTACTTCATAGTGCTTTATAGCCCTGTCTAAGCAGTTTACAGAGTCAGTATATTGCTCCCAACAGTCTGGGTCCTCATCTTATCGACCTCAGAAAGATGGAAGGCTGAGTCAATCTTGAACCAGTCAGAATTGAACTCCTGGACTGAATAGTGAGTTAGCCTGAAGTACTGCATTCTAACCACTGCACCACCATGGCTCAAGAACTCCCCTGATTCAAGTGGTTCCTTACCATTTATATCCTTCATTCCCACCAGTTCCATCATTCTTGGTGGTGGTGGTAAATTCAAGATAGAGTATTTTCTGGATTTTTGGCATAGGAGAAGCAGATTTGAAAATTTGATTCACTGGAAGGCTACCTAGACACTAAATGTTTCTGGTAGGCAACTTCTGAAGTCCATGTACTCTTTCTTTCTTTCTTTCTTTCTTTCTTTCTTTCTTTCTTTCTTTCTTTCTTTCTTTCTTTCTTTCTTTCTTCGTCCCTTCATTTTTAACTTCTGATGCTGGCCAATAAACCCATATATATTTCTCTTCATGAAGTCATTCTGTTCGTGACAGAGGATAAGTTAACCAGTGGGATCAGCAAGTACCATTCTTTACCAGTATAGTAAAGAAAAAAAGAGACGTATTATACTTTATTCTAAAACCTGGTGGTTCCATTCACAAAGAAAGATACTAACTGCCTTTTTAACTGGAAAATAATATCCACCTGAAACAAGTAAATTACTTTAAATATCTAGAAACTTTCTTTCAATCATACTTTGCTTAGAAGGTAATTAAAAATTAAAAATAAAACCACTGCTTGAACGTAAGAGGGCTTCTAATATCATAATCTGATTTGCCAGGGCAACGATTCTATCCTAGTTGCAGTTCAGTTATTCAGGGCCAAGATACTGTGTCTTGTGCTTCATAAATATCAGCTGTGCACCATGACGGGAAACACATAAAACAACACAATTTAAATTCTACTGAATTGTGCTACATGTCCTTGCTGTGTCTTTAGTGTTTTTCAATTTAAACCTTGTTTTGACTTATATAGAGGTGTTCATGCATTTCTGTTGTCTTACTTGACATAGTTTTGGGCCCAATTAATCCTAGCCGTAAATTTACTTTCTCTTAGAAAAAAAAGACATCTTCATATCTACATTACTGTGCTATTTCACTCCAATTTTCTTATGATGTCAGGGCCCAAGAACATCATCCCAGAAGATAAACAATGAATGTGTTTACTTGAACCTGCAGAGGGATTAGTTTAGATTATTCTAATTCCTGCTTCTGTGGTAGAGCTGTATCTTTACCCTATTATTTTGTAATATTCATATCAACACACCCAAAAAGCATTTTCATTACCCAAATTCAAGATTTTACCAGCATTGGTCCTAAGAAGGAAGATTGAATAATGTACCTCAACAACATTGCCTATGCCCTTCTCCAGACAAGGTGGTTGAGGCAGTTTTGCATGTACTTCGGCACTGTCCTCTCTATTAACTGTGGAACTCTGAATTATGAATACTCCTATTCACTGCCAGCTTGAGCTGATCTGCTGAAGAGGGTGCTCTATTTTTGTTTGCAGACAGGTGCATAGGAATATGCAGGAGGGTTTCCAACTTTTGTTTGATTATGTGAGAAAGCTTTGGGTTTAACACTGGCAATGCCTACTGGCTGAGTTACTTCTATCCAGATGGTATGTAATTCTACCAAATACCTTGGGGTTTTTTTCTTGTGCTTTTATCTGACTGTATTTTAATGCATTTGATGCTTTGCTCAAAAACACCTGCTTAGTTATACACTCATGTATAAATAATAAAACCTACATTAAAATTTGAGGAAAAGGTGGTGATATGGAAAAATTGGATGAAAGCAAGGATATTGACTTTGGATCAATTGATAGATAATGAGGATGAATTTTTAACATATGCTGTGCTAGGAGACAAATATCATTTATCAGATGTAATCTGTTTAACAAAGTCGTTTGGACTAGCAACATTTTTTAGTTACTGAGACATCCAAGGTACTAGAAGAACTGTTAAATCCTACTCTAAAGTTCACAATAGTCTACATTATTTCTATAATGTCATATAATTCTAATCATGAAATCCCAAAATCAAAATTACATTTCTTACATTTTAGTTTTTTGGAAAAAGTCCAAAAGTGATTGTTGTTCTTAACACAACATGATCCCCTATATCTATTTCTATATGTATTTGGTCAAATTCAAACTTCAGATTTCTGTAACTCCAGATTTCTCTCCTTTTTAATAATTTCTTGGAGCACCTTAGAAAACCAGAGAGTCCTCAGGTTTGAATAACAGAGACAAGTTGCAAAGGACCAATCTGACCCCAAGTCTTCAAAAACTACCCTCTCAGACTCAGTCAAACTGCAATTAGTTCCTGTTAGGAACAAACTGCAATTAGTTCCTAAGAAAAAACCCCAAGCTTCTTTGGAAAGTCATCAGGTTCTATTAGTTTCTTGGTGCAGGCTGATCTAATAGATCTCTGCTCCTTACACGTGAGTGATGAGATAACACTAGCAAGCCAAAAAGCAATGAGAGACCATGACAAAAGATTTATTAGACAGTAATATTGCAACTGCCTGAAAACAAAAACCAGGTTTAATGAGTGACCAACATAAAGAGTCAGCCCTTCAGTGACCTAGTTATCATGATGGCCATAAATCCAGCCACAAACTCCTAAATCAGTCCAAACTTAACACCCATACCAGAGCAAATTAAAGCCGTCAAGAAATATAATAGCCCTAGCACTTAGACTTATAAACCACCCCACAGTGAATATAGCACTTTCTGAACAGTTTACAATGTCAGCATATTGCCTCCAACAACCTGGGTCTTCATTTTATTGACCTCAGAAGGATGGAAGGCTGAGTCAACCTTCAGCCCTGTCAGGATCGAACTCCTGGAAGTGGGCAGAGTCAGCCTGGAATGCTGCATTCTAACCAGTGCCCCACCTCAGCTCCTAAAAGACTTGAAGACACCACTGTTAATACAGTGATGGATTTGAACAATTCTTGCAGGGATGTTCACTGTGCAATAGAGAAGGTGGTATAGCAGCAACCAGCCCATGATCCGTAGAACCCAACTTCAACCACAGACTGTTATGGGTATTTGTGGTGCTGTGCCTCTAAAAGTCATTAAGTCTTTTTGGATAACAGCAGCTACTCTGACCTTCATGACACCTTGGCTTTGTAGCTTTAGACTCAAAACTCTTGTGTTATGTCTTAACTAGCTGCCCTGGATGAGAGTCTGAACCTAGCAATCAAGTGAAGCCATGCAAAGTCCTGGACTAAGATTTATTGTTGGGTCTTAGTCTGGGGAGTCTAACAAATGGGAGAGCTACATGAAAGGACAGAGTCATTACTCAGGACTCTGGGATCTTTGCTAAGAGGTTCTCCCAAAACCAGTGTTCTCTCTGCTGAGGAATCTCTCACACCATATGTGGGATAAGTTTCTTATATGTGAGCAAAGAGTAGGCTAGAATGACTTTATAATGATATTTGTAAACTATTGATGAACTTTCTTTGGCTTTGCAGCAGTTTAGGAAGAGAAGCAGTAATCACTCCTTTCCATTTAGAGGACAGAAACAGCTTCCCTCCTCCACACAGACATACTTATTTTTAAATGAGTTGCCCTTTTAAATGCTCCCTTCCCACTGATGTAACTGAGGAGTTCTGTCATTAACACCATTAGTGTTTCATGGTATTTGACTCTTTTCAGCCATGGGCATCAATAGTACTGCTCAGCCTGTCTCCAAGTGGTTCTGCATCAGCGCATCTGGATGGAACATGACAGATACAGTAATGTTCTCCATGTAAATTACTCCTTATATAAATGCAACAAGAAAAATAACATGGAACATTCATTGCTCCATGCCTGTAACAACAAAACTGCATCTTGACTCATGACTGCTGTTAAAAATGCCAATGCACATCACGACAGAAAGCTGACTCAGGAATTGAAAAGTAATGCAATATTAAAACAATGCAATACAGCAAGCAACTTATGGGACTACGTGGGGGGTTGTATATGTTATTTTAAAAGCACTCAATTAAACTGAATGCTGGTAATGTTCAGTTCCGTGTGTATTTAACTCCCTTGCCAGTCAAAACAGGGATCCAAAGTGACCATAACGGGCAAATTTAAGGTGGAGACTCCTGTCCCTATCCCCAAGTTTAGAAATTCATTCTTTAAATGCCTGAAGGGAGAATTTTGAAGTCTCTCCCTTCTATCAATAACAACTCAGCATGTTCCAAAACAGGGCACTACATAACCATAAAGCACTTACTGACTGAAAAAAAGATGAAACTTTGTTGTATGAATTGTTGCCAATTCCTTAAAGAAGTATTGGTCAGGAAAAAGTGTACTTCATTGAAAAGTTGCTTCTCACAAACTAAAATTCAACATCCCTGCCTCAATAATGGAGCAAAGGCTAGAAGTTGTCTGATTTGTGTAAATTGATATGTGAATCTGAATTTATTTATTCAGTCGATGATCAACACCAAACATGTGAAATTGCTTTGATCCTAAAATCAGAGAGATGCCTAAGAGTCTCAGTGCTTTTCATAACTGGCTGTCTCACTCTTGAATGGGAAGTTGGGGTGCCAAAAATAAAAGTACAAAAATGGCGCCCAGTTTATGCAGTTTATTAGCTATGGAGAACTGTTTATGGCTTATCATACATTTTCAAAGACTTTGAATAATGTTAAAAGAATTCACTCAAGCTGTATATGAATATCTGTGACAAATTAATACTTGACAGGACTAATTTCTTATTGTATATACTCTTTCCATCATGCTTTGCTTTCTTTAAAGGCAAAATCTTACAGCTGCACCAGGTGAACTTCCAGAATTGTATTTATTAATATTTCTAAGAACAAACCACTATGCCTGGTTTTCTTTTTTCCTTTACTGGAAAGTATGGTTTTAACCACTAATCACCATTAATGTAAGATGTACTTTGCTATTCCTGACTACAATAACACATGTATACCAAAAAGAAAAAGGAAAAAAAATCAGGGGAAGTCAATAGTAGATCAATTTAAGAAAAGCACTCAGGAGGGTGTAAAAGGCACCCAACAGGGTTTATTGTATAGTACTTTAAATACTGTGGTTGACTGGGGAGCATTTAAAGCTATTTGCCTTTGACCTATGAAGTCTTTTAAGTGGAGAAAGAGAACTTTGCAACAGGTATAGTCTCTCTACATTAATTTTCTGATGTACTGTATCTTTCCAGAGAACATCAGGATAAATGCTTCAAGTTAATGGAGGGCATGCTGTGGCATTGTGTATCATGTGTATCACCCTGGAGGGAAGCAGATGCCTGGATGACACTTCCTAAGAACTTTGCAGCTAGGCAAGTAATACTTTTGGACATATCAGCCCTGAACTGATCTGAATGGAAGATGTGGAGTGATGTGGTTCCATCTGAATTTCCTATTTCGAGATCTGGACCCAGCACTATTTAGTTCAAGCCACTTCAAAATTACATGCAAATATGGATCAGGATCAAGATCTCTTTTGCTATGTATTCACATTCAGATTTATGGTCATAAACCAAAATGCAATATAAACATTAATAACATGCTGTGAATTAAAATGTTAGAAAATCATAATTACTTATCTTCTAACACGACACTTTGATCTAGTACTTAAAGCACCAGGCTAGAAACCAGGCAACTGTGAGTTCTAGTGTCACCTTGGCATGAAAACCAGCTGGATATCTCTGAGCCTGTCATTTTCTCTCAGCCCAACTCACCTCACAAGAATTGTGGTCAGGAAGATAGGAAAAGGGGCCATTAAATATGTTCAGCACCTTGGATTATTTATGAAAAGAATAAAAGATAGATATAAATAAATAAAAAGATAAAACCACCATCAATCAATTACAAAAGGCAACTTTACTTGACAACCTGCAACAATGCCTTTAATACCATCAAACAACAACATCTGCTTATCCCAAATTCTTGGGAAAAATTCAATAGGTGGATAAAAATGCCAAATCCAGTTTAAACATCTGATTGGCTCTGTGATGAACCATTGTAACTATATTATGATTATGATTATTATTGTTGTTGTGATTATTATTATTATTATTATTATTATTATTATTATTATTATTATTATTATTATTTCAAACCCAATCAAAACATCTGGCTGACTGAGATGAACCAAAATAATTATCTCCAACATTTTCTTATTGTGATCATGACTGAGCAATATTTTGCCACCTTTTTTTTGTATTTCTGAGGATTTATCAGCAAATTTAAATGTGTTTAACAAGAATAGGCAATATTAATCCAGACTGTTGTATAATACAATGAACAATTCAGCATAAGACATTAGATATTCATTCAACAATGCCCCACACAGAAGTATATTTTTGGTCCATGAGGGAAATGTTTGTATTTGTTGTTTCTTTTTTTAACCACTAGATATATACCAGCATGTCTGCAGTTATTTTAGCTGTTTTATTTTGGTATAATAGAATGTATGGTACCAGGATGGTAGATAAAGGATACATAAAAACAAGAATCATGGCTGTGGAAGCTGAGATTCTGATTTCCCTCATAATCATAGAAGGAAAGGAGATGAGAGAACAGGTCTGAGACAAGATGAGAGAAGTCATCTTACAGAGAATTGGGGAAACCAATTGGAACCACAAGTTTGCCTACATTTAAATCTTCTTTTGAGTGTATAAACACACCCTACATTATCCATACGCAGTATCTGGAGGTGGGATAAAAAGGAAAGTACAACTTCTTGAGCACAATGCCATCATTCTGAGGTTGTCTACGCTATGGGTGGATGATATGCAGATGATGAAATATGGACCTGTCATCTAGAAACAGCCAGTAAGCTAGTCTCACATTGGGGCAAGAAGGCAGTGTGGATTTGTACCAACAGCAGGTATCAAACAGGCTAGTCATGCTATTGCAGTACAAGTCCTGATCCTTAGGTGAAATGTGATATTGCATACACTTCCAAAGTGTATGAAGGAGCTTGTAGGGAGCTAGCTTGAATTAGTTTTTAGCTCAAGGGATCTAGGTATGTCTAAGCTATTAAAGAGAAGGATTGGAGGAAATGTGGTAACTGTTTTGGGTGTGGTGTGGTGTGGCTTGGTGGGTGTGGCTTGGTGGGAGTAGCAGGGCATGGTTACTGCAAAATGCCATTCCCTCCCCACCCCACTAATCTGCTTTCCAGCTCCGTTCTCCTGTGCAGGGCAACAAAAGAAGACCCACCCGATCAGCTGGGACTTGGGAGGCAGAGAATAAATGGGGGTGGGGCCAGTCAGAGGTGGTATTTGCCAGTTCTCTGAACTACTCAAAATTTCTACTACTAGTTCTCCAAAACCGGTCAGAACCTGCTGAATACTTCTGTTTGGGTGGAAGTTTTTTAAGGAGGGATGCAACCTAGAAGTAAGGAGAAATTTTCTGACAGTGGGAAGCTATCAGTCAGTGGAATAGCTTGTCTCCTGGAGTTGTGGGTCCTCCATCACTGGAAGTTTCCAAAAACAGGGTGTCCAGGATGATATAAGGTCTCCTGTTTGGAGCAGGGGGCTGGACTAGAAGACCTCTGATGTTCCTTCCAGGGCTAGGATTCAAAAGGGGCAGAAGTTATGGCAGTAGCTAAGGAATAAGAGCCTGAAAACTCCCATACTCTGCACTGTTCATCTTCTTTGGTTCGGTGGCTTATGTAAAAACCAGAGGAGCTATCCCTCTTTCAGAAGTGGTGGCATAATAGGTTGGCTGCTCCTGAAAGGCATTGGGTTAGAATTTGTTGCCAGGACTACTATCTGACAAAAATGAAGCCTTCTTCCCACTGCTTATCTTCTGATCTTAAACCTTCTGGCAGCGGTGGTTAGTTTTTCCTTCCATTTCTATGGAAATGTGTTAATTCTACATGTGATTCCCTTCAGGTGAGGATGACATATATTAATGGCCTTCTTTAATTCTCCTAAACCACCTCAGCATATTCCACCATGGTGAGTTCAATAACTCTCTGAATGGAAAGGACATAATGAAGATATCCATTGCCCAATGGAGACACTTCACAAGGAGGAAGCTCTTGGCTGATTCAAGCCATCCAGTACCGTTCTGTTCAATGGCCTCAAAAAAAAAAAAGAAAGAGAGAAAGAGAGAAACTGCTGAGTAGTTCATGGATACCAGTTTTCCCCACTAGTATTTCACCTGCTGCTGCTCAACCAAACTTAATCATTACATCATTAAAAAGGTGATACTACAGATGGCCATTGCCACAAATTTCTCCCATGGCTCCTTGCTGCTTTTCCTTCAATTGTAAAAATAGCTGGAATATTTTGTGGCAAGTGTCTATCAGATAATCTACATTATCAATTTGGCTGATTCATTCAGTAGCACTTTCCAAATGAACAGATGGAGCATATGAGCAAAGCCATAGATACCTATAAAGCAGACTCCAGACCCTTATTAGAACTTTTGCAGCAGATCATCATGAAACTAAGATGAAGTTGTCCTGAGCTACAAAACAAATTAGACTGTCAATTCTTGGTGTCTATAAACTCTACTGCACATAGAAATATCTTCCTAATAATGGAAATATCTCTCCATCTTTTAGGCCTCAATGGACTCTCTACAATGACTTGTGAGAGAACGATAAATATACCTTCATACCTGCTACTACATATATCAGAAGAGAGAAGCAAAGTCATATCGCCTAACTTCCTGTGTAGCTCCATCAAGCGTTCACTACATTAGCATCCAAGCAAGCATCACCATAAGGCTGAAAATAATTATAAGGGCATTGTCCTCCAAACTTCCTTTGGAGTTACTGGATTTATATAAAGATAATAGATAACAAGCCCTTCATGCCCTACCAACCTGAAGGTTTGGTTGTCCAATGAAAGCATCTCTCTTTCATCTTAGTTGTCTCATTCATGTTAAGAATTTTCCACTCTCTGCCTGGTGTATAGCTCTAGTACGGAAAAGGTGGTCTGTAAGGATAGGCTGTGAGGCCTACCCAGGAGCAATTTGGAGCAAGTGGAAGGAGGATTTCCACCCACCCACTCACACACACACACCCCTACCTTTCCTGCATTAGTACTCACTTTAAAAGTTCTAGAATTTATGGCTATTCTCTTGTCACATGGAAAACCATGGATGATGAGTCCAGATCTTTTATATTCTTGTACTAACAGAGAGCAAAACATGGATTGTATTCCACCTCCACACACTATTGCCCATTGAAAGAGAAGTAAGAAAGACCTTTGAGAGGATTACAAGATGACATTCCTCCTTATCTCTGCAGTGAGATTTTTGTACAGAAAGCATCGGGGCCTCTGTGTGGTGGTGGTAGTGGGGGTTGCTCTGCGGCACTTAATCATGAAGAAATAGCCATGTCTCTCCATCACCTTCTCTGATGCAGCTGCCTCCACCTGCACCACACTGACATCTGCTGCATGAGAAGGAAACAAAAGGACAGGGGTCAGTTTTCACAGTTCACACAGTCCGTTTCTATCTTGCCTTCTCCTGCCTGAACACACACTACTGCTCCAATGTTTAATTTTATTACTGTTATTTAAAAAGCTAATTAAATAAAAACGAATAGAGATGAAAAAGACTTGACTCAAATAACTGAAAAAACCTGTACATATTCTTTCTAGTCTCCATATGGTACAGAAGAAAACATCCAAAATAATATACTGAAATAATCATGGCAATATTTTCCCCATTTTACACCCTTCATTGCTGTAATTATCTTTGAAATTTGCTGAGACCCTCACTTTTTAAAAACTGAAGTCTGACGTTAAAAAAATAGTTTTGCTCAAGGATTAAGTTTAGCAGAGTACAGGTAGTCCTCAACTTGCAACCCCAAGTGAACCCCAAATTTATGTTGTTAAGCATGACCCTTGTTGAGTGAGTTTTGCCCCATTTTATGACCTTTCTTGTTAAGTGTTAAGTGAATCACTGCAATTAAGTTAGAAACAGTGTTGTTAGTCGAATCTGGCTTCTCCATTGATTTGGTCAGAAGGTCACAAAACACCATCACATGACTCCCAACACACTGCAACTGTGATTAAATATGAACCAAGTGCCGTGCATCTGCATTTTGAACACATGACCATGGGGACACTGCAACAGTCATAAGTGTGAAAATTGACATAAGCCACTTTTTTCAGGGCCATGGTAACTTCAAAGATTCACTAAACAAATGGATTTAACTCAAAGACTACTATAGTTGATTGTGGACATCTTTTTGGTTTCCAGTCTTATCATGGAAGCGGGGAAGGGAGTGGATTCCATTCACATTTATCTGAATGGATTCACATTTATCTGAATAGAGGTACTTCCTATATGAAACTTCCTAATTTTTGTTGTTGTTTTGATCTCCTTTTTCATGGAAATTTTAGCTTTTCATAGAAATTTTAGTTCCTTTTATTATCTGGCCTGGGGAGGATTCTGGAGAAACTGTCTATGGATTGGGCAATTATGGAATATGATTTATGAATAGAATTTGGCCTCAGAATCCTGGAACAGACATTGAAATTGCAAAAGGATACAGCAATCCATTCAGGTGCTTGAATGATAGTATGAACATTAAAGAATAAACATTTTTAAATGGCTGAAGATTCATAAGACCACCACATTTTATAAGGATTCTGCAAACTTTCTCTTATCTCTCTCATGATCCCCCATGAAATCCCTGAAACCTCTTATATTCCCATGGATGACCTTTAAACTAGCTTGCTTAGACTTGCTAATGACATCTTGGAGGAATGTGGGTGCCTTGAGGTTGAGGAGGCAGGTACCAGTAGTGGGATTCAAATTTTTTTACCACCAGTTCCGTGGGCGTGGCTTGGTGGACGTGGCAAGGGAAGGATACTGTAAAATCTCCAGTCAGAGGTGGTATTTGTTGGTTCTCTGAACTACTCAAAATTTCTACTACCGGTTCTCCAGAACTGGTCAGAACCTGCTGAATACCACCTCTGGCAGGTACTATACCTCTAAATTCAGGGAATTGAACTACACTTGGGGAAACACATGAAGTTAACATAAACTGGTAGGACTTTGCCATAAGAATCGAGATAATAATTTGCATGCTAGTAATCCAGGTGCCCAACATTGGATATAAAGGCAAATGGGAGCATAGGAAGTAAGGTAGTTGGATCTCTAAAAATAAAGATCTCTAAAAATAAGGAATTCTTTAACAGATAAAAGAGAATCTATGAGGAAATCAGAAAAAATATGAGAGGAAGGTCATTCTGAAGAGGTGAAAGGAAGAAACAAAGCGCACAATTTGGAAATGACAGAAAATATTTGAAATTGGGTGTGCAAAAGCATGCCTTCTAGATGAATTGGCAAGACACAGATTGAGAAACTGAATGTGATGCAGAGCAGTTTGGCTCAGAGAGAACAATGGGGAAACACAAAAGAAAGTAGAAATAAAAAGGAATCAGAGTTAAATTTAAGCCAAGAGAGAAAGATTATTTAAGTTAGGCAGATTTAAAAAGTAAAATTGATAAGAGACAAAGCATTCCAGATAGGAGACCAATTGGCCAGAAGATGATTGTGAGGAATAGGCAAAAGGCGAATGAACAAGGCTTGCCTGCAGCGTGGTTCAAGGAGGGAGATTGGCAGGCACATCTCATCGGAGAAGAGCATCAGCTGGACGCAGAGTGTCCAAACTTGGCAACTTTAAGACATGTGGACTTCAACTCCCAGAATTTGCTGGCTGAAGAATTCTGGGAGTTGAAGTCCACAAATCTTAAAATTGCCAAAGTTGGAGACTCCTGAGGCTGGAGCAATGATTAAGGCCAAAAGAATGACAAGCCAGCTCAATATCTCAGAGTTGGAGAGAAGAGAGAGATGGGAAGAACTGACCAACAATTCACCTGTCCTTGGTCAGAGCAAGGAAGAAAGAGGCATCAGAAAGAACCAAGAGGAAGGGAAAGAAAACATCTTCCTGAGATTTTTGCAAAATATTGAATTGTGTGAATAGGCCTGGGATTTAAAAGGCACTGGATTTTGAAAAGAACCTGCATGATTGCTGGGTGACAGAAAGGACCTGCATATCAAGAAAGCTTCAAGACTTAGTTGGGGGAGGGATTAATTCCCATTGAGTTCAAAAGTTATTGTTGTGTAAATAGACAAATAAACACTCTGTATATCTGTCTTTCTCTGTGTGTACGCATATGAATATATATACCCCCCTGATACCTCCAGCCCAAACACACCCCACCCAGCCACCCAGATGAAACCTAGCTTCCTAATAAATGATAGCCGGCCATTCACCCGAAGCCAAGCCATACTAAAAGCCCCCAATACATGAAACATAATGTTGGCAGCCAATCAAGACAAAAAAATGCTACAAAACAGCCAGAAGATATTAGAAACACCAAACAACTTTAAAAGCACAACTATAATGACGTGGGAAAATACCCCAAAAAAGCTGAATACCATAGATCGATAGATAGGTAGATAGATATAGATATATAGATATAGATATAGATATAGATATAGATATAGATGTTTTCTTAAGTTTTCACAGATATTTATATGTATGGTATTCAGCTTTGTTCGGGTATTTTCCCATGTCATTATAGTTGTGCTTTTAAAGTTGTAGCGACATTTCGGCAGAATCTCATCTGCCATCATCAGACTTGTGTTGGGTTCGTCTGTGTGTCAGTGTCATGCCCCTGGTGGAGACTGACTCTGAGGAAGAGGAGGAACAGCCAACAGGGAGTGGGAATATGGCTCCAGAGGTGGTGGAGGAGGCTGGGGAAGGGCAGAGGCCGGCTGAGCAGTCAGAGGAGGATCCAGGCCCTTCCCCTATCTATCCTAGGTCACGCAAGGAGGATCAGGGAAAAGTGAGGTTTACTCAAGAGGAGATTACCATGATCCTCCTCGTGGCTTGCAGCTGGGAGCTATGTATATAAGTTTGTAACTATAGTTAGAATTGCTGGAGTCAAAGTTTATTGTTTACTTTGAAAGAGGTTTATCTTTGTTGGCATTCTTCCCATGGACTCTCCTCAGTTATTTTCCCAGAGTTTATGATTAGTTATTTTGGCTTGCTGCGGAACTCTCATCAATGCGGTTTGTTTTGGTTTTCTTTTTGCCTCATTATTTACTTTTCTGATTTTAAACTGTGCCTAATAAAACAGTGAAGTTAAGTTGAAGGCCTTACCAGACTTTAATGTATGTTTTGGGTTTGGGGTTATTTTGAGAGACTACGTAGTTCGAAAATGCAAATTAACAGGTGAGTCTGCAAGAGAATCTAAAAAGGTTAAATATTTCCAAGTATATAATGCTACAGCAATGAGATTTTGAATCTTTCACAGATGGTAAGGGCCAGACTCAGTTTGTAATTGTTTCTGAAGCAATGCCTTAAAAGTACAATGAGCTCGCTCAATTATAGCTTGACCCTGAGAGTTGTAAGGAATTCCGTGCACTAAAGTAATATTCCATTTTTCTTTTTTATAACAAAAACAGGAGTATTCCAAGGACTAGTAGAAGGTTCTATATGACCAGAAGCCAATTGTTCTTGAACCAATTGTTGTAAAGCAGCGAGTTTTTTCCTTGATAATGGCCATTGTTCCACCCAAACCAGCGTAGAACAGAGCCATTTAAGAGGAAGAGCCATCATCAAGAATCAAATGGGCATTAAGAAGAGAAAGGATATCACAGCCCCAAATATTAGTATGAATATCTAGAATGTATGGTTGTTGGAAAAAGGACTTACCAGCAGATTTTGTAACATTAATTTCTTGAACACTCTGCCAAGCAGCTGTAGAACCTCCTATTCCCCACAATGAAGAAACTGTCGTTTTTGGCCACTGTACTGGCCACTGAAAAGAGGAGATGACAGTAACATCGGCTCCAGTATCCAATAACCCTTGAAATGGTTGTTTATTAAGGAAGAGCATTAACAAAGGATGAGAGGAGTTCAGCTGATGAAGTAAGCCTACAGATAAAGAAGTTGATCCAAATCCTGCATCCCCACGATTACCTATACCAGGAGATGGAATTTCATATGGAAGAAGAAGCAATTGAGCAACAGAAGAATTACAAGGAAGAATTTGAGGAAGATTCACCCAAATCCTAATCATGAGGATACCAGTGTAATCTGAATCTATTACCCCAGGCACAACAAAATAGCCCTTTTTGTGTGCAGAAGAACAAGGTAAAATTAAGCCAACTAATCCTGAAGGAAGAGGACCTTTAAATTGAGATGGAAATATTTTAACTTCCATGGGAAATTTAAACTCAATTTCCTCTTGAGTGATTAAATCGATCCCAGCGCTACCGGCTGTGGCTGGGGAGGAGTGAGAGAGACTGCTGGAGGAGTCAGAGTGATGGGAAAGGCACGCTTTGGATTCTGAGTGGGCGCCACACCCATTGGCAAGTTTCCTGACCAAAAATGACATTGATTGGCCCAATGATATCCCTTTTTGCAGATAGGGCACTTCTTAGAAGGACGATTCTGAGGTATAGAAGGTGCAGAAAGACAGTCCTTCTAAAAGTGGCCAGGCTTCTTACACTTAAAACAGTTACCAATTGGTTGCTGTCCTTTCTGAATAGCAGCTGCTAACATATGCATTTTATAAGTTTGTGATCCAATATCCTGGCAGACTCGCAGCAT
Organism: Pseudonaja textilis; assembly: GCF_049901715.1. NCBI lineage: Eukaryota > Metazoa > Chordata > Lepidosauria > Squamata > Elapidae > Pseudonaja > Pseudonaja textilis. The sequence goes on from NC_141990.1 coordinate 239,295,385, forward strand.
ATCTGCCAGGGTGTAATGAGCAGTAGCCTTTAATGGCTGTAAAGCTCTTTTACAATCTGCATTAGCATTTTCAATAGCTAATTGGTGAAGAAGTTCACCAGCAGCTTCCTGATGATCAAACAGCTGTCTAATTGCTTTGGACAGACGCTCAACAAAGTCAGCATAAGGCTCATTGGCATTCTGTTGAATGTTTGAAAAATTTGTTCTAGGTTCTCCAGCTTGGGTTACCTTAAGAAAAGCACAAAAGGCACAGAAACAATAGTTAACGTAGCTGGAGGAAGAACAACTTGAGTAGGAATTGTACCAAATGGTCCAGAACCAAATAGCTGCTCAACTGTATATGCTCCTCCTCCTCCTAAAGCAGCAGCTGGAGCATGTCTCATATATTCACTCTCCCAAACCACATATTGCATGGATGTTAAAATCATGCGAAATATTTGCTTCCAGTCTTCAGGAATCATTGTATAACCATTTTTTATTCCTTCTACAAGTCCTCTTGTAAAATTACCACTAATCCCATAGTCTGTAACTGCCTTTTAAAACTCTCTTAAGATCTGATAAGGCAGACCCTCCCATTCTGCTACTTTCAGTCCAAGCTGTAGCCCCTGACCAGGACGATATTGTATTGGACAGACAGACAGTAATTCTGCAAGTTCTGTTCCTGAGACAGAGGCATCCCTTTTACAAGTCTCTACCATTTTCTGAAAAGAAGACTGAACAATAGAGTCAGGAGGCTTTTGCCCTGTATCTGCAGGAGCTGAGGGAATTGAAGACATATATTCAGGTGAAGAAGGGGGACAAATGACAGCACTAGTATAACTTGAAGGTGGGGGTGTTAAAAGAGAAAGTTCATTGTGACCAAATTTTTCAATTGCATGCCTACATAAATGCCACACATGCAAAACTTCTATTTTTGCTCGAGGTTCAGTATGCAATGTTTTCCCAATACATTCCCAATCAGTTAATTTTAAAGACCCCTTTTCTGCGTACTATAGGCACTGAGCTGCAATCTCCTGGACCAGCCTTAAGAGATTTCTCTGTGGTACCTCGGTATTATTTTTCTTCAACAAATAGCCTAATTCATCTACATGCTTCCTTTGTTCTTCAGAAAGCAAAGACCCCATACTTACAGAAACCAAAAGGTTGAAGAAACCACAAAGGGTTGAAAGTGCACCAAATCCTTGCCGGATGAAGTAAAAGGGTCCCTGTTCATGCGCCACTTGTTGTAATGATGAGTCAGTCGAGTTGTTTGATCATGAACAACTGAATCATGATGATCTTTATTGGAGTCTAGTCTTGCATTTATACACATTTTTAGTTATCCTCCATCATTGGTTAACTTTGGTTACTGTTTAACTTTCATTACTGTTTAGTACAGTAATCCATACAATTAATTATCTCTAGTTAAAGTCTAACATATGTTTACTTCCCCTCTCTAATCCTCCTTTATCCATAAATTAGTGACTTTGTTTGCCTGAGTTGTATTTGCTTGAAAACATTCTTTATCTGAGGTTTGCTATCTGAGATTGGAACATTCCTGCAATTACAACTCTACATAGATAGATAGATAGATAGATAGATAGATAGATAGATAGATAGATAGATAGATAGATAGATAGATAGATAGATAGATAGATAGATAGATAGATAGATGTAGATATAGATATAGATAGATATATAGATGTAGATATAGATATAGATATAGATATAGATATATCACTCCATCCATCCATCCATCCATCCATCCATCCATCTGCAGTTGTAGATCCATATGGTCGTTCTTTTAAGAAAAGGAGTACAATAACTGTTCTTAACTTTGGTTCTTGATTCAAGTAACAAAATGCATCTATGGTGTTTATTCATAACTAGGTGGGTTTTTTTAGGGCTTATTGGTTTGGGGGGGAGCACTTGCTGACAAGGAAGATAGCAGTAGACTTGGTTGAAGGAGACCAAATTGGAATCAGAAAAGAAACTGTTGGGATCAGGAAGATAAAAATTTCCATTGGTAATAGTTGTTTTAAAATTCAGGACTGTCTCCTAGGCTCCATTTCTTAGTATGTTGAAAAAGACTATTGGGGGGAAAGAATATGTGATGTTCTTCTACAATTATAGAACTGTTTATAGTAATTTAAAGTATAACATATTATTTTGCTTTCTTTTCTGAAGTAAACTTCAGAACTAGAATCTTCTGAAGCATCTTTCAAAACTTGGACTTGTACAGTATGATGAACTTTATTTTTAAAAAAATCTCTTTCCTTTGTAAACCATTTACCCTACCATGGTAATTCTGGTCTCCTATGCTGAGTTTTGACTTACGATCCTACCTGCTTGCCACTGAGTAGGTGACCTAACCTTCACGACTTGTAGATAATATAAATGCCTCTCCTGGGACCTTTTGATGTCCATTAAGCGGAACAATGCTCATTTTGCTTTCTCCAGGGTTTTTAATAGATGGAAGCACAGGGGCAGTTATGGAAATCTAGAGGATTGAAGAATAAACAAATTATCTCATCAGTGATGTTTTTATCAGTAAGGGGGAACAACAGCTATAAGCCCTTTCTTTCTTACGTACACATTTCAAGGGATTTGCTTGAGTGCATTCAGGGGAACGTATTTTAAAATGAGCAGTGTCAATTATTGCAGGTCAGGCATCACAAGCATGGCAGGGTAACAGGGCTTTCTCCATTAGCATGACAGCTAATGGATTGCTCCTCCATTAGCATCTTTGCTCCAGGGAACCCAGGAAGAGAAGTAGAAATTGGTTTTGTTGCTTCCACTTGTTGGTGCTGTGAATAAATTCTTTTACTGGAAAATGAAATGTCTGAAAAATCCAGCATATTTAAAGAACAAAGTATTGATCCCATCCTCTATGGCTTTTAAATATATCATTCCTAACGACAAAGGCTTAAAGTTCTTGACTGAAACTGTAATTCTCATTTAAATCCCAGTGTCACATAAAGAAGAGCTTTATAGCACTTCCAGTATTATTTGTTCTTATTTATTAAAAGACTCAGGACACATAAAACAACTTCAGGTTTAGAACTTTTATTGATCACTTTCTGAACTAAAAGCTTTGCATAAACACAGACGCTCATCATGCACACAACCTAATTCAGCATGAGGGCTTCAAAATGCTACATTTCCCATCCACTTTTATAGTTTTCGATAAGCATTGGCCAATCTCAGATTGATACCTTTCTCGTTCTTCCTGGTACCTTTCTACTAGCACACCATTGCCTCCTCAACTTCAGATGAGAGCTATGTGTGAGAGAGATATAACCACTTATACAATGGTGAACTTTTATGAACATTTAGAACTATCTCTAATCCTACATCATGGGTGACACTCGCGGTGTCATGTTGATGTCATGTGACATATCTTAAAGTTTTTTCTCTTTGCGGAACTGGGGTGGGTGTGGCCTGTACGTGATGCATTCGGCTCCCGGGCCACCAGTTTGACATCCCTGTCCTACATGGTGTGTCCTACAACACAGTCTGAACTTCTTCAAGTTTCTATTACTAAATAGATCCTGGTAAGCAAATGACATATACAATAGGAATTGAGCAGATGTCCCTCTCCCTGTTTCCTGTTACTATCTTATCATCATCACCTAGCAGTCAACCCATTCATTCCCTTTTCTTCTTTTATTATGGCATAGCTAAATCCCAGTTTGTTGCTTTCAGCTTTTCTTGTAAACCTAAATTCTATCTGTATTTTCATTCTTCTAAATATATTTATGGAATTATGATTATTATTAAGTTCTCCATGCATCCATAATTGTTCCTAAGCTGCTTCCAACTTTTGCATCATTGGAAGGATGTGAGCTTCTATTGCTGGTGTCTTATTTTTGAAAAGGTCCCAAATTCTCCTTTTTCTCATTCACTTTTCTACCCATGGAATGCTACTTAGTGCTCTCTTGCCTTGCTGAAATTGGTTCTTTTGAAATCTAGTGTGTGTATAACGGTGATCCAATTTTTGTAGGTGTCTTGAACTGCAAGATGAAGTGGCTATTTCATTCCAAAGTTCCCACTGTTTTTACCTCTTCATCCAGCTCTTTCCTATGGTTAAGATCACATCTAGGGCACCCAATCCCTATTTTCCCTTCAGACTTTTGGAAAAATAAAACCATCAGCAAGACTATTCAGGAGTTGTCCAGATTTGCACTATAAAGTACCCCTTTATAATAAGACCTTTGTCTTTTCCCTTTCCTTATATTCTTAGTCAAATGTTCTTTCTTATTCTTAACCCCCTGCATCTCAATATACATGTGTATTACCTTTACATATAACGTCCCTTTCTCTTGTATCTGACCCATTATACCTCAATTCATTGGCTACATCCAATCAGCTTCTCCAGATAATTCAATTATCCAAGACAATCTGAAAGATTCATTCACTGCAATGAAAATACAGATTTAATATTTACATTGTGCTGCACAGATGTGAATTTAAACCCTTGACATAGAAACACATTCACGGATTTTTCTGACTTTAAATCAATTTTTTAAAGAAATTTGTTCATAAGGTAATGCAGAAGTATTATTGTTAGTTGGAGGATAAATATCTATGCAAGTGTGCATTTTATATTTGTAGCTGATTACTTCACTCTTAATGTACACATTTCTATATATTCTAAGGACTTGGACTTGGAAAATCATTTTCAAAACATGCTCAGCCCTAAAAGATTATATCTATATCTATCTATATCTACATATCTAAATCTATAATATCTATAACTGTCTCTGTATCAATAACTACGTATCTATATCTATCTTTTAGGAGTGAGCATGTTTTGAAATGGTTTGGAAGATGCCTTTTGATGATGCAGAAGTTGGAAAAAAATTACATCAGCCTATCTACAAAAGTAGTGTGCTTGTGTTCCTCTTTCTTCTAAATCACCTTTTCTGAACAATAATTGAAGCATACACAGTTCTAAAGCATGCTAAGGTAAGACACTGCATCAACTGGTTTTACTCTCAAATCATTCAGAATATGTATTTCCATTCATAACTTCTCCATAGATGTGCCTCCCCCCATCAGTAACAATATTAAATACACCAGTCATTATAAAAATGGCAATACTGATTAAAAAGATTTTAAGAGAATCAAAACTGAAACCTATATACCTTTTTAAATTTGTGTGGGACTACAAAATCAGAAAAAAGTATTGACTCATTCAGAGTGAGAACTCTGTTCATGCCCTCCTCCTGAAGATTTTTTGTAACATCTTCACACATACTATCTGATTTGCTTTGTGTCTCCAGGCTAATTGAATTATTGGCTTTGATCTTTAAAGATCCAAGCAATTGAGGAATAGGAAATTCATAGAACTGTGTCATGTGCCCTGTATGTTCTTGCTGTCTATGTTGTCCTTTCAGCAGTACAATATAGCAAGCCAGACTTCTTAGTTATGAATTCTATATTGTTATTGTTTACTCTCGCACATTAACTCTATATGTACCATCAGTTCAAACTCACTGAAGTGATGCAATAGTTAGTATCTTCACTGGTACTAACTGCTATCATGTTCTTTTCTTCCCTTCAACCGGGATTATAGGAACAAGGTCTTAAGCTCAGGATCTGGTGTTCAGTTGAAGAAGACTAGACTTTCTAAGGCATATTACCAATTTGCAGCTCCTCACTACAGAAATTGGCATCAAAACTGTCAGCATTTAGAATTTATTAAGGACATACAAGACCAAAGAAGAACCCCAATGTATGTCAGGCTTAAAGAAAAGGATTAGACTTCAAAAGAGGAAACATGAACAAAGGAACAATAGGTAGCCCCATCTAAGATTATGCTGCAAAGAAAGATTAGCTTTGAAGAAAACCAGCCTTGAGCACATACAATACCAAGCCAAACAACACCACTGTTACTTAATTACTCACTGCTCCTAGAAGCCTGTGTAGATTAGATTCCTTCCTGTGTCCTGGAAGATTTCTCCACACAATTTGTGGATCATGCATATGTTTTCTTTTCTTTTCTTTTCTTTTCTTTTCTTTTCCTTTGCACAGCTGGTAGCTGCTCCCAGGGAAATTCAAAAGAACAAAAAGTCTTCAGCAAGTTTCTCCCTTGCTATTTAACCTCAGGGGAAAGGAGGTTGTGGCTGATGATGGGTTTGTCCAGCCAGTAAACTTAGCTTGCTAGAGGTTTGTTAAAAGAGTTTAGTCCTTAGGTCATTTGCAAATACTTTCTGACCTAACACAAATCTCTAGAAGCTGATACTGTGAAAGTCCATGCTCATTGAGTGATTGATTGATTGATTGGTTACATGCCATCAAGTCAGTTATTGATTTGTAGTGACCAAACAGATATTGTCCATGATGATCTGTTCCTAACCTAGTCCTTCAGCTCTTCCAATGTTGTACTCATCGCCACTGTAGCTGAATCTATCCCCCTTGTTGCTGGTCATTATCTTCTCTTTCCTTCCACTTTTCCCAGCATCAGAGCCTTCTCCAGAGAGCTAGATCATCACATAATGTCTTCAGAGTAGGATGCTTTGAGCCTAGTCATTTGAAAACTCTGCCCCTCCCCACATCGATCTATATATTAGTGTTGTATTAAGATGATTAAATGCTGTCCAAAGAATTAACATTCTTTCAACAGGAAAGGTTGAAAGATTTAACAGCCCATTTTTTTCCAAGCAATGTCTTAAGCCCTACAAATTTGTTCAGTCTCTTATATTTTTCTTCAACAGAGAGAACTAGTAAAGATTATTGAACAATCCACCTCCAAGTGCTGTAATTTGAGAATGTTGGCAAAATTGTTTCAGTACAGAGGGCAACAAAATACAAAGGGGCATTTTAAGATAAGTGTTTGCTGTGTAGTTACTCTGCACCATGGATAGAATAGTTTTTTGCCTTCTGTTTGCAAGTAGTATTGCCATATTGTCCAATCTCTTTCTCCCATCTCTAAAAGCTTGTTTTTATATTTTTGTATACAGAAACTTGGCTAAGGTGGGAATGACAAAATAAGAGCTTTTTGGGTTCATAGACCTATTTGGTCATTGACCAGAAAGCCAATAATAAATAAAAGCAGATACATGACAAAACATTCAATACTTTTCATACAAGAATTCTGGCATGTGTGGTGAAGCCTTTTCTACTATGACACTGACCCCATGGAACACTCTGCCACTGGAAGTGAGAATTGCACCCAGACTTTTGGTCTTCTGGAAGAGTATTAAAACTTGGTTTTGCCAGTGGGCTTTGGACCAAGGGGTGTACTCACCACCAGAGATGGTTGATGGGGTAAGAAGACCTCATCCCCATCATGTCCATCTCCTTGATACTGGTTTTCTGCATGGCTTTAAATTTTTGATGTTGATAGTTTAACTTTTTTATTACTTTCTATTTATAATTTTGCGTTCTGTAAGCTGTCCAAAGCTACCCTATTGGGGAAATGGGGAGCATATAAATTTAATACATAAATAAATAAGATTGCCACTGCAGATGATATTTTGTCCAATGATGGTGACCTTCTCATGGCATAGCCATTTTGCTAAATAGCACCATTTTATAGTAAAATAGATGACTTTATTAACAAGTTGCAATAAGAAAAAGTTGAACAAGTTGAAATAAGAAGCACAATCTAGAAAAACATACTCAATGGATTCCATCAGATCTGGTTCACATGGACATTGTTTTGGAATCTGCCCTTCAGAATGACTGAGTTGAAAGCACTAAAGAAAGTCTTAGAAAAAGCCCATTCATAATACTTGAGGGAAAAACCTTAATAGCCTTTCTAAAGGCCAATAGATTGAGGCCCATTACATATTGAGAGCAGCAGTGATAGTTTATAAAGGTTGTGGCAGTTCATTGTAATTACCGCAGAGGTAGTATCTTTAGTCATGGCCAACTTCATCCCTCAAATCAATTAATGTAGCAGAATCTGTGCTTGCCATGAAGATGTTCCCAAGTTTAGTGGTCTTCATTTCAAGATAGGACTGAGAAATGCATTATTTCCTGTTCTGTAAAATCGCTGCCAAACAGTCACTACAATCAGAACTGACCAATAGGTCCATTTTAATGCTAGTGTACCCTATACATTAATCAGAACAATCAAAGGCAACATAGGAAACCATTAATTTTTATTTCACTTCTGCAAAATTAGGATGGTTTGACTTTCACTGAATATATTAAATAGGAGCTTGAGATACTATCCTGTTTTCACTGATATCATAAATCTTTTTTAAAATTCAGTTTAGCAAGAAAAAATATATACTGTAAATGATAACAATGAAGTTAGCCATTAGAAGTTAGCTGACAAACAAGGTGGTTGAAGAAGCTAAATAATTCAGAGCAATCCCCCATCATATATTGATTGAGCATAACATTTCTTGCTAGCCAAAGGTAAGTGTATGGGAGAGAGAGTGGTGATTTGCATTGGAAAAAAAATTCCTTGTCATTCATTTTTTCTCAGCATTAGCCAAAAGCTTTGTCTTCAGGCTTAAATTTAGCTTCATTCTCCTGCAGGTAAGTTGGCTGTAAATTCTAGCCTGCGGGTATACTTTTTTACTTTGTATTTAATGCTGTTTGAAGCTGCTTGAGTGAAACTTGTGAAATTCCCAGCATTGCAGGAGAGGTTTGTGTTTTCCATTTAACCCCTGAGTTCTGACTTGGTGCTCACAAATTGTCTGATAGGTAAGCATTTCCAGTGGGGTAAAATATACAGGGTAGGGAGGGAAGCCAAGGCACCAGGTGAATTTGAAGGTCTACTTATTTCCATACATAGATGCGCAGGTCCATAAAGGAAAGCTCAAAGTACCAGCCAAGCTCTCAGAACTGAGACCTGGAAGTTAATACATTTTTAGCATTGATCAAACAAACTTAATTTAAGATTGCTCCTTGTGCTATAACTACTCGGCATGCTCTACAGCTTCCTTTTTTTGCTGTTGTAAGATTCACAGCCTATAGCTTTTGGCAGTCCCAACAGAGTTAGCTCTTTCCACTAACAAAATACAAAATGCAAAATTAATAAAAGGACTCTTTGAAACTGACAAATGTGCCTGAGGCAAACTATCTGCCCAGCAGCTGGTTAAATTTTAATCAGTTATCCCCACCACCACCTTAGTCCTATATATCTTTTGTATAAAGCTTCCAATCTGAGTGTGGCCAAAGTTTGTTTATGTGTGTGTGTGCATATATTTCCTAATAAGTAAATCCCTCATTCTCTCTATCCTCCCTTACTTCCTCAATTGTGTTCTTTACTAAGGTGTTACACAACTAAACAATAACTTTTGAATGATTCAGATACATAAAATACCCTCCCTCCACACACACACTTGTTTTTACTTTAAGAAACATTACAACATTGGTATTAATTCTATGAAGTACCTCCAATGTAACAGAATTAACACAATTTAAAACCTTCCTTGAGGGTGGCTTGAAAATTTAAGCTGCCTTAGAATACAGATATCTGAGTCTTTATTCAGGCTAGATTAATGGATTGTATTACAGAAAAGACACTGCACTGATTAGCTTTACTTTTTAACTTGTAATGTCTTAAATGCTTTAAATATATCGTCATTGGATACATTGAAGGACTTTGTAGATCCTAGGCCTACTTTCCATAACTCTAGTAGACGATGTGTTTAGTTGAGTGTGGGTACTTTTTGTTATAATGTGAAACTTTCTAGATGCATAGGGTAGAATCAGATCCTTATCAAATATTTCTTCTGTTTACAAATGGTTACATCATTCCTCTTACTAACTGAGGAATTCTGAGACTTGAAATTCACACATCTTAAAGTTGCCATGGTTGAGAAATCCTGGATGCCACCACTCCTAAATTTATCTTCCACTTCCCAAAGGCTGGTAAATAAAGTAAATATGAATTGTCCCATACCCACATTTGCCATGTAAGCACTAATCATGCATAAAAACCAGAATCCAGGTTCTTTTAGCTTCAATAGCATTAGCACTTAGACTTATATACCGCTTTATAGTGCTTTACAGCCCTCTCTAAGTAGTTTAGAGAGTCAACATACTGCCCCCAACAATTTGGGTCCTCATTTTACCCACCTTGGAAGGATGGAAGGCTGAGTCAATCTGGTGAGATTTGAATTGCCAAATTGCAGGCAGCCAGCAGTCAGCAGAAGTAGTGTGCAGTACTGAACTCTAAGCACTGTGCCACCATGGCTCAACAAGTTAAAATTTACTTGGCATTCTACATTATGGATTTTTCAGCTAATTTGATGTAATAATATACTTTCTATTTTAAATATGTGTCCAATGTTTTAGATTGTTTTGATCTGAACTGATATTAAGGTGTTGTGTTTGTTACTCTGACACCTACTTGGAAGAATGCAAATTTCATAAATTCTTAAGATAAATAGGTAAATAAGTCAGGACAATTTATAATTTATAATAAATTAATTAAATTTATAATTTATAATAAATTTATAATTTATGTTCTTGTTGCAATTATTGCAAGCTATGCAATAAAATAAAATATAAAGTCTTGATCTGGAACTGTACCTACCTAAACTAATGTCATCATACTTATTTAACTAGAGCCTCAGAACCTTTTTCTACATTTGTATAAAAAGTATAAGTATAATGGACTGATAGGTGTTGTGTCTCCTATACCACAGATCTATATGAACTAAAGGAGTGTGAGGAACATTAGTTAAGGGCCTGAAAGAACCAAGTGAATTTTTATACTGACATCCTAAATCACCTAGGGAAAATAACCTGTACTTTACTGAAAGAATATCAAGCTTGATCAAACTGTTTGAGATTTAAATCAATAATTCCAGGACTGATTTTTAAAAAAAAAACCCAGTCTGGATAACAAAAGATACAACAGGAATTGAACCAAGTTCAAGATCTGTATTTGAAGATGAGTAAGACAGTTACAAAGTTCATAACGTTACCAGGAAGGGCTAAAAGAGGTGCACATAATTTACTTCCAATTTATTCTAAACCAAGTTTAGCTTGCTTTTCCAATGGAAATTGGTGGACCTTGTTAGTTATCAGATAGCAGCAGAGGTGGTATTCAGCAGGTTCTGACCAGTTCTGGAGAACTGGTAGCAGAAATTTTAAGTAGTTTGGAGACCTGGCAAATCCCACCTCTGACCGGAGATTTTACAGTATCCTTCCCCTGCCATGCCCACCCAGCCACACCCATAGAACCAGTAGTAAAAAATTTGAATCCCACCACTGGATAACAGGCAACTCTGACCAGGTTGATCACATTATGTTTCTTTCTCTGTGCTACTTACATGCAACCTACATGAGAAATAAATTACATACGAAGGGAAAACAATAGTCTCTACACCTACTCATTGCAGATGTAGATCTGACATGGTTTGATTCAAGCTCTTAATGACTTGTCCCTAAAGTAATATTCAGTGTATTTTGGAAGACGCCAAAGTCCTCTAAAGATTCATTTAGAGCACAGGTGTCAAACTCACTGTGTCAGGTTGCCATCACATGACATTTCATGACATTTCCCCCCTTGCAGAGCTGGGGTAGGCATGGCTTGCGTATGAACCATCTGGCCCATGGGCCACCAGTTTGACCCTGATTTAGAGTGATCTTGATTTACCCATCATTCGAGGCACAAGTAGCCCTTGCAACCTTAGCATTTAAGATGAGTTATTCCAACTGGCATGCAATGCAGCAGTGATGATCAATGCAAGTCAATTTTTGAAGATAATTAATTATATATCTACACTGTTTTCTCTCAATATACCACTGCACTCCCATCTTTTCTACTGGTTTCCCTGTATATCCCAGTCTACCATGCAGACATTTATTTATTTAGTTACTAGAAAATGTGGTTCCAGCATGGTCATTTGATTAGTCAAGACCTCATGAGCCTGACAAGACATCAGTGAAACTCCTTGTGTTTTTTTGTGAGTTACAAAAGTGTGCCACCTTAATATGGCGATGCTCACCTAATGCAATGACTTGCTTATCTAGAAGCCATGTTTTGATTAGGAAGATTTATATAACTGCTAGGATCCAGCAGCTGCCAATTTAACTCAGAAGCTACCAAATACAACCAATTCAGGAGGAAACAGGGTGCAGGTAATTGGTTTTTTATTAGACTCACCTACGTTGTGTATGTTTACACTAGTGTTTTCAGAGCAGCAATGGACAAACATGTTTCAAAATAGAATGTTTCTATATAATGGTGTGCCTGAGGCATTACAATAAGCTCAGAAAGCCTCAGGGAAAGAAGAGGTACACCTCTAGACAGAAGATTCTGCTTCAGGTGGAAACACTTTCATGCTATCTTTTGCCTGGAGTGATCTCATATCTTTGTCTCAATTACTGCATATGACGATTCACAGGTAAAAAAATTGAACCTGTGCATTGCCAGAAATAATTTGAGATCACATCTGTTTATAGATTTCTTAATGTGGTATCTTTACAGTTATAGTTCCCTCTCACTTTCAGTAAAACTTTCTACATTATATATTGTAAACTTTGATAATTTAATTTATGAAAGCAGGATACAGCAATAGGTAAAATTAACATACCAGATCGGAAAGTGTGTTAGAATATAATCATGTTATAATTAATAATATAAGTAATATATAAAATGTATTCTTAATTTTTAAGGCCATTGAAAAAATATTTGTTGTATACATTTCTGAAATTTCAGTGTTCTGCTTCAACCAGTAGATATCAAATATGTTCTGAGTCATATGCATTGACCATGGGATTTGTACATGGGACAAAAAAAGTGTGGAATAGTGTGATGTGATTATGCACCGCTTATAATCTATTCCCAAACTCACCGATCATCATGTAGTTTCTAGATAAACATGTGATGTTCTCAGTTAAGTTTCCATCTCTATCTCTTCATGTTGCATTTTCTGTCTGATTACTATTAAATCACAAAATTATGACCTGATTATGTATCCTGTATTAGTCATGAAATTGTAGTGTCATAGGCACAACCTTGAAAGGTATTGATGATGTTCTGTATTGGCTTGGTTTCCCCTCCCAAGTAGTCCCCTTTATATGGTGTTAATAGACAAATATTCATCACTTCCGTCTTACAGAAACCATCACTAGGGATGGCCTCTGAGCTTGCTTGTTTTCTTACAGACATTTCATTACCCAAACTAGGTAACACCATTAGTGCTACCATAGTAAGGAGTGTAGTTTGCTGTCAGTTTATATTCTAGTGGCTTGCCTGTCAGTGTTGAACTTAGAGATTCTTTGGTTGAGCTGTTTACTGTTGGCTTCTTTGGCAGTTTGTGATTTTTGTGATTTTTTTTTCAGTCTCGAAAGTCAGTATTAATCTTGAGAGAAAGCCCCTTGGCTCAAAGCTTGGAATGCATACATCAGAAAGGGTTGGAAACAATTCTGGGTTCATGCAGAGACTTTCACACTTGTATAAACAGAGCTCAGAAACTCAGCACTCAGATACCTAGTCCGCTTAATTGTGCATTTTAGATTGATGAACTTCTCTTGCCAGTTTCTTGATTGGAGTATTGTTTACTTTATTGTTGGTCTGATGTTAACCTTGGAGTTAATCTAGGCTGACCTGGGTGCTGATTGCTGGTGGAGAGGTGCTTGGTTTTTTTTTGTTGTTGTTCCTTTTTGGGGTGGGTGATAGTCTATTTTTTATAGTTATAGATGTTTTAATGTCTATATGTCTGTTGATGGCTAATTTGTCAGAGTGCCAGGCTTCTAAAAATTCCCTGGTATTTTTTTGGACTAGGCTTCATCTACGATGGTCACATTTCCCCAATTGAAACTATAGTTAAGTTTGTCTATGTGTTGTGAAATTAAAGAATTTTCATCATGTCTTCTGACTGCTAGTTGATGTTCATGGATGTGTTTTACCAGTCTTCTGCCTGTTTATCCTACATAGTGGTTGTTGCAGTCCTTACATTGTATGTTGTAAATGACTCCTGTTTTTTTCTTCTGGGGTTGTTGGGTCTTTTGATCTGCTTAGGATGTTTTGAAGGGCTTTAGTTGGCTTGTGTGCTATGCTGATTATGTGTGGTTGTAATACTCTGTTGATGGTTTCTGAGATATTCCTGATGTATGGCAGTGAAATTCTTTTTAGGGTTTGAAACTATCTCTATGTATTATTTTGTTTTAGATAGATAGGAACTGGTAATACTCTTCCGCTATAACAAAAGGATTGCTGAAAATCAAGACTTCCATTCAATTCAGTTCAACTCCAAGCAATGTGTCAACTCTCAACATTATGTTGGTCTATTTTCTTGCAAAGTGTCAAAACACTGAAGTAAGCTAACTTGATCCATGTAGCTGTTTCTTTGAGTCATAAATTGGCCTTTGAGCAGAAAAAAGTATATAGCATTTGGGGAAAAATGCTTTACTGCTCCAATACTCTTCACTGAAGCTTTATACTTAAGCTAAGTGTCCCTTCCAAAATTTCTTGTGATCGTCCTAAAATGTATGCAATATTCACCATTTATGGCACTTAGAAATCTTAAACCTGACCTAGGATGAGTAATAATAAAGAGTACTCAGTGGAATATTAGGCTTCTAGCCATCAACATTTTGCCTACATGATGTATTATTACCTTTATTTTTCGTTCTCAGATTCTGCTATGAATTTTTCTCCATAGATAACCTGAAGTTATAGTAATTTTTATTGAATTTTAGGAAAGAGCCCAAACTTACTGGCCTTTCAATTCTTTAAAAATAATACAAGGAGCAATACAATAAAAAAAATACATAAGTAAAAACAAATTATAATGGTGTGGATCTTCTTCGACCTGCTTATTTACCAAAGATTGTATGGAATACATATTAACTCTTATCTCAAAGGCTAAAAGAGGGGAAAGCCATATTTATGTAATTTATTTATTTTAAAAAATTGTAAGTTGCCAAAAGTTTTTAAGATTAGTAGCGTATAAATTTTCTGAACAAATACAGTACTTATTAATTCCAATTCACAATCTTCTGTCACTGATTTCTTCTTGATCTTAACAAAAAATAATGATTCCAATCATAAGTAAATACACACAAATATGCATACCTACAGTTGACCTGACCTAATTTATGGTTCTGGGTAAGATATGTAGACTGTATCATAAAGTCAAGAAGGGAAGAAATTACCTATCAAAGGTGGGGGGAAGGATGAAATCCTTGAGTATTCCTTATCTCTGAATTTTCCAGTATCTCGTTGCATATCATTCTATCTTCATATGCTCTGTGGCTTTTGAAGAGCATTAATCTTTCTGTCAAATTCATGGATGCTAGCTTCAAAGGAGTTAAATCATTTCAGGGAGGGAAGAAAGGGTTAAAACTACTTGAAAAGTATAATGATAGGCTTGATAGCTATGTGAATTATCCTATATTATAACCAGAGGTTGAATGGCTATAAACGAGGCAACCCTAAGAAATCTGTAAGATTTGTGATCAGATAATTATACTGAAGAGGGTCAGGTCACTACATACACTTAACCGAATGGATGATTTCACCAGGCAGTATGGTGATCCTAACACACACATACAGATGAATACAATAAATGAGTGTCTTGATTAATCCAATGTACGAAAGGTAAAATTATAGAGAAGATAAAATACAGATGTGCGGCTGATAGGAGTGAATCCTACAAGCACTTCCATAAACTATCTATCAAAGCTTTATACTGTAAACTCCACAATAAGAATTTCTGAGCAAATTCCTGATTTGCTTTTTTAAAAATAGTTTTTCCATATTTTTTTTGTCTCATTTGAGAAATACAGTTTAAGTCAGAAAATGTAATGAAAGATATCAGCATGTCATCAGACTCATTGCAAGAAAACAAATGAAATTGAAGAAAAGAATCAAATTCCATAACTTTAGACTTGGGGAAAGATATGAAGATAGGCAGTTTCCACTACAGTAGCAGTTTTAGATAGCTAAGCACTATAGAAAATATTCCCACTTACAGAACAGCCTCATTTTTGAAAGCTGTAATTTAGAGTAGATGTTTTATAGCAATAGCAATATCAGTAGCACGTAGACTCATATACTACCCATAATGCTTTACAGCAATCTCTGAGCAGTTTACAAAGACAGCATATTGTCCTCAACAATCTGGGTCCTAATTTTACGGATCTCGGAAGGATGTAAAGCTGGCATATAAGGATTGAATTCCTGGCTGTGGGCTGAGTTAGCTTTCAGTACTGAATTCTAACTACTGTGTCACTAGGGCTCCTATATTCATCAGTGTGCCCAAGCTTTCATCAGACGGATCAACAATTAAAAAGATCACAGGATAAATGACATGAATAGATTGGATCAATATTTGGAGTTGGTTGGTTTTTTTCTCTAACATTACAATTTTTTATAGTGTGGCTGCAAACACCTGATTCAAATCTTACTTTGCTTCCTTGAATGAGAGATTGTGATCTTATACAATATTTGAATGGCATATCCTCAGATCCTAGTTTTATACAATGCTTACAAAGTAATAAAATGTATAACAGAGACATAGCATAATATAACTGTCTTGGTGGTGGTGCAGTGGTTAGAGTGCAGTACCGCAGGCCACTTCTGCTGACTGCTGGCTGCCTGTGATTTGGCAGTTCAAATCTCACCAGGCTCAAGGTTGACTCAGCCTTCCATCTTTCCGAAGTCAGTAAAATGAGGACCCAGATTGTTAGGGACAATATGCTGACTCTGTAAACTGCTTAGAGAGGACTGTAAAAGCACTGTGAAGTGGTCAGTATAGAAATCTAAGTGCTATTGCTATGAGGTGACTATTCAAAGGTTTTGAAGCAGACCTGGAGTTTTCTTGACAAAGAATGCCAAATTTAAGTGAGACTTGTATGTTGCCAAATGTACAATTTAGAGTCCCTGTAGTATCAATATATATTACTTTTTATGTCCAAGCCTAAGACTTTGAAGCCAACATTGAAGAAATTCAGTTTCTTTAATTTAGATTTAGTTTTTCTGTATACAGCATAATGTTTGTTTCCCACCTTCTATCTACTAAACTATGGTACAGGTAGAAATTTGCCAGGTTTGCAATATACACAAAAATAACTTTGTATAGGTATACTTGATTCTGCCTGATGCATACTGATATTATTCACAGTATACCAGGCAGTACTTCTCTCTCTAATAAGTACTTATTTATTTATTTACAAGATTTATAAGGCCACCCAACAAGAATAAAATAGTTCTGGGCAGCATATAGCAAAATAACAGCATAAAAATAATCAGCAAATGAACCTCACCATATCATGTCAAATATATACAATATATAAATATTTATGCTGGGAGAAACATAATAGCTCCCATAATCCAGACAACATTAATATCTTACAGCCCTATTTATCAGATATCTAATTTAATATACATAATGACATAATTCATTATTAAAAAAAACTGAACTTCAAGCATTTTAACTTTCTACCTATAGATTATTGACAGTTCACCAAGCAATTTATCAAGTCATGCATGAGTAAAGTAATTAATTTAGGTAGCATGGTTAATTACTAGTTTAGTTGAAAGGATTAAACAACCATCCTCTCAGATATTGTAGCTACCGTATGATGTTTTTCAGTTGTGAAGTACAGGTAGTCCTCACTTACCAACTGTAGTTGGAAATGGCAACTAAGCAACATGGTTATAAAATGAAACATAGTGCCAATTTATGTTAATTCTGTCTGCAGTCATTAAGTGAATCCTCTGTGGTTGGTAAGCATGATATCATGTGGTTGTGACTTGTGCCATGTTTTAGACCACACATAAGATTGTCTCAGAGATATTTGTGATGAACAGGGAAAGTGGAATTCAGGTGGAATTCAGAAACTTTAAAATAATGGCCACAATGATGAGAGAAAAGCTCCAATATATGTCATTAAAGGGTTAAAATGAATATATATATATATATATTCATTTTAACCCTTTAATGACAGCTAGAAAGGTATTATTTTCTCAGATATAGATCATTCTTTGTCATGTTATACCAATCAGATTAATATCTATGTGCAGCACCCTGGAGATTCATAAAAGAAGAAGAAAAAACCCCTGTGATTATCATAGATCATGCTTATGTGATGAGATCTTATTTGGTATCAACAAAATTCACTGTGTCTGATTATTATGGCTCATTTTGTGCAAATGTATATTGATGTGTTATTTGACAAAAGTTTTAGGTGGATTCCATGTAAACATATCCTCATTTATTCCTTGGATCCATACTTTTGCCACATGGCAATGCCAAAACTCTTGAAGAGCTGGGTCACATCTATAATTTAATCAAGGTTTTGTTTCTCTTATGTTATAAATTGCTGTTGTTTTAGATTGTGCATCCTTGTACTGAATCATTATTCTTTACACTCCGTAGTAATCAGTACCTGTTGAGAAAGGCAACAACAAACTTTAAATTAGAATTACTATAGGAGTGACATTCGAGACAAAGTAGGTCAGCTCGAGTGTTCAGTACTTTTTAACTATAATCCTTATTACAGTAATCATGTTGTATTTTTAATTTGGTTTCAAAAAGTAAAAATTAGCCTGTTCAATATTTTATTTAGGCTGGTTTTTATACCCTACTGTATGTAAATAGCATAGACATAAATACCAATAGCAGATAAAATTAGTAATATAGTAATTTAAATGCACAGAACATTAAAACGAAAATCAAAGAAAATGCCGAATGGCCTCAATCTTTACACTGTCACAATTTTTACCAAGCTTGTCTCAGTAGGCCATGTGACGAAGCCTGAGAGATAGATGTTCACATGTAGCAAAGTATTGGAGGTCTATATCTATAGCCAGAAACCATAGACATTTATTTTTATTAGCATATCTGAAGTATATATATCCCTTTAGTCACTGACTTTGTGCCCGCAGTGCAAAAAAGACAGTTATTTAAATAACAATCTAAAAGTATAATTATGGGAAATTTGCATACCTTTCATGCCTTTTCCTTTGTAAACTAAAGCCGAAACTCTGATGATCTGAATGACTGCAAACTGCCCAGCTTGGCCTTATGTCTTTAAAGAAATGGAAATTAAATGCTTATTTCCTACACAGAGTTCAGGATGCTGAATCCTGTTAAATCCACTGGTTCTTATACATTCTATGTATTATTACTGTCATCATCATCATCACCACCAACAACAACAACATTTCTTTTTATATTCTTTCCATCCTTAGGGCCCTAAAGATTTTAACCAAGATCATTGTCAGTGAGGAAGATGTGTTTTCTTGAATTTGGACAACATTCATGTGTAGCCATGCAATTTATTTATTGAATTTATATTGCTGCCTATTCACCCATGGCAACTCGAGGTGGCTTACAGAATATAAAACCATATTTAAAATAAAAACAATAAAAACTAACAAAAAGAATCAAATAAAGTAATATAGTACAACAGAACAAAATCTGGAAAAAAATAAGAAATCACCCCCAACTTCCACCCACTGCCCCAATGACAGCAGATCACATGAGCCATTTGATGGACTCCATCCCGCTCTGAGTTCTCCAGGCCCACTGGCAGAACCAGGTCTTCAGTGCCTTCCAGAAGATCAGTAGAGAGGGGGGCATTCTAATCTCTGGGGGAATGATGTTCCAGAGAGAGGGAACCACCACAGAGAAGGCACCTCTGGGTCCCACCAGGTGTATCTCCTTCAAGAATGGGACCTGCAGCATTCCCTGCCTCCCTGTTCTAATGGGTTGGGTAGATGTGACTGTCAAGAGACATTCCCTCAGATAACCTGGTCCCAAGCCATGAAGAGCTTTAAAGGTGACAACCAGCACCTTGAATTGCACCCAGAAGCAAATCAGCAACCAATGCAGCTCCCACAGGAGAGGTGAAACATGTGCACACCGGGATCTGCACAAAACCATGCGATAAATAATACAATATATACTGCCTAAAGTAGGCTTCAACATACACTTATATGGTAAATCATTCCTTTCACACTCTTCATTTGTTCCTGAGACATAGGTTTTGCTCTTTCTCAGCATTTTCATCAGGTTTATTTTTTTTCAAGTACATCTTTCCTCTGAACTTCAAAAACTAAGCCAATAATAGAGCCTCCTCGCTGATGGACCATAGATCGCGACTCTCTGCAGCTATGGTCCATGCTCTTTCGTTGGAGAGCCCCGATCATTACAATTAGGGGCTGAAGCTGCCTTGGAGGGGTGGTGGAGTAAGGGGAAGCCTCAAGCCAGGTTGAGGGGAGCCACATCTCCCCCCCTGGGCTTGGTTTTTTTCCACCCGAAGATAACTGCAGCGGTGGTTGAAAATGGCCACTCCAAAAAGGAGGACTCAGCTGGATTAATATTTGTGCAGGAGGGAAGAAAGAGGTGGATAACATCTGAACCGGGACAACTGGGCAATACAACTAAACAAAAGTACCCCAGGATTAAGGTAATATGGAATTTTTAAGAAAAGAAAAGTGAGCAGCGAAATTACAAAGGGACAGGAAAAAAAATAAGAAAATATTTTTGACAGCTAAGGGGGGCTTCGAATTTAACTAAATTGGACTAAAATATTTTGGGAATAAACAGGCATAAAATAAAGCTGGACTTAAGATTGTCAAAAAATAATAATAATAAAGTTTACAAATTGGAGACAGGACTGTGCTCGAATATTGAGGTTCGAAAAACCCTAAATAAAAAAATAGGGGAAAAAGGTGAAGACTTTGTATAATGGAGAGTGCCACCTTTTGACAAAAACTTGAGCTCAAACAAGTGAAGGCATCCTGTTTCTGAATGAACTTGTGTGGATATAATATAAAAGAAATATTGAAACAAAGTAAGAATCTTAGAAAGTGAAAGCAGAACCAGAATAAAGGAAAAAGCAAGGAAAGACTGACTGTGGGATTGATTGATGTTTTTGGTATAGACCCTGGGCTGGAATAACTAAGAACTTTAGAAAATTGAAAGAAGAAAGAAGAAAAGCAAAAGTGTTTTTTGTGGACTTTAATGATCACAAAATATAAGAGTGTGTAATGATGATATTTCTTCAGGAATTAAAAATGGAACTTAAAAATATGAGAGAATTACTACAGGAAAGAGGCGAATCACTTTGCTCTGTGTTAGAAAAAATGGAAATGGCGATTGAAGAACAAGAAGAAAGAGCTTCAGAGGAGGAGGAGTCGACTCAAGGAGAAGACATTTTAAATAGACAATTAACACAAAGAACACTACAAAGAAGTGGGGAAAGAAGGAAGGTTGAAAAGTTGAGATTTAAGAAGGCAATCAAAGGGAATACCTGTGAAGTCGGGAAAGGCAGAAAGACCCAGCAGAAAAGGGGAAAGGAAGATATTAAGAAAGAGAGGGATATAAACTGGAATGAGAAAAGATATGGGGAAAAGAGGGGGAGGAGAAGCAGTAAGAAACAGGTGCATGAAATGAAGAAATACGGAAATAGTAAAATGTTGAAAAGAAATTGTTTTTTCAGAGATAATGGTTGATGAATTAAAAAGGGGATTCTACAGGGTGACAAGGGGTAATAAGAATATTTCTGCAATTAAAAATATTTAGAAAATAGGGTAATATAGATACTGATAACTCTTATTAAAAATCAAGGGGGGGGAAATATGCTGCAGAATCCAAATGAAAAGATGTAATGATTATTATTGTAACTTCTTAAAAATAATGGTTTATTGGGAATCAAGATGAGGGAATAAAGGTATATTTTAATCATTGAGGTGTCACACTCAAAGCAAGTAAAAGGGAGGAAACCTATACTTGTTTTTTTTAGTGTTAAAATTTGTATTAATCTAGAATTTATAAAAAGAATGTGTAATGGAAAGGGAATATGACAGACTAAAGAACCAACTAAATTAATAAGTTAACATAGACTATTAAAAGCAAGGAGAGACATTGGTAACTTAATTATTATTATTATTATTATTATTATTATTATTATTAGGCAAACACATATTGTTTATCTTTATTTTTAAAATAAATATTAAAGGATTATATTTGAAATAATTGAAATGAAACAAAAAGATGTTTCAATTGAGATTAATGAAAGAGGCGAGAATTAATGTGTTTGTTTCTCTCCTTATTGAAAATTTGGAATGGAAAAGGTAATACTAGAATTAAGTATGCATATATGAATGTATAATTGCTGTCATATTTGTATGTAAAGGTGATGACCCAGAAATATGTTGTCCACTAAAAAGAGATTTTTGTTTTTAATGTGAAAAACTGAATTAAATTTGTTAAAAAAAAACTAAGCCAATAAATAATGCAGTATCTATTTGGAATCAAATCTCATCCACTTTGGTAGACATAATTCATGTGCTGTCCAGCCAGTGCATGGGAATTGGATAGTTAGGTGGCAATTGTGAGCTGTCCCCTTAAAGGAATGTGTCATGGTAAATGTAGTTAAGGTATCCTGGGAAATGTAGTCCATACACATGACCACATCTGTAATCCTGATTGGTCACTAAATTGACCCTCGATGGGTTGGGGGAGTTTTCCTCACTTTTGTCTGAACTCCCTAACTCACGGCAGTTGCTTTCTATCGCTATGAGATGGGTTAGGAGATAACCATCTTTTACTTTTCTGTCTTCTGCACAGTAGTGGATTTTTAAGCTGTGCAGATGCAGATAGATAAACTCAACAAGACGTCCATAAGAAGACAGAAAAATTCATATATGGGCAGATAAAGTTTATTTTAGAAAAACAGCTTGCAATGATGGAACTCTCTCCAAGTCATTCAAAGCAGTACATTGTTACATAGATCGGTATAGTGTCACAGAAGCCTTGTTTCTGTCAGAAGGAAATGGGATCATTCATCTGTGCCATAGGATATGGTCTCATTTAGGAAATGTTTTATATATTGAATCATAAATACGGGTGCTTCTCAAGCCATGCCCAGCTTGCTTTTCAAGTGTTTGAATATCACCTTCTGCCATATGATCATGCCTGAATATTGTTGTTTTTCTGAAAGGTGCTTCCTGGGTTTGTACACTCTTAAGAGGACTCTATGGTTGGTGGAAGAGTTTCAGAAATTTCCTAAACTGACTTGGCTTTCCAAGAAACCATGAAAACGTTTAATTGGTGTTTTATTCTCATCATTCTGGGCCTCAATCTGATGTTGAATTATTATTATTTTTCCCTCTCTTCTTACTTGTTTTGAGAAATTTACATTGTTATTATTTATTTGTTTGTTTTTTTGTCAAACATGTACAAGATAACAGGTGTAAGTATGAACACAAACAAGAATGAGGTAACAAGTAAATACAGATAAATGGGGATAGTAAGACAGGGACAGATAGTAAGACTGGTGTGCTTATGCACGCCCCCTTTAAGGACTTCTTAAGAATGGGGTAAGGTTCATGGTAGACAGTTTGAGGTTGAAGCTGTGAGGGGTTGAGGCTGTAACAATGGAGTCTGTGGGCATTCCAGACATTGACCACTCTGTTGCTGAAGCTGTATTTTCTGCAAAGGAGTTTGGAGCGGTTTACCTTGAGTTTGTATTGGTTATTTTCCCATGTGTTATTGTGGTTAAGGCTGAAGAAGTTGTTGACAGGCAAGATGTTATAGCAGACAATTTTGTGAACTATGCTTAGATCAGACTGCAGGCAGTGCAGTTCCAGATTGTCCAGGCCCAGAATTTCAAGCCTGGAGGCATAAGGAATTCTATTGTGAGTGGAGGACTGAGTACTTTTCTGGAGAAATACCTCTGAACCCGCTCAATTGTTAATTTTGAAAACCTTCATTGGGATGGTAATATGGAATGGCAAACTATTATTACTTTCGGCATGCAAGGTTCTTGGAGAGCTTCCAAGTTGCATAGCTGACCATTTATTCTAACTGGTCTTTTATTGATATTATACATAAAGTTTCTGAGCCTGGGAGTGAGTTTGTGACAGTGTTGCAGACTCAATTTTTATTCAACTTTGCCATTATTATTTTGAAAAAAGAGTTATAAATAAAATGACCCTTATCAGGGTTTCATGATCTTGCCAACTTTCAGGTGTAGGGACTTCAGGTGCCAGAATTCCCAGCAATGTGGGCTAAGGAATTCTGGATAATTGAAGGCAATGTGTACTCTAGCCAATATTTTCTTCTTCAAGAGAATATTAATTGATATGTGAAAGAATAAGGGCAGAATTAATATTTACATGCATTCCATATATTAAAAATGGAAAGCTTTATAAACTATATTTTGATCCAATGTGCATATAGAGAAACCAAATACATGCCTTAAAAATATACACAAAGAGTATTATTTATACTAAAGGAGACACTTCATGAAATGTAACTTCATATTTTTAGTCATTTATTTGTAAACCTCCATTATACTATGAGCTCCTTCCCTTGTTTTTCTCCTTATTCCAAATCTTTTCAAGCATCTCTTGTTATTTTTGCTTTCTGAAGTTGGGCAATAATGTTTCTATGATTAATTAAGCAAGAAGACACAAAATCATCAGATAATAAAGTCCTTTGGATTTTGTCATGCATGAGGTGTAACCAGGACCCTTTATCCCTAGAGGTCTGATTATCTCCAAGAAAACTATACTTCCTTACACTTGCAGTATGGTTATTATGGAGTATTTTTACACTTTATAAAGTAAATTACTTTAATCACTGAAAATTGCCAGTGTTGTGAGGTTTCAGCTGTGAGGTTTATAGAGCTTAATCTGCCCATTTCAAGTCTGAAATAACCAATAATTGTTCTAATAAAAGCAGGAATAAATCATTATTTAAATAACTCAATCTTTCCTTGAGAGTGGCAGAAACACCTTATGAACATTTTGGCGACATGGATTTTAATTTAACAATAGCTTCAGAGTTAGCAATCACATTCTTTCCTTTCTAGAGAATCTTCTTCATGTTCATTGTTAACTTACATGTGATATCCATATGTGCTAAAATGGCATTCTGGTACAATTCAGATAATTGGTAATAGACTGAAAAACTTCCTATGCAAATCAGTCCAGTGTTTTCTAGAGCAGAACTATTCTACCGAGTTTCATTCACATGGCAATATCCTTGTATTATGAACTAGTCAAATAAATAAATCCAGATTAAGCAAAAGTAAATTATAATGAGAAACATGTACTCCCAACAATTTATACTTCTCCACTTCCTTCCTTTCAGCTAAGTTCATCAATAGTTCAGCTATTTTCATCAATATCTATAATATTTAAGTTACTCTCAAATGATAAAAAAAAAGTATGTTTACCTGTGCTGGATGATTTAGAAATGCATGTGTGTCTTATTATTTTTATATCAAACATGGAAATGTTTCTCACAGCTAAGTTTTGTAACGTCCCTGGCATCTATTTATTATTGTTCACAGAAAAAATAAATTTTAAATAACAAATTAGCCCTGAAATAACATATTTTCAAAAGCTAAACTAAATCTCTAAAAGAATTGGAGGGAGAAACTGAATTGGCACCAAATGTCCTCTTGGTGCTTTATTGTTCCTGATATTTATGTTCTCTGTACATGCTCGAAACATTTGTACTTTTATGCATCTGGAAAGCTTCGGGCAAAAGATTTCCTCTAAATTATGCCCAAATCAATTACATCTTGTATTTTCTCAGAGCTTTATATTTCCTTAAATAGTTATTTCTATAAAATATTTTTTTATGTTATCTGTTCTGAGTTACAGATAAGGTAAAAAGATCTCCTATAGGAATAACTACATAAGGAAATATAAGGCTTTGAACAAATAAAAGATGTAATTAATTTTTATCCCCTTTGCCATTAAATATTTTACTGTACATATATGTTCTTAAAACTGAAAGGGACCTTTTACATTTTCTCTCTTCCTTTTTTAAAAAATAAAGTTTGATTTTATTTATATCTTGTGAGAGTGATCAATCTTCAAAAGCAAGAGATACTACAAGTAGTCCTTGACTTACAACCACAACTGAGCCCCAAATTTTGGTTGCTAAATGAAACATTTGTTACATAAATTTTGTGCGATTTTATGACCTTTCTTGCCACAGTTGTTAAGTGAATCACTGTAGTCCTTAAGCTGGTAATGTGATTGTTAAGTGAATTAGGCTTCCCTGTTGACTTTGCTTGTTGCAAATGGTGATCACATGACCTCAGGACACTGCAACCATCAGAAATATAAATCAGCTACCAAGCCTCTGAATTTTGATCATGTGATCATGGGGATACAGCAATGGTCATAAGTCTGAAAAATGGTCATAAGTCACTTTTTTCAGTGTCATTGAAACTTTAAATAGTCACTAAATGAACTATTGTAAGAGAACTACCTGTAGTCACATGCTTAAGGGCCAGGATGTGGCACTACATAATTTATTTCATTTTTATCATGTCTTCTCCCTCCTTCCTCTTCTTTGTATTCCCTCATAAAGGGCACAGGCTGAGGTGGCCCTATCTCTCTCTCTTGTATACCACCATTAGGAAGGAGGTTGAAAATAAAGGAATCTCTTTGGAAGTTTGGTCACTAGCAGCAGTAGCCATCAAAGGGTTACATCAAGGCAGAAGCAGAGTACATACAAGTGCATATGGAGTATATAGATCCAGAAAACTTATGGGACCTCTCCCATAACATATACTTTTTACCTCACTGGGTTGGTATTGTTCCTATAGTTATATTTTATATTACATCCAATTGACTGCATTGACACTTAATGCATAAAGGTAGAATATAATCTTAAATAATGAGAATACAATCTACCCTCTTCTGCTACTCAGTAGAGAGCTAGAAAGACCATCATTCAAAAATTCTGTCTCTGAATTTTTAGAGTATAGGAAGCTCTACATATCAAGTCAGAGAGTAGTTCCACCTAACACAGGATGAACTATTTTGACTAATTGCAGCTTTTTAACATTTCTCATCAGGGCTTTTCTTGGTCCTGCTCAGAGATCCACTCCTACTCATGGACTGACCCAAGATCATTTGTGCACAAAACATTTGCTCCAGAGGTAGTATTGAGCAGGTTCTGACCAGTTCTGGAGAACTGGTATTTTGAGGCAAATACCACCTCTGACTGGAGATTATACAGTCTCCTTCCCCTGCCACGCCTATCAAGCCACACCCACAGAACCAGTAGTTAAAATATTTGAATCTCACCACTGATTTGCTCTCTCATTGAAAGACAAAACTTCCATTAAAAATGTAGGCCACCAAAAAAAAAAAAAGAGTTTCTTTGCTGGCTGTCATTGTTGTAGACGTTTGAAACCTTCTACAGCAGGGGTGTCACATTCACAGCCCATGGGCCGGATGCATCACATGCTGGCCCTGCCCCCACCTGGTTCAGCAAAGAGGAAAAAGTCCCAATACATCACGTGATGATGCCATGACGATGCGAGTTTGACACCCCTGTTCTACAGGAACAGCTACTCTGGCTGTGATTATTCTATGATTTGGGGGAGGGAGTTGCTTGAAGACAAGCAGACAAGCAAATACACCTGGATCAGAAGCCTCATGCAGAAAGGATTTGAGCAAGATTCTCCCAGCCCTGGAGAAGAATAGCTTTTCAAAAGCCCAGCTATTTATTCTATGTACCATTTCACGTAAAATGGGAAGTCCACTTATGCATGGAAAAAGTATACCTTCAAGAGAAGTGAAAAGCCAGATCAACTCAAGAGCAGAAATATGGTTCTGAACCTTATCAATCATATTTTTAAAAGAAATATTTAAATACTTTTTCATCTTGTGTGAACTAGAAACATGTTTTAGAAATGGTATACTATCAACAATGCTCAGGTAAATTTGACTCATCTTGGCTTATTTATTAATACTGAATGATATGAACTTTTGGCAACCTGAAATGTCAACCTGATCAGGGAGGAATGATGTTCCAGAAGAAGAAAAAAGTTATTCTGTGCTACTCCTGTAGCCTTCCACCAAAGCTGAAAAGCTTCCTACAGTAATTTGTTTACTAAGATGTCTAATGAGAAGACTTAATCAAAAGAGTTTTAGTCTGAGAATTATGACCAGTAGCCCAAGCTTCAATGATACTCTGTAGATCAGCAACAGCATCTGTTTCTGGAAGGATTCCAAGCACAGGTATATTGAATTTGATTACGAGGCAAAGGGTAATGACAATCAGGGGCATTTTGTAAGAAGGTAAACACAGTTTTTAAAAAATGCATGATAAAAGTATTCTGTAGCATCATTGCAAAACTAAATGAAAGATTAAATGAAATCTAGAAGGGTTGGACCAGGGCATTTCTATTGATGTTATTTGGCACCCAATAGAAACAAGTAGAAACCGCTAGCAACTTGGGTTCACTAGCAGAAAAGGAATGATATCTTTCCAGTACATAGCAAACAAATATAAATCCTTTATATTCTTCAGGAAGGCCAAGAGCCGAGCTGTGCTAATGAGACATGCTTATATCCTGCTATGAAAGCCTCTTATGTCAGAGCTTGCAGGAAATGTAATGCTTTCCAGGAGAAACAACTTCTGCAGCTTTTCATGCCTCCCAATCATTTAAAGCAGTGCCCCCCACCAACAACTTGTTGGACACCAGAGACTGGTTCCATGGAGAGAGTTTTTTCCATGGCCCAGAGGTGCCAACAGATGGGGTTTCATTTGCTTGCATGGACCAATTGTTAGCATGCCACAGACCAGTGCCAGTCCATGGATGAGGAGTTAGGGACCCCTGATTTAAATATATTGTACTGCCTTCTACATATGTAAATGATATTGAGTTTATAATCTTTACTGTTGTTTACTGTTGAATATGGAATTGCAGCCTCAGTAGCAAAGACTCATATTTATACAGAGCAGAATTCAAAGGAGAGTGCAACATAAG
The DNA here is from genome assembly GCF_049901715.1 of Pseudonaja textilis. Lineage (NCBI taxonomy): Eukaryota > Metazoa > Chordata > Lepidosauria > Squamata > Elapidae > Pseudonaja > Pseudonaja textilis. Next base: position 239,324,047 of record NC_141990.1, read on the forward strand.
TTACATTTAACTTTTTATGAAATCCTTTGATAAAATGCTCAGATTGTAGTCCATAAGTTAATGGTTGTAATCAGGACAAAAACATTGAATGTAATTTGAGGTAAATAAAATGAATACAATTACGCATTAATTCATACAAATATCAAATATTTATCACTCGCATAGATATCTAGTTGATGACAATCTCAAAAAGTTAAGTTATTATCAAGATGGGTAAGTACAGAATATGCGAAGTCTGTAATTTACAGTTCATTAAAAAAAATTGAAAGGCAACAGTGGTAAATCACTTTCATATGTGAAAAAGAACATGGATATATTCATTCAGGAGTTGAGCTTGACTCCAGACAAATTTGTTTACAATATCTCTTCTGAAATATGACCATAAATAGGCATTTTATTTTTAAATTTTTATTTAAAAATTTAGATTTTTATTAAAAAGATATATAAAAAATATAAATATATAAAATATAAATTTCAACCCTGTTAACCATGTATTTGCCTACTGAACATCTGTATAATATAACCAAAATTCTTATCCCACTTTATCACACATTCTTTAACCCAGGAGTGTCAAACTCGCAGCCATGGGCCAGAGGCGTCATGCACTAGCCACACCCACACCCATTTTAGCAAAGGGGGAAAAACTTGCAATATCTCACATGATGACAATGTGACTCCACAAGTTTGACACCCCTGATTTAACCTGTTCTTTCATTTCAAATGTTAGCAAAAGTTTATCCATTTTAGCAAGTATATGTTCATTGTCAGTACACTGCACTTCAAATTCTCTCTTACTTTGCTCCACAAATACTTTCTGATAACCAAAAATAGGAAAATCATTGACATGTACATTCTTCTGCCATTAATTATTCTCTTAATTTAATTTTACATTTCTCTTGATAATTCTCCAGTAATTCTTGGTACATTCGCCATTTATCTTTGCCTGTTGTTTCTCTTCTATAAAATGTTTCTTATGCTCAGATCCATAGAGGTGTTTTCAGGCACAGCCTAGATTTATATCTAATATGAATAAATCTTACCCATTAAATAGAACTATCTCCAAGGTCCATATGTTCCAAAAAATCCAGTTCAAATTATCAAAGTCTTTCTCAGCACCTAAGAAGATCAACACAGCTTATTTTTCATTATGTTGCTCCAAGAATATCTAACACATTTCTAACAATATCTCAAAATTTTCTTCCAAGAAAAAACCCACATTGATCTTCATGAATAAAATCCTGTAAAATTGCAGTATAGAATAGTATTCTTTATAGAATTCTTTATTGGCCAAGTGTGATTGGACACACAAGGAATTTGTCTCGATGCAAATGCTCTCAGTATACATAAAAGAAAAGATACATTCGTCAAGAGTCAAGAATCATAAGGTACAGCATTTAATAATAGTCATAGGGTACAATAAGAAAATCAAATCATACTAGGAAACAGTCAATATAAATTGTAAGGACACAAGCGACAAAATTACAGTCATACAGTCACAAGTGGGAGGAGGGGATGGGCGATAAGGAGTGATGAGAAGATTAATAGCAATAGTAGTGCAGACTTTGTAAATGGACAGTGTTGAGGGAATTATTTGTTTAGCAGAGTGGTGGCATTCGGAGAAAAACTGTCCTTGGGTCTAGTTGTTCTGGTGTGCAGTGCTCTATAGCATCGTTTTGAGGGAAGGGGTTGAAATAGTTTATGTCCGGGATATAAGGGGTCTGTAAATATTTTCACAGCCCTCTTCTTGACTTGTGCAATATACAGGTCCTCGATTGAAGGCAGGTTGGTACCCACTGTTTTTTCTGCAGTTCTAATTACCCTCTGAAGTCTGTGTCTGTCCTGTTGGGTTGCAGAACCAAACCAGACAGTTATAGGGGTGCAGATGATAGACTCAATAATTACAGTATTGCGTATCATTTTCAACATTTTACTCAAAATCAAAGCAAATATTGGCAAAGCAGGATAAAATTACAATTGGGAGTCCCACTAGGAAAATGCAACCATTTATCCCAATGTATCATTCAGCTAATAGATTGAATTCATTCACTTTGTAAGTCATGCTCTTTAGTACTTAGACTAAAGTTTAAGAGGTAAGGGTCTCAGGAAGTGAATTGCATGGCTCTCCAGCAATATGTTTCAAGACATAGGAAGTTCACTTTAACACACATCCTAATGATATGTGTGTTTCATATCCATTCTGTCCTACAAAATGGCCTTTGTTTTGTAATGAGGAAGATAGTTGAAAATGATTCAGGGTATAGTGCAAACAGCAAATGGTACAACTTTTTAAGTGTAAGGTGATAACTTTCCATTTCAAAGTCATTCCATTAGGATTACATACTATTTTTAACACATGGTTAGGACTGATAAACTATCACTCCATTTTGCAGCCCCAGTTCAAGAGGGAAAGATCCAAAGTATAGTTTTGCTTCCACAAAGTAATATTTCCACTACCAAAGCTCATATAAATGGAAAGACCATGGAACTAGAATTCTTTCCCATCTCTGTGTTATAAATCTTACTACCAATACATTATGTATATCATTATTTAAATGGCATATCCAAATGTATTTTTGTAGCTGATCTTAATTTTGCATATGCTTTTAAAGTAGCATCCATTAAAAAATAATTTGTGTGAATTGATGGCTAGACCATCTATCATTGCATCAGAAACATTTCCAAAATCTTTTGTGACAATGTCTTGCACATCACTTAACTTCAATGAGGCCATTATTGTTTTATTCTCCACTGGAAACTACCCTTAACTATCAAAAAGAATAAAATCTTAAAAATAGGACAGGCTGCAATACATCTCCTATTGCCAGTTAAAATGTAGTTAGGATGGATGGATGGATTAATGGATGGATGGATGGATGGATGGATGGATGGATGGATGGATGGATGGATAGATAGATAGATAGATAGATAGATAGATAGATAGATAGATAGATAGATGATAATGTATAGGCCATCTATCTCATATACTTGACTCTGGGTGGCTCACAATTAAAACAGAATAAAAACAATTAAAAACAACAAAAATAACACCAAAATAACAGCTAACTCACAAATCACTCAAATAAGCTATGACACGGGTTCACATGCCATCAGGGCCCAGGCCTGATGGCAAAGCCACAATTTTAGTGTTTTGTAAAACCCCAGCCGAGTCAGGTCTAATTACTTAGTAGATAATGTTCCAGGGGGAGGTGCCTCTCCTTCTGCATCTAGATAGATATTTCCTGACCCAGAACATGCCTCTCCTGCCAGATCTAATAGGGTGAGTTACTAGAACAATTGCTAAACAAACTAATAGAAAAATGGTTTATGAAGAATTTCATATTGAATATGGATATTCATATTGAATATGAATTTCATATTGAATATATACTTTCTTTATAATGGGTGCATGGCTACTTGAGGGATCTTCTATCTACCTGGCCAATCCAATCTGGCAGGATTTGGAGCACTTCAGGTTCCTTTGATTAAACAATGTCAGCTATTAGGACTCTTGCCTTCTTTGTAGCAGCGCCTTCATTCTGGAATGAGGTTCCCTCCAAGATTGGAATGAACCCCACAATAATGATGTATTGAAGGGGCTAAAGGTAAAGGTATGACTCTTCTTCCTGATCTTTGATGAGCATGACTGGAATCCCCTCTTTCTATTTTTCTTTGTTCCCACCTGCGTTTATTACCTCTGCCATCTTCGCTTTTGTTTGTTGTTTTGTTTTGCCTTGTTGTTTTCATGTTTTAAATGTTTCTTTAATATTTTGTAAACTACTCAGAGTTGCCAAGAGTCAAGTGGCTAATGGTATGGCATGGTATGGTGTGGTGGTGTGCTGTGGTGTGGTAAGGTACAATATGTAACACAGCATAGCACAGCACAGCACAATACAATAGAGTACAATGAAGTGCAAGAACTGATGGTTTTCAGAATGTCAAGACTTCAAATTGATTTTGCTTTAAAATGTAAATAGCACTGTATAATATCACAGGGTACTGGATAAACAATGAAGAAAAATATGTTGATAGAAAAACATGATCTTCAAGACTGACATTAAAAATTAAATAAAATAAAGCACCAAGCACAATGCATCAAAGAACCCTTCTTTTGCTCTCCTGAGTGTGTGTTTCCAAGCTTTAAGTAAGATAAAAATGTTACTGCTCAGAGAGAGCAGGGAGTCAGAAACAAAAGATGGCAGTTTATAGGATCTTCTCTTCCTGGTTGTTTCTACCCATCCCATCTGCCAAGGTGGAGACCCTTTTCCGTCATGGTAATCATCCCTATGCAATCCATTTCACAAGGCCCTGAAGCAGGGGTGGGATTCAAATTTTTTAACAACTGGTTCTGTGGGAGTGGCTTAGTTGGTGGGTGTGGCTTGATGGTCATGTGACTGGCTGGGTGTGGCCAACTCAACATCACTCACATTGAGGCACGCATCTCCTCGCCTGTCCTCTCATGACTGTGGGGATGCTGCAACAGTTGTAAGTATAAAAAATGGTCATAAGTCACTTTTTTCAGTGCCATTGTAACTTTGAATGGTCACTCCACACAAGCAAAGTACCAGCAAAGGAGGAAAAAAAACCTCCAGAGAAGTTCCTGAGACAGGAAGTCTAGTCCTGCCAAGAATGTAATAAGGGTTGACGGAAAGCAACACCAGAATGTTTCCTTCCTGCCTTCCTTACAGGTTTAGGCCAGTAATTTCTTCTAACGACCTGTTCGCCAAACTGCTTAGAATATTAACAACCAGTTCTAGTGAATAGGTGCGAACCTGTAGAATCCCACTCCTGCCCTGAAGACTTGTCTCTGTTCTTGAGCCAAGGGCCCTGGGGTGGAATGTAACCAATGGTTAATGCTGATTGTTATCTTTATTATTTTCCTGGCTGCTATATGTTTTAAGTTTTTCGATATGTTTTACCATTTAAATATTTTTAGCTACTCAGAGTCATCATATATTTGAGATAGGCAGCCATATAAATCTGTTTAATAAATAAACAAGCAAACAAACAAATTGTCCTTTTTCTTTTGCATTCATCGTGATAGAGTTCATTGGTGCTCTGTTAATCATAGGGCTGGAATACTTGTTTTCCAGCGGAGCCTGTTTTTCATATGTTTAGCCCATTGCCCATTCCAACCAATTTCTTCAGACTTTCCAAATATTTCTTGCATGTGAAAATGTGCTTACACCTATTCCAGGACTATGCTAATTGATCAACTATAGTAAGCTTTGGTTTGGTGGGGCTTGTGACTTCATCACATATCTTTCCTGTCCTTTCCATTCTGCCAACATTCCTGATTTGTGCTCCTGTGGTTTGAGAACCATAAATCATAATAGAATTGAACAAACTGTAATATTTATAACTGAAGACAAATTTGATTGCAGCCAAAGGGCACTATTAATAACTCTGAAGAATGGAGTAAGATTTCAGCCTCTGAATGCTGGGACAGAGAATAAACCTCATTAGCAGGCATTTCATTTGCAGATCAGAGAGGATTCCTTTTTAAATTTTTAATTGAAGATAAACTCCTAGAACAAAGAAATAATAAATGCTTTTTTTCTAACAAGAAGGCTCTTTTCCTTTTATTTTCTTTAAGTTTTGCATTATCACATTCATATGGCACTATGGGAATCCTGACCTCATTAAATATAAAAAATAAGGATGATAGGAAAAATATATTTTTAATAATGTTGATATAACTGTGGACTTTTCTTTTCCCCTGAATAAAGAGTACAAGTGCAAATACTTCTGACCCAGAATTTCTTTCTGGAGCACATACCACCATATCATCTATAGCCTAATTTTAAATGGAAAGGTTCACAAAGGGACATGTCATTTTTCTTTCTTCTCTACTGCTATAAGTATAGTGTATGTGAAAATGCTCCCTAGAAGTATCCCAGTTTTTTTCTTAATCATGCACTTAAGCTAAATAATACATTGAATGTGTCATAACCAGGAGGACAGTCATGATAAAAAGTGATTTAACCCCTTTTTATTCTACAAAATAATACTTTCTTTTCTTTACCTTGGGACTGGTTGTCATTTATAATTTCTGACCCAGGAAGACATAATGGGTTTACAATGAAACCCTAGTGCTTTTTCCAAGTAGCATGGAGATGGCAGAAAATAAGCAACCATTACATTAGTAGTCACCTCCCCCTCTCAAATAAATAAATAAATAAATAAATCACAGAATGTCCTGGAACTCCAGAGCTTTATTGTGAAATTCAAAAATAAATGTATGTTTGTGGACTCTTAAAAAATAAATAAATCTAAGCACAGTGTTTGGGATAAAAAGAATTGTGAACTTCTTCTGAACTTTCTGCCCTGTGACACAGGGAGATAATGTGGTTTCTTGCTGGCTCCTCCCAGACAAATGTCGGGACAGAATTGAGGGAAATTGCCCACCTTGAAACAGGAGGGACTGAAACACCCAGCCATTAAGTTCTCCAAGCAGAATTGCTCTGCTGTTCCTTCACCCACCAAAAAATAAATAGCTTTGCTCAGCACAATATTTTACAAATATTTCTCTTGCACATCTTCTGGATTTTCAGTAGCCAGAATTCCTGGTTAGTATAGTCAATGGTTTGCCTATTGAAATAGAGAATTGTCTTTAGAATTGTGAAACCAATAGTTTGTGTACCCGCTAAGCGTGGAGGGTAAAGCTTTCTACTAGGATCAGTTGCTAAAGTAATTATTTCCAAGAAAAGAATTTTAGTAGTACTCCTTCTCCTTAGTTTCAATATTACATGCAAATAGTTCTCTCACCATGTTTGGATTCTTATTTAAAGACATGCTATGTCCAAAATCTCTTGTTTAATATAGCAAGGGAATAGTAATAGCACTTAGCCTTATATACCACTTCATAATGCTTTACAGCCCTCTCTAAGCTGTTTACAGAGTTAGCAAATTCCCCCCAACAATCTGGGTCCTCATTTTACTGACCTCAGAAGAGTAGAAGGCTGAGTCAACCTTGAGCCTTGGTTGAACTGCTGACAGTCAGCAGAGTTAGTATGCAATGCTACATTCTAACCATTGAGACACCACAGCTCTTCATTTACAGTATGATTTCTTTTTTTTAAAGAGACAGTTAAGGGTTAAAGATATCTAATAATATAAGTAGTCTTATCTCATTCAGGGAGAAAACTCAGTTGAATTTGCCTCCAAAGAAATATGCAACAGATTGAATAAATAAGGCATCAATAAGTGTTCCATTTACTGCAGTCTGAAATAGTACACCTGAGAGAAAAGTTTTTCTTAACTCTTTTACTGCTTCGGGGAAATAAAATCCAAAATACCCATTACACTCATATGTGCAGATGGTAGCCCAATAGTTTTGTTTCTCCTTTTGAAGATTCTTTGGATGGGAGGTGGAGGAGGGACATTGAACAGGAGTAGGAAAATAGCCAAGAGGAAAAAGCAACAAATTTATCATCTTTTCTTCTGGCGGGGATGCTGCTATTTAAGATAATGCTTGCTGTTTATCCTCTGCTGCACTTTATTGCACACCATTGGATTACTCAAGGTTCTTCCCAGAAGGAGAAATGTCAGCAAGATGAAAATCTATCAGAATGAAAAAGGCCCCCTTGGTTTTGTTTTTAATTGCTAGTTAAGTATTGCATCAGGGTAAGCAATCTGGTGTCCTCCAGATGTTTTGAACAAAGATCCCATAATCTCTGGAGATTAGCCATTTGGGCAGGGTCTCCAAGCATCTGGAGGGCATTAATTGTCTATTACTTTTTTTAAAAAAAACACCTTATCTATATACTCCCCAAAAACCCAAGAAAGAATTCTTCCTTTGCTCTGTCCATTACTGAGATTCATTAAGTGTGACACACAGCAAACCCAAAAGGTAACCCAGAAATTCTGAACAATGTTTTTAATATTGAGTTAGATTATTTTAAATATATTGGTACATTAAGAAGTTCTTTTCTATGAGTAGTCCATACTGCTGTTAATAAGAAATTGTTGGTTTCTGATTAAACCTGCCCTTAGTTAAACTGAGGAAAAAAATATTACTTGCTGAGAGCCAGATATGATTGTTATTGTTGGTTTTGTTGTTGTTGTTGTTAATGGATTACAAGATTGTCTCAAAACAAAAAGAACTGCACAGGATATAGTGTACATGTATGCACACATACAGGCTGAATGAGGATCAATAGGGATTCACACGGAGGCCTTTGTAATTTCTGTTGCCTTGCCTTTTCTGAGTGTTACTCCTGCTAAGGCAGAAGAACCCAAGAGCCCATCAAAGCTATACTATTTTTAATCTCTAAGAGTCATCAATAGTTTTTTTCTGATTTTTCTCTTGCAATATGCTTTTCCACTTCTAGTTTTAATTTTCATCTTTGCATTTCCCAACCTGTATTTCTTTTTCCTTAATAAGGAGAACCTTATCTATAGATCCCCATTCCTTTTAAGTAACTGTTAGATAGACACCCTAACTTTAAACTTAACAACTCCTGATATAGGCTGTAGTTCTTTATCTCAGCTGGGTGTTGCATTATTAGGTGTCTTACTTGGTCCTAGAACCGTGCTTATATCTGCATAGCTTTGGAGTTGGGCTTCCAGTAATCCTCCCTCAGATTTTAATATGGATTTGGCCCATGCTCTACAGGATCATTTGGACAAGCTATGCTCAGCTTTCTCTGACATGGAAGTACTAGATTTTAAACTAAACTTTTGAATAGGCCAGCTATCTTTGAAGCTGTATTCAGTACATCAAATGTGGTAAATGCCAGAGCAGCTATGTCTAGATTGATTTGAGACGTAGGCATGCTTTTTATAGCCCAACAGCCTAAAGGAAAGAAGGAAATGAAAATTGTTGCTGACAAGTAACAGAGACACAGCAAATGGCAACATCCCACAATCATGTAAGCAGCGAGGCTGAACAGAAAACTCCCATGCTTTCTACAGAAGATCTTGTACATGTGTCACTTTTCAAAAATATCATCTCCAGGAACCCACATCTGGCACATAACAATTCATGAATTTATAAGAATTAACACTATAGGAACCAAGGAACCACAGCAATTAAGATGATCAATTAGAAATTAGAGGTCTAGGTTCAAGCTCATACCTGACCACAGAATATGCTGGCAAACTTTGGATCATTCTGTCTTTGCTCACCCTTACCCAAAAGGTTGTGGATAATAGATTGATGGGAAATCTTTTTTATAAGTTCCACTGAACTTGCAAAGGAAAGTTTTTTTATACAAATACAGCAGATAAATCCAGATAAACAAGCAATCCCCCCAAAGAAGCAAACCTTGAGCTAAAAAAGCTATTTATTGTTGATTTTAATGATATGGTAAGCAAGTATGTAAATCTTTCCCACCGTTGAAATGGAAAAACATGAATTAAGCCCAGGAAAGAAAGAAGGCATTACAAAAAAGACAAAGAATCCTTAAGGTGACTTCTTCATTTTCTTGGGTACAGGTACTCCTCTTTTAGCAACCACAATTGGGAGCAGAAACATAGACTTTAAGTGAAGCAGTGAAGTGAAGAATTGTTTGATCACATTTACGCTTATGATTTTCATTTACTTAGTTACTTATTTCTATAACTGCCCATTGCAAGCAAACAGGAGACTCTACACCATTTCTGACAAATGGCACTCCACTCTCTTCTTGGAAGTCTCAAGTGATGGCGCTTCCACAACTTCCAAGGGCAAGCTGTTCCATTGATTGATTGTTCTCACTGTCAGAAAGTTTCTCCTTATTTCTAAGTTAAATCTCTCCTTGTTCAGTTTCCATCCATTGTTCCTTGTCTGGCCTACAGGCACTTCAGAAAATAGTTTGACCCCTTCCTCTCTGTGGCAGCCCCTCAAATGGCTGCTATCATGTCTCCTTGTTGCTGTAGATGTTAATATAGCCAGGAAATGGGCCTACACTAATCTATATTCTAAAATTGCACTTGTTAATTGTTATATCTGCAGGTGAATCTGTAGTTCATTTTTAATGGCAAGTCAGTCATGTCCTCGTGATCCAATTATGAGCACCTAGCCAGGCCTTTACGACCTTACCAAATGCTAGCAGGTTCTGAGTCATCCTGATATCTGTTGGGACCATGTTACAGAGAGCAGGAGCTACAGCAGAGAAGGCATGTTTCCTAGTCCATGTCAGCTGATATTCCTTGGCTGATGACACCCATAACATGCCCAGACTCAATGGGATGGGCAGAAACAGCTGGGAGAAGATTGTCTCTCAGGTAACCTAGTTCCAAGTCATGGAATCTTTTAAAGGTTACAACCAGCACCTTCAGTTACACCCAGAAACACACTGGCAACCTATGCAGCAATAGTGTTGCATCTATCAAATATCCCACACTATCTGTACAACTACATTTTGCACCAGTTGAAGCTTCCAAGTACTTTACAAGGGCAGACTCATGAAGAGAGCATTGCAGGAATGCAAAGGAGAGGTTACAAGGGCATGACTGACATGCTATTAAAAATGCACAATAGATTCACCTGGACGTATAACAAGAAGTGTGTGTAATTTTAGAATGTAGATTAGTAAGGTCAAATCTCAGATGGAAAGAAAAGGAAACTTTGAATGTAACCCGGTTCATAGTTTACAAAATAGAGAGTGAAAATGCAATTGTACAGATGTTGTACAGAAGCTCACAGCTTGACCTGCATCTGGCAGCTATTTTCCAGAATCATCTAATTCTGCTTTCAGAGAGAGAGGCAGACAGAGAAAAAAAAGAGAGAAAGAGAGAGAGAGAGATTGCAAAAGCCATCTGTTTTTGTTAATGTGGACTTAAGTTTTAATTTTGCTGCTAACAGCAGAGTTATGTCAAAAGTATTTAAAGAAAAGCTGTGACTTGCTAAATCCTGCCCCTTGTTAATTAAAAACAGAGTTCTGAAGCTTCACTTCCTCAGTGCATTTCTCTCATCTATTGCCACTACACAAGCAATAAGCATAAGCATTGCAGTTATGCGATACTGAACCAATCTTTCATCTACAAAGGACAGAATACTACTTTGGGGCATTTTTATTTTCGGAAAAATCTAAGAACATTGAAAAGATATTTTAAAGTAACAGGAGGTTATAAAGTTATCTATTTATTCACAAACCATAGGGAGGCATCTATATGGAGGCAGATGTGTTATAAACCTTTTCTTCTATTTCCTTCCATCTCACACTAGAAGCAGTTTAGCATCATTATAAGCTGTTCCAGTTTGAAAATAATATTCTCCCACTTCTTCTGGAACAATTGTTTGCCATGGTAATGAGCTGGCATGATCTTTTTATTTTATTTTTATTTATTTATTAAATTTATATACCACCCATATCACTGCCAGGTGATTCTGGGCAGTTTACAACATCATAAAAGCAAAAAAAATACAAAACATTAAAATATTATGCATTAAAATTAACAGAAATTAGATAAATTAGGAACCAGACTACAACTGGGGGTGGATCTTCTTCCTAGTTCACTAACCACCTTGACTGAGGACCTTCCCCATCTTGTTGAGGAGTTGGGACTTGTCCACACTTATGGACTCTTTTAGGATTTGGAGTGATGTCCCCGAGTCCCTAGTCTCTGCCTTTCTGGAATGGATGAAAATGATGAATAGTAAAAGAGTTTGCCATTTGGTTTTCAGTTGAAACAGCAGGTCTACTTGCCTGTAAATTAAGATTTTTGTTTTCCAAAGGTCATGCTCCTGATTCCCTTGCATCAGGGGTTGAAGAGCAGCTGGAGTAGGACCTCCATTTTGATGGCACCAAAACTCTTGGAACTGTGTCCTTGGCAAAAAAAAAAAAAAAAAATCAGTCTCTTTGCTCTTCAGTGTTCCAACTCCAGGAGTGTTGAAGTCCTGAGAGGATAAGAATTCCATGAGCTGTTTGGTAAGATTTTTCTCTGACTGCTTTAATTGTGCTTATTTTATTGGATATTTTTAGCCCTTAACTGAGGTTCATTTTAATATTTCTATATTAGCTAACTAGAAAGGCCTTGATAATGGCCCCTTCTCTACAGAATACTTACCCTGGAGAGCCATTTCTATTAGCAGCACAGTTGCTTCCGCACCAAATTAAGAATATTAGATTATTATTTTAATGGCATAATTATTATTATGCCATCTTTTAGAATAATTTATTTTGATGGTAAATTGTGTTTTATTATCTGCCGAAAATATTGTAAGTGTAGTTGCAAAGATCTCTTATATTTTACACCTGGGGTCAGCCTTCAAGATTTTTCTCCCTTTGCTTTGCTTCTTTTGGCTGTCATCAGTAACAGAGGGAGGAGGGAGGAATGATTATGGGAAGTGAGCTGGAGGTGTTACAAACCAGAACTGTATAAGCTGGGTGGGGGGTACATTCTTGCTTAGGTTTCTATCCTATGCTATGCGCAGCTGCAACCCTTTATCAAACTATGTCAAGGTCAATGGACAGAAGCCTCATCACCACCTGGAGATGCCCACATGATGATATACACAACTTTTAATTGGATGAGCCAATTGAACTATTGGGGGTGGGAACGTTGCCATTACTTTGTATATGTGATTTACACGCCTATTTTCTCAGATTCAGAATTCTTTTGTTCCTACCACTTGATTTCCAGTAAAAGATATTTTTTACTCTGATTAAAAGAGTCTAAGTATTTCTTTCTTGGATTTTGAATGGAGCACCAGCTGACATTATTCTGAATCTCCACATTACCAGCCCAGAAATAATAAATTTTCTTCCGAGGGGATCTGAACACAATGTCAAATCCAGACAGTGACCAAGAAGACCTGGGAGCAACTGGAAGACAAGATTCTCTGCTGCTAGAGGAAGCAGGGGAAGCCAACTGGTTAGCAGAACTAAATCTTGGGGAAAAACCAGCTGTAAAACCCAAATGGTCCCTGGGAGTCGGTTGGAAGGATCCTGAGGAAAAGCCTCCTCCAGGAGTGACCACTACCTGTCAGCGTGAGCCATGGCAAGAGAAGGAAAGAAAGAATTTTTTACTAACTCAAGCCATGCATCTTCTAAATGAAGCTATCGGAGAACCTCATACTGATCAAAGGTATGAGGGAGAGGAGGGGGAGGCAGCCCCAGCCAGAAGAATCAGAGCAGCCACTCCCATAAGTCAACCTGGGCTAGCGCAACAGGCAGCAGCAGCCCAGGGGCCCCCAGCAGGAGGAGTAATTGCCAGAAGACATAGAACTCCAAAAGTGCCCCCATTGGAAGTAAAATATGGGGGGGATCCCAAGGAGTTAGGATTCTTCCTGGCACAAGTCTGGAGCCATATGGAGGAATATGGAGGGGATTTTTCCTCAGAAGCAGCCAAAGTTAGATGTGTTACCAGGACTCTGGAAGGAACAGCTGAAAAGTGGATGGTGACTTTGCATAATGATAATGCCCCTCAGCTGATGAATTGTGACCTGTTCATGACTGCGCTGCAGGCCAGGTTTGAAGACCCACTTGCTGAACGTAAGGCCAGAATTAGGATAAACATCATAAATCAGGGGCGGAGATCAGTGGCTGACTACACCCAGGAATTTAGAGAGCTGGAGTGTCATATTCGAGGCTGATCCCAGGGAGTCCTGATAGAAGCTTTTAAAGATGGGTTGAATGAAGATGTATATCAAAGCTGTATTTCCAGAAGAGACCCCAGTGAGCTGCAGCTGTGGTACGTGCTGGCGGCAGAGGTGGAAATTGATCTGACCAGAAACAGATGCCGGGGAGGGTTGGTTGGAGCAAATCCTCCCCACCAGCCCTCGAGAAGCCTTAAGACCTCAAAAGGGAGGAATGGCGGCAAAACCCAAGACCACTGCTTGCTTCCGATGTGGGAAGGAAGGTCACCGTGCTGCAGATTGCCGTGCCAAGCTAGAACCAAAGGGGGCACCAGGAGGAAGAAGAAAACCTGAAAAAAACCCAGCAAAGCCTCGCGAAACGGCACTTAAAGCAGACGAGGTTGTAGAGATCGCCCCTCCGAAAGGAGAGGAGCAGGGAACTCCAACCTCTTCTGAAGAGAGTGAATCCAAATCGGAAGACGACTCACTGGTAAGTCCACACAAGGACCCTATGACCATTCCAGTGAGATTAAGGGTACCCACGTCGGGAGCCAAAGGGGAAATGCTGGCCTTGTTTGACTCTGGGTGCAGAAGGTGTGTAATCAGCTTGGAGGTAGTGGAGAAAATGGGCTTAAGGCTGAAGACTTTAAAAATGCCCATAGCCTTTTGCCAATTGGATAGTAGCTGGGGGCGGCCCTGCACATTTCATAACAGAACCAATAGAAATGACGATGGAGAAGCATAGAGAGACTTTGTGTTTTATTGTGGCTCCTGGGATGGAGTGGCCTCTAATACTGGGGTTGCCCTGGCTCCAGAAATGGAACCCCCACATTGATTGGAGGAGAGGGTCATTGCGCATACGTACTGACCAGTTCCCAGAAGGGGAGGGGCAATCTCAACCAAAACTCAAGAATCCTACTGAACTGACCTCCACTGGCACCAAGAACCTGAAGGGGGAGGAGAAAATTCCAGAGGAATATTGGGACTTAAAGGAGGTATTCAGTGAAAAGGCCTCTGATGAGCTTCACCCCCATCGTTCAACAGATTGCAGTATTGAAATTCTACCTGGGGTGAAACTCCCAAAACCGAAACTGTACTCAATGACACCGCGGGAGCTAGAAGAGCTGCGGTCATTTATCGCTAAGAATTTGGAATGTGGTTTCATCCAACATGCTAGACCCCGGGTAGCAGCCCCAGTATTGTTCTGTGAAAAGAAAGATGGCTCCCTTCATTTATGTGTTGACTATAGAAACCTGAACGCCATTTCAGTGGAAAACGTGTACCCCCTCCCCTTGATGAAGGATATGTTGGCCCACTTGGTCAAAGGGAAATTTTTTACAAAACTCGACTTGAGAGAAGCATACCACCGGGTTCGAATTAAGGAAGGGGATGAATGGAAAATTGCTTTTAACTGCCCAATGGGTTGTTTCCAATTCAACATTCTTCCATTTGGCCTACAGGGGGCCCCAGGAGTATTCATGCAAATGATCAATCAGATGTTACATGAACATCTATACAAAGGGGTGTTGGTTTATCTTGATGATATTCTTATCTACACGGAGACTCGTGATGAACATGTGAAACTATTGCGGTCAGTTTTGGAAAAACTTCGAGCTCCTGAGCTGTATGCAAAGTTGTCCAAGTGTGAATTCCACCAGGAAAAAATTAACTATTTAGGTTATCGCATCTCACATGATGGCATAGAAATAGATCCAGGGAAGGTTCGTGCCATTTTGGAATGGGCTCCTCCCCGCACCAGGAAACAACTTCAAAATTTCTTGGGATTCGCTAATTTTTACCGTCAATTTATCCCTGCTTTTGCGAAGATTGCAATGCCTATCACAAATCTCCTAAAAACCAAAGGGGAGGTGAAACTGAAGCCTAGTAAACCCTGGAGTGGTCCATGAAATGTCAAGCCGCTTTTGAGAAGCTGAAATGACTGTTTGCTGCTAAACCAGTACTTAAGCACCCAGACATGGACGCTCCTTTTGTAATCCAAGCCCATGAGAGTGACATAGCAGTTGGGGCAGTGTTACTACAAGCAAACGAGATGGGGACTCTGCAACCATGTGCATATACTTCCCGTAAACTAACGGAAACCGAAAGAAGATGGGCTATCTGGGAAAAAGACGATTTTGCAGTTCAATGGTCTCTGTTAACCTGGAGGCATTTCTTAGAAGGGGCAAAACATCTATTTGAGGTGTGGACGGATCATAAAAATTTGGAGGCTTTGAAAATGCCTTGGAAGCTGTCTCCCCAGCAAGTTCGCTGGGTGCAGTACTTTAAGCGCTTTAATTTTTCATTGAAGTACATTCCAGGGGGGAAGAACCTCATGGCGGATGCTTTATCTAGATTACCTCAATATAATAGTGCTCACCAAGAAGTGGTACGGCCGATTGTCCCAACCAAACAGTTGGCAGCTCCAGTGGTTACCAGAGCCCAGAAAAAGAAGGAGGTTGATTTATCAAATGATTTGACTGCACAGTTAAGAGATGCTCTAAAACTTGATGATTGGTTCCTTGCTCACTCAAATAACTGTCTGGTTAGAGATGGATTGGCATGGGTGGGGGCCAAATTGTATGTGCCAGCGAAGCTGAGAAACCAAATATTACAGCAATCTCATGACTCTAAAGCCGCTGGTCATTTTGGATTCGTGAAAACCTTACATTTAGTTAAAAGGCAATTTTGGTGGCCTACCTTGAAAAAGGACATTGAGACTTATGTATCTAGTTGTCCTATTTGTACCTCAGCCAAACGGCCTCCTGGTAAACCAGCAGGCTTACTACAAAATGTGGCTAGACTAACGGCTCCATGGAAGGAAATCTCTATGGATTTTATAGTGGAATTACCTGAAAGTGGGGGAGAATACAGTTATTTGGGTAGTAACCAATTTGTTTTCCAAACAGGTACATTTCATACCTCGTCCGAAAATCCCATCTGCAAAAACGTTGGCTAAACTGTTTATTTTACATATCTATAGGTTACATGGAGTTCCTGAATGCATAATCACAGACAGGGGTGTCCAGTTTACCTCAAACTTTTGGAAGGAGTTCCTGAAGTTATTGGGCTCTGCCCAGGGCTTAAGCTCCGCCCACCACCCATAAACCAATGGGGCTTGTGAGAGAACTAACTCGGTATTGGAACAATATCTTTGATGTTTATAAATTATCAGCAAGATAATTGGGCTGACCTATTGCCATTCACTGAGATGGCATATAATAATTCGGTACATAGTAGTACTGGGTTTACTTCATTTAAAGTAGCTTCGGGACAAGACTTTGTACCCATACTTGAGCTTCCACGGGAGAAACCTAACATTCAGTCACTAGATGAATGGATAACACAGCTCCAGCTTACCTGGCCGATTACCCGTAAAGCATTAGATGATGCTCATCAAGCTCATAAAAAAAATTGCAGATAAAAAGAGAACTCCACAAAAACCATATCAAATGGGTGACAGGGTTTTTTTATCCACCAGATATTTGCAGACTACACAAAAGTCAAAAAAGCTTGGACCTAAGTATGTTGGACCTTTCTCAATTGAACGAATTGTGAACCCTGTGGCTGTCCAACTGAAATTACCAAAAGCTCTTCGACAGATCCACCCTGTTTTCCATGTTAGTTTGTTAAAACCTGAACATACCTCCTACTTGA
Organism: Pseudonaja textilis; assembly: GCF_049901715.1. Taxonomy (NCBI): domain Eukaryota; kingdom Metazoa; phylum Chordata; class Lepidosauria; order Squamata; family Elapidae; genus Pseudonaja; species Pseudonaja textilis. Next base: position 239,341,202 of record NC_141990.1, read on the forward strand.
GACCAACTCAGGTTGATCCCCCTGTACCATTGCTAATTGAAGGTGAACAACATTTTGAAGTTAAAGAAATTTTGGATTCTCGAAAACGAAGGGGTCAACTCCCGTATTTGGTTGCTTGGAAACATTTTCCTCCTTTTCAGGCTGAGTGGGTGAATAAGAAGGATGTTAGAGCTCCTACACTTATCAAGGCATTTCGTATTAAATATCCTGATAAACCCTAAAATTAGTATGTTGCTGTTACATGTATATTTTCTATTACCTTCTATTTTTATCTTTTTTAGGACTAACGTCTCTTTTCTAGGAGGGCCGAATGTCAGCCTTCAAGATTTTTCTCCCTTTGCTTTCCTTCTTTCGGCTGTCATAAGTAATGGGGGAGGGAGGGGGGAGGAGGGGGGAATGATTATGGGAAGTGAGCTGGAGGTGTTACAAACCAGAACTGTATAAGCTTGTGGGGGGGTACATTCTTGCTTAGGTTTCTATCCTATGCTATGTGCAGCTGCAACCCTTTATCAAACTATGTCAAGGTCAACGGACAGAAGCCTCATCACCACCTGGAGATGCCCACATGATGATATACACAACTTTTAATTGGATGAGCCAATTGAACTATTGGGGGTGGGAACGTTGCCATTACTTTGTATATGTGATTTACGCACCCATTTTCTCAGATTCAGAATTCTTTTGCTCCTACCACTTGATTTCCAGTAAAAGATATTTTTTTCTCTGATTAAAAGAGTCTAAGTATTTCTTTCTTGGATTTTGAATGGAGCACCAGCTGACACCTGGCTTAATAATGTGACTTTTCCCATTTTGTTCAGTTTTACACTTCTGTCACCTGCACATTCTCTGTAGTGCTAGGCTTGTGATGTTTGTGTTTTCCTGTTAACTGTTGCATATCAAAAAGTATGTTCTATATTATATAACATACAGATATAAATACAGTATATTCAAATAGAATAGAAGTTTTATTAGTTTTAAGTAAGCATACATTACTTATGAGAAAAGCATTTTCAATAATTAGAATTTCCTATCAAGAAGAAGCTTAGCAATGTATTCAAATTGGATTATTATTCTGTACCTCTCAAGTAAATCCAATTTGTAGGCTGGCTCTTAGCAAACAACTAAGATTCTTTTAGATATCCCAATATTCTTCCAGTATGATATTTTTCGGACTGTAAGACACACCTAGCTTTTGGGAAGGAAAACAAGGGGGGAAAAATCTGCCTCTGCTTCCCAGCAATTTGCCTCCTTGCAGCAAACAGCCTGGTCAGCTTCAGCACAGCCTGATTTAGCATGAGCAGCTGATTGTCAGTTGGTTTTGGCTCCCGGAATACCAACAATCAGCTGTTCCAGTCTGCAGGGATCGCCACTGCCCATCACCACCTCTGCGCGCCCCATTTTCAGCCTCCACGTGCTCCATTTTCGACCTCCACATAACCCATGATGAGTGTGGAGGCTGAAAATGGGGTGCACGGAGGTGGCAGTAGGTGATGGTGATCCCTGCAGACTGGAACAGCTGATCATCTGTATTCTGGGAGCCAGATCCAACTGACAATCAGCTGCTCATGCTAAATCAGGCTGTTTGCTGTTTGCTGCAAGGAGGCAAATTGCTAGGAGGCAGAGGCCGAAGAATGGGCCGGCAAGTGGGCAGGGCTTTGGCAATATTTGCTGTATAAGACACACAGACATTTTCACCCACTTTTGGGGAGGGAAGTGTGTCTTATACACCAAACAATATGGTAACTTCATGATTAGTGCGAATGCTTCGATTTGTGATATTTGTTTATTTGTGTATTTATTCATTAGAGTTATTAAGGCCACCTAACTTTAAAAAAAAAATACTGTCTGCGTGCTTTCAACACATCCAATACGTTAAGTTAAAAAAAAAACCACGCAACTAAAGCAATGTTTTCCAACCCAACAGACTTCACAAAAGCTTCCCAGACATCCTAATAAGCTCAGTTCTGGCAATGGAGACTGGTCTGAAGGAAATCTTCCCCCTTGGAGAATGGAAACTACATAGACTGCCAACTGGATTCTGTCCCAAAGGTGTGCACTGAGACAAGAGAAGATAGATGAGAGTATTTTAGCCCACTGAAGAAAAAATTTAGCCAATACAACCAACCAGAAAACTTAAAACCTAGTCTGAAATCCTCCACCCAAAACAACCAATCAAATCTGTAGCAATTATCTTGAGGTAAATAGAACTCTTCCAGAAATTACTCCCATACAATTAGAAGTCTGAAAAAAATATATGAGAATATGCCTGTACAGCACAGGCAACAATTTATGGAGAACAATAGGAGCAGTCCAATTAGCTGTGATTTAAGATACTTCCGAATCAGATTAATTGGAGTCTCTCGGCTTCTTTTACTGCTATAAATTAAGACACTATTTCATTCCATGATAGTTAAATGGCAATGTACAATGTACCACAGGGTGCTTACTTCCAGTTCACAGACTATTTTTTGCCACGGATGTTCCCCATATGTGAACTCATGTGTCTAGAATCACATGGGAAAAAAATACAGTTTCCACTAGCTGAACTTCAAAAGTTTATCCCACAATAATGGAAGTGATTTTTTTATGACCATCTTAGTAACAAAAACTCTCTAGGCCATTTAGCAAGCAAGGGAGCATACAAGAATGGTGGGTGAATCAAATACAATCATTAGAATGCAGACAGGTAATCCTCCACTTACAACAGTTAATTTAGTGACTGTTCAAAGTTACAATGACACTGAAAAAAAGTGACATGATCTTTTTCACACTTACAACTGCATCCACATAGTCACATGATCAAAATTCAGAAGCTTTGATCTTCCTCATATTTATGATGGGTGCCGGGGTCATGTGATCACCTTTGGCAACCTTTCATAAGTAAAGTCAGTGGGAAGCCAAATTCAGTTAACAACCATGTGACTCAGTGGTGGGATTCAAATATTGTTGCCATTGGTTCAGTGGGCGTGGCTTGGTGGGCACGCTTTGCACACGTGCACACACTTTGCATGCATGCTCACACCAAACGAACAATTTGCGCAGGCACAGAGGCATTCTAATTCGCCTCCTGCAAGCCTGCGTGATCCTGGCTGCTTCAGCAGCTGCCGCGCAGCACTATTCTATGCCGCGCAAAGCAGCTACACTTCAAATTCAGCGGATAAAGGTGAATATGGGAGCCTGGGCGGCCGGGTGGGCCCAACAGCAGAGCCATTAGATCAGCGGAGAGAACTGGTTTGGTCACCACTGCTCATTGCTCCTACCGGCTCTCTGGAACCAGGCAGAACCAGTTGAATACCACCATTGATGTGACCAACTTAACCACAGCAGAGTGTTCACTTAAAAATTGTGGCAAGAATGGTTGTAAAATGGGGCAAAATTCCATTAACAACTGTCTCATTTAACAACAGAAACGTTGGGCTCATTGCAATCGTAAGTCGAAGACTACCTGTACTAAAGATTTAAAAATCTTTCATTTCCAAGTTAGTAACCTTTTCCAATTTTTACAACATTGCATTCCCTATTTCAATACTGAATGAACTGAACAGGGGTAAAGAGGTTTAAATCTGGCCTCGTGAAAGGAAGTAAGTTAAATGTTGAAAAAAAAATCATATTACTACAAGGATAACCACTGAGCCCTTTAGTAAAACATAGATCATATCTGGTTTATATTCATCAGTCATAAGAGTGTTTTATAGTCCTGCAGAAAGGTGGCCATAAAACAACATTTTAAGGATCTCCCTCCCATATTTCAGCTATAAATGTCTTACTGATCTAAGAGGTAAAACTACCAAGGTTCAGTATTAACATGTTTATTACAGATGACCTCACTATTGTGTTCCCTATAAAGAAAAAATATGACAAAACATTAACATATTTCGAGCCCTTAAATTAAGGTTGATTTACTGTTCATATCTGGATCTAAATTTTGTTACTTGCAATGTAATTATTTTTCTATGATAATTTGGGTGACAACCCCATTAGCAGATATCAGGCCAAAAAAAAAAAAGTCAATGAAATGTAATACTAAGAGTATGATTTTTGCAGTCCATCATGCTGTTTGTAAATATAAATTAATCCCTGTCAGGTTTGCAACAAGAAATTTTGCAGTGAATTTAATATTTCCAGGAACCAGGAAATATAGTAATGCATACCATTCTACAAAAGCACCGCACAATAATTTTCTGTATTCCCAAAGGTGCTTTCTATTATTAAATTGAAATATTAAAACCAGACTGCTTATATGCTTTTCTAAGTAGCCCTGTACTTAAATTAAAATACTGATGTAAGATTTGTGTAAAGATTCCTTTTTTTTTCTTCTAACAGGAAAAATAGTCATAAATTTGCAGGTCTAAGTTATCTATTGATCTTGACCAAATTATATAAATGCACGAGGGACAAAAAAAATAATTTCACCTGAATCTTGGTTATGCTGTTTCATATCTAGGCAGCATAAGATTTGTGGTTCAAACATATTCAGACTATGATTTTAAAGAGTTTATTCATTTTCTTAATTATATAAGTGTGATGATGCCTATATTAATATTAATCTATATAGATTTTTCTCAGGGTGCATATTTTGAAAAATAGAATAGTGCCAGGATGGTGAACCTATGGCATGCATGTCAGAAGTGGCACGCAGAGCCACTTCTGCCGGCACATGAGAGTTCACCCGGAAGAGCCCCACTGCGCATGTGCATGCAACTCCCACCCAACAGCTAATTGTCGGGTATCTGGTGTGCATGCACAGGGTGCGGGGTGTGTGCAAGAGATGCACATGCATGCACAGAGATGTGTGTCATGCACGGGGAGGTCTCGCACGCATGCGCAGGGAGCGTGGGGACTCCCGCATAGATTGCTTTCTGGGTGCTGGCATGTGAACCCACAAGCATGAACACAATTTTCGGCATGGGAGTCCAAAAAGGTTAGCAACCACTGGAATAGAGAGTCTGAAAACAAGACGCGTGGATTAGGTTTATTGCATTCTTTCCCGTGACTTGTTTTTCCTGCCATGACTTTTCAACAAAAGCAATTCCAAGGAGATCCTACAAAGGAAAACAGTATTGTGACCAATTTTTCCTCCCATCCGTCAAAACAGAAAACAAACAAACAAAACAAACAAACTAAGCTACCAACAACCACAGTGGCATTCACCAAAGAATGGTCAGAGAATCCTGTCTTTATATCAGACCAACCCAAGCCCATCTAACGCTTCCTTTATTGCAAGGGCAAGGGATAAATTTTTAGGATCTCTTTACTTTTGAGAAGAAATGGTTTGGGCAAACTGCCCAGGCTCATTTCATCACATTCCTCTCTCCCTCCTTAAGTAGTCAGCAGGAAGGCAGCCAAGGATGGGAGATAACAAAATTTTATATTCCTTATAAACTACAACAAGCAGACAGAGCATTGAACAGAAATGGGGTCCGAGAGTAGACGGGCCCTTCAGGCAAGTAAACTAATGCAAGCTCTAGATCTCCAAAATGTAAATACAGGTAGTCCTCAATGTACGATTACAATTGAGCCCAAAATTTTTGTGGTTAAGTGAGAAATATGTTAGGTGAGTTTTGCCCCATTTTACAACTTTTCTTGCCACATGTGTTAAATGAATCACTTAAGCAGTTGTTAAATTAGTAACACGGTTGTTCAGTGAATCTGATTTCTCCGTTGACTTTGCTTGTCTAGAAGGTCGCAAAAGGGAATTACATGACTCCAGGACACTGCAACCATCATAAGTGTGAGTCAGTTGATTGTAGATCACGTGACCATGGGGATGCTACAACGGTTGTAAGTGTGAAAAATGGTCATAAGTCACTTTTTTCAGTGCCGTTGTAACTTTGAACTGTCACTAAATGAATTGTAATAAGTCAAGGACTACCTGTAAAGGCAAAGTTGAATCTAGAACTAAGATTCTTCAAGTCCATCTAAAGGTTTGGGGCATGTTTTGTAGTCCAATTACAAAAGAATTGAGCACAGCTACTCAATCTGGGCCCCCCAACTCCAGAGAATACAGAAAACACTCTTTGCTGCCATCTCATTTGGATTTTTGGAAGCCACATCCGGTAGTCTTAACAAAGCCACTTTTCCTAGAAGCAATTTACATCAATGGGCTTCAGGCACCCACCCTACCCCGGCTGCACTGCTCTCAGCTAAGCCAGCAATAGCAGCTCCTATGAGTCTGCAGAAAGCTTTTATATCAAACGTGTACTTCCCCTTATAGCTCCCAAGCATCCAAATCAGGTTGCAAGTCTTCAGCTTCTGGGGAAACCAATCTTCCATGAAACAATGATACCATACATCCATGACATCTGCTTAATATCAAAGACTCATCCACTCAGTGGCTCACAAAGAATGCAACTAAAACAACTTAGGGGTCATTATGTCTCAGTCTCAGCATCTTAGACCTTGACTCCAAAGCTGGCAGAAGTGTTTAGTTATTGCTCTCCAGACAGACGATTCTCAAATGTTGAATAAAATCTACGCATTTTGTCAAAGTAGAAACCGTTGCTTAATCCAATGTCATTTTGCTCTTTCAGTATTCTATCTAGGCCTGTTTGTGCCAACACAGCAGAGCCCACAAGGTAAACATGTTGCTTCCCCCGCCCCCCAGTCATGACTATAATTTAGAGAAGAAATGTAGAAAAGCATGCTTTGAGATGTTACATTTTTATGCTTGCTTGCATGAAAAGAGGCCCTGAAAAGATAAGCAGAATACCGCTACGATAAGTTCTTATTATTCACCTTGATAGAGCCTTTTTTTAACATTGTGCCTATCATAGCTCAATAGTACCTGACAAACATAATGCTAGTTTTCAGCTCGCACAAGCTTGCGATGTTAATAAGGAGCTGTGTGAGAGTGTGCTTTTAAACACTACCATGCAAAGAATGAGCTGTTTTCGGCTAACATTGAGTTGCTAATGATTTTAATGAGAGTGCCTTCTGGATTCATATATTTTCATAAAATACATCACACTAAAACAAAAATCAATGAGAAACATTAATTAGGGCCTTTTTAGATGCCTTCTTTGGCGTTGTTTTCCTTCTGAGAAGCACCAGATGAAGAATGCTGGGCTTTATTAAAGCTAAGTTGTTTGACATTTAGATGAGAGAAAAAAGAGGGAAGAAAAAAAAACATTAACAAACATAGGAACAGTTTTTGACAGCTCTTTGTCATGCAAGAAAGAAAAAAGGAGGCTGACTGTGAGATGCTACTTTGAAGCCCTGGAAATTTGTAATGAAAAATTTAAGATACAAGAAGGGAGGAAAGATGAGCTATTCATTTGGTACTGCATATATTAACACTTGCAATTCAAACTAAAGGTTTGCTATGTGTTTTTGTAATTTTGACTCTAATAAATATCTTGGAGAATTGCTTTGATATTCCAAGTTCATGCGTGTAGCCTGCATCTATTAAGAAAACGGCTAACAATAATCACCAGGCCTCTTAGCACTAATGAGAAGGTCATTGCTCTTTAATTATCACAGACATGAAACTGAAATATTTCAAAGGCTTTGCAGATTACTCTGGCTATAGGCAAGCCTGTGTATCTGTTGATAGATCTCCCTCCCAGTTTCCCTCTCTTCCCACAACCATACAGATCTTTCATTTGCTTTTATGTACATCTCGTGTTCAAACTGCCTATTGTTCCTTGCACACTGGACTCATTGGGGAAATTTAGGTGAGTGGTGGTTAACGGGGCAGAACATGTGAAGATGATGGGAGAATACTGAGGTGGAGGGACGGGGAAATGGTATAGGTGTCCTAATCAGTGCTGGGAAGGAAGCATGACAGGGTTGTGTGGTCATGTTTCCCACAGCAGCAACGTTATCAAGGAAACTAAATTATAGTGTCTTGCAGGGGAACTGTTTATGAATTAAAATGTGAGTTTTACTCCACCATTATGAAGGATGCGACTATACTGGATGGGGCAATGGGGAGACATTAGTTGACAGTATCAAGGCAGCCCACAAACTGCTGGACTAATCTACAACATTGAATCAGGCAAACGTGGTCTATCACGGAGTAAACTGTGAGAACAATTGGTAGTTAGTGACTTTTTTTTTGAGCATTTTGGAAATTTAAGAGGCAGTCTTTGGGATCAAAAGAGTTGCTTGGATGGTTGGTTGGTTTTAATTTGGGGTAGCTTTCATTTATGCAGGCAAACCAAATGCCTTTCCATTCCTTCTTTCATACGTTTGGAGCCTCTGGCAATAAAGATAGTCCCCATTTTGTGACTTCAGTTGGTTCTAGTGACTTGGTCATTAAGCAAAATGATTACTAAGTGAAAAATCAAGTGACTGTGATGACAATTTTATTTCATCTTTCCTTTGATTTACAGTGTCAGAAAATATGACTCCAGACAGTCAGGTCTGGTACTCAATTCCCAAGGAAACTGGGTAAAAGTGGGAATCTTATAGTCCTTTCTCCTCATTCATTCTTCTGGAATCTGGCACAGGAATAACTAGCAAGAAGAGAAAATGGGGAATACACTAGTGCCAGTTGTTTGCCTAGGTGCTTCTTGGGTGTAAGCTAGGAGCCACTTATAAGAAGGGAAAGAAATTGAAGGTGTGAAACTGATTAAGGTCTTGTCAGTTTCAGGCAGCAGCCGCCAGATGGGGAGAGGGTTCTAAGCAACTAATTAAGGTCCCAGAACTGAGCTTCTTCACTTGAGAATAGCACTTTGAAGACATGGTATGCCGTGAAGAAAAGCAAATCAAGAAGAGATAGAGAAAGAACAGGAATTCTCCCTACTCTGCAGGATCAGGCAAAAAAAAATCCCAGATACAACACAGGGTAAGGTGTACCAGTTGACTGTAATGTTGTGAATACATGATGGAGCAAGAGATGCTGTGAAAGCCAAAAATGTGGGTCTTGGTTGAAAAGTTACTTTTTCATCATTGTCATAACTGCAAATGATTGCTGCCTGAAGAATTCACTAAATGAGGGTGCCTATATTATTATCAATCTGTTTAAGTAAAAAGATTGACTCTGGTTGCCAGTCATATATCTCTCACCTTTTACTCATGATCACCTAAAAATGATCTATTAACATTCATGGAAACTATCTGGACCATGCAAATTGCAGGAACAAGAAACCACTTCTGGAACATGTATTACTGTAGATCCTTGAATATACATTTAGATAAGATATGCCACGCATTTACAGAGGATTTAAAACCATAGATTTAAAAATAGTATCTGAGGTGGCCTTAAAAGAACATTAGCCCAATTAACAAAGGACAGCTTTGTTAATGACAATGGCCTATGGGAGATGTTTATAATTTCAGAGACAATATTCTACAGAACATTAATGCTGAAATTTTTGTGGCAAAAATATGATATAAACTGGAAGGGATATATCTTACGCTACTCATACTAAATAGTAATATTAACCTGTTATATCACCCGAAATGTTGTATTCACTAACACTGCTAAGAAAAGCCTTTTGAGAACCAGTGTCCTAGGCATTATTTTCATTGTTCCAACAGAAGAAGCCTAAAAATGTTTCAAATATTTCAGTCGTTGCCTATCATTCTGTGTATGAAAAAAATTGTCCAAGGAATTTATTTAGGAACTTATTTGTTTGCACATTATTTTTAAATCTCCATGAAAGCAATAAAAACAACTACTAAGCATATTATTTGCAGCCTGGTGTTTTTTTTACTATGGATGTTTACACTTGTCCATGTACATATGGATGGGTATCCCTATAATAACTATGTCAACTGACTATGAAAGTCTGCAAAGAGTAATACTTGGTGAAGTAGGTTCAGCTGCTTTGTGTAATGGAGGTCATTAATTCATTTTGTACATTTTATTTATCTATTTAACCTATTCTTTTTTTAAAAAAAAACTTGCAACCCTTCTAATTTATATAAAGCACGACTCACTCAAGGGCATCAGTGATATAGGCTGCTTGGTGTAAGCATTCCATCATCTCAGTATCAAGAATCATGCATTTATGAAACCAGATTTGGAAGGCACAATTGAGACCATTGATTTTAACTCTCTGCAGAGTGCAGGGAAAAGAATTATAAGTATTCCTGACAGATGGTTGTCTAGCCTTCACATCCAGTGAAGGGGAACACACTACCTCTCTGGGTTAATTGGTTTCACTATTGAACTGCTCTTACTGGTAGGATTCCCCTCCCCACCATTTAATTGCAATCTTATTTTAACTGCTTCTCTATGACTTCCTTTCAGATACCTCAAGTGTGCTTTCATAGCACTCTCTCACACAAACACAAATTCCATCAGTCTCTCTTCATAGGACTTAATTTGCAGTCTTCTGGGCATCCTCATTTGCTGTTGTGTTGTTTTTTCAAGAGGCTGTTTTTAGAACATGGGTTTAGGATGTTAGTTTTAAGAGATGAATCTGGAATTGTCCACTTTGAATGGTAAATGTTGTGGATTCAGTTTGGAACCAATCATCTGTCCACTACCCTGTCTGCAACTCTTTCTCCTGTCTCCCAATGTCATTCTCACATACCATTATAGGTTTCAAGGAAGCAGGCTTGAGTGTATACTGTGTAAAGTTCAGTTCAAAAGAAGTGAGTGGCTAGATGTATCCTGATTGAGCCTGAGTTGGGAAAATATTGTCCAAGGTATCAGTTGCATTAACAAGGAAGGGGAGTTTGAAAATTTGGCATCAGTTCTATCTCAACTGCCTGGCATCAGTTCTAACTCAACTGCCTTACAACTAGATCTTAAAGATTGGGTTGCTGATTGCCTTAGTTCAAACTTACAGTCTTATTTCCCCCAGTCTTACTGATATGGAAATAAGACGATTGTATTACTAAGATCTGGTTAGGCAAGGGTCAAGATGTGGTGTTTGTGTAGTTCTGCCCTTCTGGATTTTGTCTTTCAGTATTCTAGATGCCAAGGTTGGGAATGAAGTGTAGCACTGATCTCTGTTCCTAAGGTAAAATAAGGTATTTGGATGATGGGGGATGGGGGAATAGGATACAGCTAATATATTGGTAACATGCTGCCCATCAGGGTCTCCATCTAAGATATTAAACTGACTTAAAGTCCCCATACCTTTCAGTTTGGCTGACTTCAGTCTCCAGGTCCTGAGAATTGGGTTGGGAAGGGCTTAAGAGTTCATTGTCTCCACATCAACCATTGGCTTGTCTCCAGTAATCTCAACATAGACTTTTTCTCCTACAGTATGTTCCATCTTTTTTTTATTGGAAATGATGCAATTGCACTTTCTGAACCCCTTTCCTTATCAGTTTCTATACAGCCAAAACATCAAAACTTCTCAAATTCTATACCTACTCTTTGCAACCTGATGTCTTTTGGGTGCATACCTTGGGATTTCAACATCAGAAATTCCTATTAGTATAAAACTGTGGGAGTTGCCATCCAAATACAACATGGTGGAGAAGACAACATGATAGTGTAAATGTTAACAGTTTAAACTCTGAATATGATAGAATGTTGAGAGATCTTAGTTTACAAAAAATGCACCTTGGAAGTTGATCAGTTTGCAACCTGAAGTAGTTGAATATAAAAAGAATAAGAGTAAGAAAAATCATGAAATATAACCAAATACTTTTTTATTTATTTTTTTCCAAAAATTTTATTTTTTTAAAAAAAAACAAACATATACAAACAAAACACAAAACATGAAAAACATAAAACATCTTTTTTGAAAGCAGTTTGATCCTGGGTTACATCTCTTCGTACAGACATAAATTCAAGTTCATGCTCACTTTTATATACCATTCCATATCTTATTACCATTCTACATTTTTTATATAGCTTCTCCCGTCTTTTCACTCTCTTAATTCAATTTTATTTATTTCATCTTAATTTAAATCACTATACTTATATCCTTTGTCTATCCTGTTTCAGCTGTCTATTATCTTTTCTCATTAACACAAAATTTCTCCTGTTATCACTGATTGGAGTATGATGCCTTTATATCTTTCCCCTAAATTTAACACTTAATATAATACATAACTTTCATTCAGATTCTGCTTAGTACATTCTAAAGCTATTTTAAGAAAAGAAAAAATTATAAATATATAGTATAATTAAAACAACAATCCATACCAATTGAACTCTATCATTAAAATTAATATTCATTTAAATCTTAAACATTTTACACATTCCTTTTCAAATAGGTATCATGCTTCTATGGGAACAGTTATAAATTTTACGTAGTTACTTCCCCCCCCATTTCACTTATATTTTAAAACAATATGTAATTAAAATGTTCCCATTCCTTCTTAATTCAATTCTCTCATATTTCATTTCATTTATTTTGTTCAAGAAAAAAAAGGTTTACTGAATTACATTGAATATTTTACCCCATTTTATAATCATATGTTATTCCAATTTTCTAACATTATTTCTAATACAAATACAACAATACAGTCTTATGTACCTTTGTAAAATCTCTTTTTCAGTTATATTTTACCCATTATCTCTAAATAAATCCTGTTTCTTTACATCTTGTTTCAAACCTTTGTAGCTTCTCTTCCCTTCCTTCCTCCCTTGCTTCTTCACTCTGCCCTTTTTACCCCCTTGTCTCTCCATCTCCATTTCCCTCTTCTGTATTCCTCTTTTCTGTTGCTTTCTGACATTATATCCACTTTTCACCTTATTTTCCCTTTTTTGGTCGTGTTTTTAGATCTTAAATTCTCCATTCTCTTTCCCCACTTTCCCCTTTCTTCCCCAGATAAAGTTACTTGTTCATTAAAGATGGCTTCTTCTTTGTCCAATCTTCTTGTTCTTGTAGTTTCTCATATGTAGAAATTGCCATTTTTTAAAAATGAAAAACGGAGCCAAAAGTGCCCTTCCCTTCTTGTTCCTCTTCTTTATATTTTTTAAATTCCATTTTCAGTTCATCTACAAGTGATGCCATTGTAAAAAAAAATTTAAACAACCACCCAAGTGTTTTTAATCATTGAAATATAATTTCCAAAAGTCCCAGAGTCACCAAGCAGTCCAAATACACACAAGCTGTTTCATTTAACACTTTCTTCTTTTTTCACATTCTCTTCCTGGGGCTACAATTCAGTTACAAAGTTCCAATTAAAATGTATCTTTTAGAAGTCTTGTTACAATTTAACTTTAGATTCTTTTAAATTCCAAGCAGTCTCCTCCAGCCAAATCTTACTCTTATTCTTTTCCTCTCCCTTCCCACTTACAGTGAAAAAAAGTTTTTTCAGTGATCACAAATCTTTATTGTCCCCTTGGCTTTAATTTTCCAGTTTAATTACCTGCTGATGCCAAAGCGGGTTTTTCTGATTTCTCATTCATCTGCTGTCACCCTAAGGAAGGAGAGTGAGAAAAAACAAACTTTCCCTTTTCACTTTCATTCGCTGCTTCGGGATCTTCTTTGGGAGTAATTATCATTTTTTTAAATTTAAATTCCAGGGTATCTTGAATGTTATTTCTTATCCCGGTCAGCCAAAACTTTCACTTCTTAGCTTCCTCCTGCACATTCTTTTCCGGATGAGTGCTTCTTTGTGGCACCATTTCTGACCGCCGCTCTACTGCGTTTGGAAAAGGGAGTTAAGCCAGCTGAGGAGGGGAGGTGCAGCTCCCCTCAAGCCCTGCTGGGTCTCCCCTTCAATTAAATCACAATACAATTTACTTAGTTACACTTGGAATAGCAAATTATACCTAACAAAAACCATTTCCCTTTTTAGAAATTCTGTGTACATTTCCAATTGGTGCTATTCTCTCTCTCTCTCCCTCTCCCTCTCTCCCTCTCTCTCTCCCTCTCTCTCCCTCCCTTCCTCCTTTCTATATATTTTGGATAAGGGAGATGAAACAACATATTCTTCATGTCATTATATTGTAGTTTGAGTAAAATAGAAGAACCAGTTCTCCTAGTGGCTTAACAAGGTTAAAAAAAATCCCTTTCACCCAAATGATAAATGCAAAGGATAGAATTTAAAAACCTTTTAAAAATTCAGTAAAGAGTGGGTATTAAAATAAATTACCCAAAAAGAAGAATTGCATCAATTAAAAGAAATTTCAAAATCTCACAAGTACAATATCTCAAGTACCTTAAATTTACTTCCCTACGCAATATTGATCATCCTCTTCATTATTTTCATTCTTCCTTCATTTGTTTGATGTGGGCTGAATGTATGTGCCTCCAACTTGGCCTAATTGTTTATTTGGCAAACAAAACTACATCTGTATAAAACTGTTTTATGTCAAAGGTACATTTCTTAAATTCATATTGGTTTTTCACAAGGAAAGGAGGAGGTTAGGTCTAGTGTATCAAATATTTGCCTTTCACTTGGCTTCTGATGCTTATCATACATGTTTATAAAATACATTTCAAGTATCATTTTCACCATATTGGTAGCATGACATAGTAAATGTGGTAGAATAACAAGTAATATTTATGGAAAAGTTAAACTTTGCTTAAGGTTGATTCCTTGTACCTCAATATGATTATGACCCATGTCTAAGGCTTCAGTCCTATTTTTTTTACCTACATAGTAGTAAATCTCATTGAACTAAATGGAGCTTACAACTCAGTTCATACATTAGACTTTATGGCAACTGTGGAATAGTTTGTTTGAGAAATTACAACCAATTAGTTTATACTGCATGTGTGTTTCTGTGTGCATCTATGTAGTACTGTCTGTATCTCTGTGTATATAAATATCAGACATCTTTAAAATTCAGAACTCAGTAGCCTTGATAAAGTCTTGTAAAAATGTTTTCTTTTTATCCTCAGCCTCTCATCTGAAGCATATTTTTTAATTATGCATCATCACCCATATATAAATTCATTTATGTATATTAATTTTTGCTCCACTTAGCAGAGTGGTCATTTAATTAAATGTCTTCAGTTGTTTTAATGAAATAGAAGGGAGGGGCATGATAGGAAATTTGAGTTTAAATCGACTCTTCTAATGTTGTACATTTAAGCATACTATTTGTTGCCTTTATTTCAGCCCATTTGTAATACTGATACGAGGGCATATGTGAGTGTGAAATTAAAAAGTAATATCCTTTTCTAAAGCCTCTAGACTGTTTAGCAGATTTTTAAATGAAATCAAAATTATACAGATTTTTCATTCTGATAATTTTACCAATTCACTAATTCTTTCATCTTTACAGGTCATTGAACAGTTTCCCATTAATGAGAAGTAGTTAAGGAGAAATTTCACAGATTTTTTTTTCTTCACTTCCCCCCATTTTTTGAAAAATGTTGCATATCAGTTGCAAATTAGAAAGAACTTGTTCCATTTATGGTACATTTATTTAAAATAATCGAAAGCGTGAGATCTGGCAGAACACTATGTGCAATGACACTTTAAAACAAATTACCATTTATTTATAAGGAAGAAATAGACTTTTTAAAAGCACACAGACTGCATTTCATTATTAATGGTGTTCTCCATGCAAAACTGTTTTTTTTTCCTAGTGAAGATACTGCTAGGAAAAGGAAAAACACGTAAAATGTTGTAGGAAAGACTGGAAGAGAACAGAATTTGCACAGACAGTACTTCTGAAAGAAACTATCCAAAATTGTTACAGAAGGTGACAAAACTCAAAGGCTGCATTCACATACTGAAATTACTTAGTTTCCACCCTTAATTGAAGAGTCACCATTTACATTTTATTTTCTACATCTGCCCGTCATTCTAACTAATCACTTCATCTCAAAATAGAAAGAGATGCTCTCATAAAACATCCCTGCTCCCTATTCACCCTCTAGCAGCCAGTCTAATATATTTGTGCATGTAGCAAAAGGCTGTCCAAATTAATCATGGTTTTCTTACCCCTTCATATACTGCAACCTAATTTAATCCAGAAGTCATTTAACACACACACCCCAATAAAAAAAACCCTAATCACTGTATTCGATAGGTAACTAGAAAAGTCAGTTTGATACCATTCCAGTTATATACCATTCTAAAGATGCTTTTGCTTTAGTTTGACTTTTTAAAAGTGGCATCTTAGCAAAGGAAATCATACTAGAAGATGTTCTTGTACAAAAGAAACATGCATTCATCCCACACAATCATTATTTTTCCTTTTTTATTTCCTAGTGCCACTTCTAAAAGTAGTACCTACTAAGATGAATATTTCAGAAATAATTGTAGCTAGGATTGAGGCACTCAGATAAATTGTAGTGCTGTTAAAACATGATAATCATCTATAATTCCAATATCTTTTTTTCACATGTTCAATTCCTAAACTAGGTGCTTCCTGTCCTATTTCCCTTCAATTAAGAATTTTGCATTTGTTGCTCTGATTAATCATTTTTTTAATTATTTTAATTATTTGTTTAATTATTTTAACCCATTTCTAAAATCAGTCAGAAAATTAAAATATATTTTAATGCTGCTACTATCTTTAGACTAGACTAGACTAGGTTTAGGAAAAAGTTTTGTGGTGCCTCACTTGGTTATCTGAGTGCACACTAAGAGCAAGAAAAGAGAAAAATGGAGAGAAGTCTAGGAAAAGAAATAAAGCACATCAAGATATAGTAGGAGTGAAACATCTGGAAGGGGTGAATATTGGTTCCAAGGGCTCATATTGAGATCAACCATAAAAGCCTAAATTTAAACATCAAGCAATTATGAAATATCACACGTTACTTACATATAGCCATTACAAATCTATCTGTTGTTTATTTGTTTATTTTTATATACTGCAGTCCCATATGACCCTGAACACTTTAAAGCGTAACCATTAAAGCATCCATATTCAGCATTAAAACAATAAGAAGCATTGAAAGCGTATGAAATAAATAAATGAATAACTCTAAAATAAATAAGGCCTTTTTCAAATGATAACATTTGCTTAGCTCTACCATTTCAAGT
Organism: Pseudonaja textilis; assembly: GCF_049901715.1. Classification (NCBI taxonomy): domain Eukaryota; kingdom Metazoa; phylum Chordata; class Lepidosauria; order Squamata; family Elapidae; genus Pseudonaja; species Pseudonaja textilis. Next base: position 239,358,008 of record NC_141990.1, read on the forward strand.
GTTCCGAGATTATTAGCAAATCTCCCAGATTCTGACTGTCAAATTAGAATAGCAGCATTCATAGGTGGAGGGTCAAAAAAAAGTTAACATAGTAGTTGCAGCAGTGTGTCCATTTGTCTCACTTACATCAGTCCTTTTAGGTAGACCATACAATAAATCAATCCAGCAGGAAGGCTAAGATTACCTTTATTGAAATTGGCTATAACAGAATCCTGCAAGTCTAATTGTGTTGTTATCTCCTTTCCTTTTTAATAGGTGAATGAATTAAGGAGTTTTTTTTCTGACTGCTTCCTAATGTCATCTGTCTGTGGTGAACTTACATGATGTTTATCCCTTGTCAACTTGGCAACAGTTCTTTCATATCTCTGCCAAGTTTATTTTCCTTATTTTCTACACTTATAGTTGGATTTGAACTTCATCTGGACTTGATCAAGGACTTTATGAAAAGTTTGAAGATTTTATTTTACAACCCATCCACTACAAACAGCTTTAATTTGTCATTATGAGTCCCTTAATTATGACCTTCATCATTGCTATCACCACTACCAGCCGAAACTTGATCTAGTAAATCACATTCTTGGTCAGATATATAGTTAGAATCTAGAAATCTCTTTCTTCAGTCAAAGGGGATGTCATTTGCAGAAGGGATTGTGCAGAAGGACATCACAAAAGGAAGAGCATTTGATAAAGGCCACCTTATCTAACTGGAACCTGCTGTGAATGCATGCCTAGAAATACTAGATCCAACTCACATGTTTTTGTAATATTTATCAGTTACCAAGTTTCTTCAATTTTCATCCATCCATCCATCTATCTATCTGTCTGTCTGTCTGCCTGTCCATCTGTCTATCATCTGCAATAACTGGAGAAATAATTGCATGTGATAAACCAATTCATTTGAAAAGTATTTGCTTTAATAATGAATAAATAATAAAATAGTGTCTTTAATAGCAATAGCAAACTTATATACTGCTCCACAGTGCTTTACAGCACTTTCTTAATGGTTTACAATGTCAGCATTTTGCCCTCAACAATCTGGATACTCATGTTAATGACTTTAGAAGGATGGAAGGCTAAGTTAACCATGAGCCCCATCAGGATTGAGTTTTCCTGCAATACTACATTCTAACCACTGAGCCACCTGGGATCTTATAATATTGTCTGATAGAACATAAAGAAAAAAGAATCAGTTTAGTGTCATAAATAAGGCAGCAATCTAGAAGTCAGGTGTCCTGCCTTAGGCATGAGGCCAACTGAGTGACCTTGGTCTAGGAAGAAGGCAATGGCCAACCACTTCTGAAATGGCAAGAAAATTGCAAGGACTCATCCAGACAATCCCCAAGAGTCAAAACTGAATCAAAGGCACTAATGCACAGAGAGAGAGAGAGAGAGAGAGAGAGAGAGAGAGAGAGAGAGAGAGAGAGAGAGAAGTTCAATTCAAATCAATTCAAACAGATTTTTAGGAGTTGGGACCAATTAAAAGGGAATGAGATGTTTCTTTCCTTGTCCCTGTGAACACCTTATTGTGAGGCCCCAAGAAGATTGTGCACCCAACAATCTAACCTTGAAAATGAAGTCCACTGTAAAGACATAATATTTTGTATGCTGAAATTGTACATTTAAAATGCATCTATATGATTGTCAATTTATGTACATACAGTATATAGATAGCCATTTCTAAAATAAGCTTTGTTTCAAAATAAGTTATTTTAAGCCATTCAACATGCTACATATTTGGAGAAATGCAAACTCCATTGGATAGCTGTGATTCAGATCACACAATAACCCAGAAGATTTGTTCTGAATAAAACTTGCAAACAGGACATCTCTCAAAGACTTCTGTTGAGGATGATCTGTGCCTTCATCTTCCAGGAGCAATTCCTGATGCAACTTGGAATTCCTGCAGTCATAATTCTTATCAGTGTAGATTGAGAAGAGCACCAAAAAAAAAAAAAAGGACTCTGGAGTCAAGTTCACACAACCCTTTTGCCCCTGCCCAAAGACAGCCCACTAATCATGTCTAGAGAATGTCTAAGTGCTAGTGCCTGTCTTTCATTGCTGACCATCTACTGAAGCAGGGCAAGTTTAGTTTTTCCTTTTCTCTCACCTCCAGATACAGTTTTTAGTTTTTCCTTTTCTCTCACCTCCAGATACAGTATAGGACAACATACCATGCATTGATGAGCCTAGGAGAGGTCTAAAATGAAATGTTCCTACCATTAATTTTGGATTGTAGTTGATTCTGCTGATAGGACTTTCATCTAGTCTCTAGTTTTCAAACATGATTTTGCAGTGAGGCAATCGAACCTGGCTTTTGTACTCATTTTATTTTTTAACACATTATAAAGCAATCATGATGACTTACAATGTTGGTTCCTGCTGTAGTTGTTCAGCAGATCACCGTGGAGTTGGTAAGCATGACATCACCTAACCACAACTCATGATTTCCTGCCAGCTTCCCACTGACTATGCTTGCCAGAAGCTAGCTGTGAAGATTGCAAATGGCAACTAGGTGACCACAGGACATGGTGAATATCATAAATATACAAATCGCAGTCATGTGACTGTAGGGACATTGTGAATGCTGCAACTTTGAGGACCAATTGTAAGTCTTATTTGTCAGAAAGCGAGGACTATAATGGATCTGTCATTTTAAAACGCTAAGCCAAGTTTTGCTTTTTTTTTCTTTGCGTTTTATTCTCTTTTGTGTTTTTTTCCTTTTTCCTTTTTTCTTCTCCTCTCTTTTAAATTTGTCTTTTATTTATGTTTTTTAAATAAAAGTTATAAATAAAATGTGTGACCAAGTTAAGAGTGTAGAACCCTGAAATTGGCTAGAGTATCCATGGTTTAGGGCTGTGATGGTGAACCTATGGCACGTATGCCAGTAGTGGCATGCAGAGCCATCTCTCTTGGCACACGAGCCATCACCTGTTGCTCTTTCAGTTTCCAGCGCATGCATGCATGCCAGTCAGCTGGTCTTCATGCATGCAGAAGAGCCAGAAACAGGAAGAACAGCTCCCCGGCACACATGCGCATACTGAGAAGCTAAGCTTTCAGTTTCTGGCACACATGCATGCCGGACAGCTGGTCTTTGTGCATGTATGTGTGCCAAAAACTGAAAGACCAAGTGGCCAGTGCATATGTGCACACCCAAAACCAGAAGCTCAGCTTCCCGGCATGCACATGTGAGAGAGCATGTTTCCAGCACTCCTGCATGCACATACTCCCGTTTCAGCACTCGGGACCAAACAAATTTGCCAACACTGGCCTACAGATAGTTTATAGTTTCCGCACAATCCGCACAGCTAAAGTCCTTTTTTATACTCCAGATGTTCAACAGTACTTACCCAGTGATTGCTCAAATACAACCAGATGGCAGCCAAAAGATACCACTCCCTAAAAACTTTAACTAGCTGACACTTAGTGGTCAACAGATCAACCAGGAGAGGTAAGGCACTGGATTATTCATACATAAAGCTGAAGAAGTGAGAAACTGAGAAAACAGAAGATTTCTCCATTCTAATTAGAGTTCCCCACTCCTCAGATTTTAATCTTGTGTGTGTAGGTCCCAAGCAATAAGATTGCAATTTATTTAATCCCATGTAGAAACATCTGCAGAGGGAGGGATTTGTATGACACCTCACTGCACTTCATTGCATCTGCAGAAGGGGACCCTTTTTACATGTGGGTATGATGTAAAAAGGAGCAAGGTTTCAATCACTTGGTCATAGCAGCCATTTTCACACCGTTGAACCATTCTACAGGTACTGATTTCTCTGTTCCATCAGCTAAACTTTGAAATAAAGCACAAGGTTCTGAAAATATTTCAGTTCAGTCACTTTTACTGAGGTCTACTGAGGTACTTCCTTACGTGTTTAGCACTAGCGCAATAGCAATAGCACTTAGATTTATATACGGCTTCATAGTGTTCTACAGCACTCTCTAAAAGACTTAAAGAAGTCAACATATTGCCTTCAACACTCTGGATCCTCATTTTACTGACTTCAGAAGGATGGAAGGCTGAGACAACTATGATCCAGTCAGGATTGAACTCCTGGCAGTGGGCAGAGTCAGCCTGCAATCCTGCATTCTAATCACTGCACCACCATGGCTGTGTTTATCTATAAATATCAACTTACTTTATTTATGATAAGAATGGCATCTGGAGCACCAGATCAGGAAACTTTTATAAAACTGAATAGATTTGGTTCTTTTTCAAAGTTATTAGGCTTTCAATAGTTCACTTTTAAAAAAAAAACCTTGTGATTCAGCTTATGAAAAGGCAAATGTGAAAAAGTTAACTTAAATTTGAAGACAGGAATCCTTATGAATGTATTCGTATAGCATTATCTGGCCTTTTTTTCCCAAAGATGTCTAACTTTCAAACCTACAAATAAATGATAGAAGAGATTGTATATTCTATAAGCTACTGCAAATAGCACTAGAGCATCATCTAGTGACAGGAAACCAATACATTACAGCCTATTTATATAGGGAAACAGAAGTTTCAACTTTTGCCTAGGTTATGAAATCATCATCCTGTTAAAAAAAACTTTGTCTGTTGGTCATATTGCATATTAACCAATTAATTACATTTTCATACAAAATCCAATGAATTGTTCTTTAGAATATCTAAAGCTACCTTTATATTATCTTAGAATAGGAATGATGCACCATGCACATTGCCTCCAACTTTTCAAAAGTTGTTTAATTTTTACTTTCTCTGCTCCTTTTTTTTTCATCCTTCTAGTACTTTCTTTCTGTTAAGGAGAAATAAACTCAGAATGAAGGAATGGTGGACATTTTAATTTATGGAAGTCATTTCCCACATATTGGTGGACACAAGCTACTCAGACTGCTTTAAAATGGTACTATACACACTGACGCAAAACAGGTTTTTAATTAATCAGGAAAGCAAAGTGGAATTTTTAGAAGCAGAGACATATTCTCCTGAATACCTTCAGGATAGTACAATGCTACAATTTCATGAAAACCAATTTTCTGGTCCTCAATTGAAGGAATTCTTTGATAAGGAAGGAAATTCATCTTATCTAGAACTTTATTTCAGGAAACTAATAGAAGAAAACAAAATCAAGGACTGGGCCACCTCTAATTTCTTTCTGTATAATCTACAACATAATGTGACTATGTTTTGTGATCATAATAAATTTAAGGAGGCATGCTCGGTCTTCGTAATGCCACCATTAGTGCACATTATGGGAAGAATAACTACACAAAGCATGTTTTCAAATTCTATCTTCTGATTTTTAAAGCTAACAGCAGCTGCATCTACCACTCATGATCACAGATTCGGGAAAAATGAACTGTATATTGGCCTTGTCTTGGTTTTCTTGGTGAAAAGCACATTCCTGAAGCTGCTATGTGCTTTCAAAGTCCAGGGTCTGATGTTTTCCTGGAATGATTGCTTTTGAGGTGTTTTGACTGCTTTGTAACAGAAGAAAACACATGCACTGTTTCATGATGTAAGAATCATCTTTGTAGAGTTCTGTTGTCACCAAATGGTTTGAAAAGACACATGGCATCCCAAGTGTAACAGATAGCTGCCTCTCAAGGGGGAACAATTGTTCATTCATCTGGACCAAGTGACATTCTTTATGCAAGAATAACTCCTGATTAAAGAGTGAGTTTTAATGGAAACTAATTAGGCAACCTCTTTAGCCTGGGCATAATGATCAAATGAGCTGTCACCTAGTACCTGATACAATGATCTCACTTGGTACAAGATTTTATTCCTTAGCAATTACACTCCCACATTGCACTCCATGTGTTTATTGCCTGAAGCACACATGTCAAATTAAAGAGCAGCTTATGCACCTGATATTTAATTATTGCCTAGCACTACAGACAACTGGGAAACGTCAAAGCGAGCAGTCCTCCATAGGAGCTACTCAAACTAATGTCTTCTTTGGCAAATTGAAAAAAAGAAGAACCCTAGAGATAAAATATGTATGAACAATTAAGTTGTCTCCCAATATCATGGTTACAAAATATCCCTTCCCAAATCTGGAATAATTTATGATTGTGACAAAGACAAATGGTTCTGTCATGGCAGAGGCCTGGGCAACAAATAGCTCTTTGTTTTATATCAAAATGTAATCAAAGCCTAGTTAAAGACTTTTTACAAAATGAAGCCATGTCAGAGTTATTTCTGTCTCGGTTGTATGATTTCAAAATTATGGGATTAAGATTATTGCTCTGGGCACAGAGGAATACCTAAGTAAGGCAAGGAAACTTCATGTGCCAGTAAAGATATTTTGGCAAATTATGCCTAGCAGATTACCTTAAAAACACCCTAGCTAATTTAGAAGGGTTCCCAAATTCCTTCAGTCAATTCACTGCTTTGATTCTAATTGTAATACCAGAGAGAGAGAAAAACAGAGAAAATGCCAAGGCATTTCCAAGAAAATGCATAGCTATTAATAGGAAAGGAAGCTTTTAAAACACTGCTGAGGAAAAGGAGAAAGATGAGAAATATCCAAGGATGCCAGTTTAGGGATATATTTTTTTAACGCTTCTTTTTATAAAAAAAGAAAAAAAGGTGTAATCTGTGAAACTTGTCCTTTAGTGTTTTGCTCTGTAGTGGAACTTCATCCAATGAAGAATCTGTTGGTTTCCTGGAAGTAAGAAAGTTGTAGGAGTGTGTTGTCTCGGACACATCCTACTCCAAATAAAGGAATTTAATTAACCATCATCTTAATTGCTCAGTCTAATACTAAAAAGGCTTAATAAGAGTGCTTTTGTATTTACAAAACTGCACAGCTTGTGAAAGAACCCTCAAAACATTTGGCAGGAATCCCAGTTGAGGTATGACTGCCTAGATCCTCTAATGACTACAACATGTAAACAAGTGTTTTGTTTCAAATGATAATCATTAACTTCCAGTGTCAGACTTATCCCACAAGGTTTTGTTCACTGCTTCACCAGACTGCTTTACAAAGGCATCTGGGGCTAAGGGAGAAAGAGAGAGGGAATACTGCAGAGTGTAAAACACACACACATACATAACACAAACCCTTTGGAGTGCTAAAAAAGGATGTCACTCTTAAACTGAAGCGGCACCAGGTAAAGGGAACATGTCCTGAGGTAAACTTTCCAAGATAAGGAGTAAGTTTCCTCAAAAATCCCAACCATCTGAGAAAACCGTCTCAGCACAATGTAGACAATTGTGTCATGGGCTCCAGCATTTCTGGGTTACACTTTTTTAAATCAGGGTTGAGATGCTGAACTGAAGTCAGATCTTATTTTAAGCTATAAAAGGAGAGAAATTACCATGCAATTAGTTTTCTTCAAACATGACAACTGTTTGAAAGATTTGTGTCTCTAAGCTGTAGAATTTTTTTATTATTTATTTTGGTAAATGAAAAGGGGAAAGCAGAGGGTAAGTGAGTGAGGCTGCATGAAAAGTGTGCTGTGTTGCATCCAAGTCAGAAGGAAGATGCCTGCGAGAACAGGCATATTGGCAGAATCTTTATTGTTAACTAATGATCAAAAAGCAAAAACTATATTTAGAAATTTGCCACCTGTAGATTAATACTTTTGTTATGAAATACTTAAAGTTAATCATGACTGTCTGCATTAAACTCAAGGATGAAATTTAGAGTATTTCCACCAAATGCTTCAGAATATTTTATAATATCAGATGAACATTTACTTTATTAGAAGTTAAAAGTGCTTCTTCTGTGTTTTCTCCTCCACCTAACTAGATGTTGATTTTTTAAAAAAATCTAATTTTGCACTTCTATGTGGAAGATCCTATGTAATAAACTGGAATTATTTTTCACAATCTAAACCTTCTTTTTCTTCTCGAATTTGGCAACTTTAAGATGTGTGGATTTCAAACCCAGAATGGTGGGGGACAATAAGTTTAACTAACAGACCTGGAACCGTATATTTAATTTGATTACGATTGAAATTCAGAAGACCTTCATTAAGTAATCTGGATTAAAGTGGCTTGAGAATTCTCTTCAGTGATTTTTCTATTCAATAAAAGAGTTAATTTGTATTCCTGATGGTATGATTCCTTGGAATTAGAGTGATAGAGGAGGAAGGCAAGAAAAAATGCTGGATCAGGCTTTTTAAAAATATATTGAAAGAGCTTAATCTAAAAAAAATCTGTAATTGTTAAAATACCATTTTGATGCAATTTCTGTGCTTCTACATGCATAGGGATATAGTAGATCCATCTCCTGTGGCTGCACTGAATGTGATCCCTAAACTTTCCCACATAGTCCTTACAGTCCTTAGAGACTCCCAAGTTGCTGCCAAAATCCATTCTTTTACAAAGAAAAGCAATCTTTTTAGCTTGATTCAGGAATAAAAGAGTAGATAAGCGTACCCCTTTCACATTGTTTGCCTTTTTGGGTAGCTAGTAGAACAGCTAAAGTGGGTGATACACTGCTAGTTAAGATGAGATTTCAGAGAAGACAAAAATAGTTTATTATGTAGACTAAGATTATTAAACAATGACATAAGACAGTGAGAGAACAGGAAGTAGAAATACAATGAATCCTGAAGGCTTTAACTCACAATTAATTCTACAGGCACACACACAACTGGTAGAATATAATAGAACTAAAGATACAAAAAAAAACCTTGATCAATCCATAATATAAATGTTAATAATGCACCTGGGCATTTATTCACACCTAATTCCTTATTTTCATTTCTTTCTGATTTTTTTGGATGAGGGGCCTGTGCTTATTTGGCAATACCCAGTCTGAGAAGAGATTAGGATAACAAAAGATCAAAGATAAAACTAAGTTTTGCCATCTGCTTTGAAAGTTTACAAGGAAGAGAATTTTCCCACTCCTGTTTAGCTCATAATCTGTGTTTCCTGAGCTCAATTTATTAACATTTTCATATCTGTACAATTTGCGGAAGGGGTTTCTTTCTATCTGTGCACATACAATAAACTTTTTCTTCTAACTGAGCAACAAACCAATCCAGCCTACTTGATGTAACTTAATCAATAATTAATTATTACTCTGAAGAAAAGAAAAGATTAATATTTATATTTATATCAGATGTCAAATTATTAATTATACTAATTATTAATGTAATGCAGTGAGAGAGAGAGAAAAAGAGAGAAGTCAGCAAGCGAGAGCAAATAATTCAGTATTAGGCATGACTAATTCAAAATACTTTTGTTTTGCACTTTAAATGTATGTCCTCGTTGATATTGTATAATTTTTAGAAAGTTTACTTTGTAGGCACTTATATGTGTCTAAGTGATTTTTACCTTATAAAAATATAGTCAAAATCATAAGGAGGCAAAAAAAAAAGATTACATCACATATTGCTCCTTATGTAAGTATAAATATTTGGAAAATGTAATTCTCAGTACACATAGGTCATTTTAACTATAGAATTGGCCTGACCTAACTTGGTGGAGCTGTAGAAGATAAGAGAATTCATACTTTTTAGCCTGATGCAGTCCTTGATTATTTGTTTTGTTTTCTGTTCCATTTTGAATTGATTTATTTATTTGGACCACACATGCTAAGTTGCCAACTTGATAAAACCTGTATAATAGGTGCCTGTGAGTTCTTACAAAATTTAGTTTTGTTTAGTGTACTTCAAGTTTAGTGTACCTACAGCTAAGAAAGATCCAAGAACTAGCAATATTTGACAATTAAATAGGTTTGTGGAAGTAGGGCAGAAACTGCAAACTGAAGGCTTAAACATAACATTTACTTTATAATGTATCTCATTAACATATCTGTATACATTTACATAAACACAGTTTCCATTATTTCAATGAGCATGGAATTATACTGCAATTAATAACTATTGATATTTAGAAAAAAAAAGGTTAATTATTTTAAAGAAAAAACAAAATCAATGTATTTTTTTGTCACTCTGCTTTTTATAAAATAATTCATTTTCTTCCACAATTAAAATGAAAGTTTCTAAAAGTATTTCAACCAGTCAATATGCAATCAGAGTTGTTATGACACATTTTAATTCCCTGGTAGTACAATTGTGCACAGAAGATTATTTGGAAAGATAACAAAAAGGTGCATACACCCTTCTTTCTCTCTTTCTTTTAATCTGAAAACTCTCCCCAAAAGCAGATCGAATTTCAGTCTAAATATTCCACAAATCTCAACAAATAAATCAAGTATACCATACTGTTCGATTATTTTAGAGGATTTGTTCTATTACTATAGCATACTACAGGGGAAAAAAGTCCTAACACATTTCAATTTTTATTTTAAAATGTGGCCTGTGTGTTTGTGTGTGTATGTGTTAGTACACATTTGATGAGGAAACCAGATTTAAAAGGACACATTATTTTTTTTGTTTTAAATCTACCTCAGTTAACAGTCTTCTAACTATATTTTTATTCAAAGTGATTACCACTAGGCTTTGACTTTCAACACATGCTTGTTAAAAAACTTATTGAACAAAAGTCCCTGTAATATTAGCATGATATTAAACGGCCTAATTAATTACACGACTGTGGCACAACTCAATAAAAGTAATAAAAATAGACAGACGTATCATAGGAGCATGAAAACATTTTGGCTCAGGCTAACTAATCATTAAAAAAAAGCTCATGGCTAAATGAGACAGAGGTGTTCTTTATCATAATCATTAAAAACATATTTTTTAAAAGCAGACAACTGTTTGAACTAGTGTCTCAGTCTATTGCGCTGCAATTTTTTCCTAATGTTTTTCAGTCTTATTTCATTCCCAGTGCATAAAATGAAGCCATTGTCTTAATACTAAATTCTCTGATTGTCTGGCACCCCCCAATGGTAACAATCAGAAATGCAGACAGAAATTGCTGTGTACCCCCCCCCCCCACACACACACACAAGAAAAAACACAGTTTTTACCAGAATTATAGATAATTGCCCTGAATATTTAAAGCATATTGCTGATTTCATTTCTGTTAAACCAAGTAGATTTATTTTTAGCTCAGTTTTTACAGAGTTTCAGCAAGGTTTCGGGGTTCATATAAATTAAAGCACCAATATTTGCCATAGTTGCTTTCTTCCCATAAACTACAACCAAACACTCATGAGCTTTTTCTAATGGCTGGAGGTCAAAGAGATGATTGCAGAGAAATATAGGTGAACATCTTATGCTCAAAAGAAATAATACTAAGCACAAAGCACTGTGCTCAAATTCATTATTAGATGTGAACAGGGGCAGGCAGTATTTAAAGCAAATAGAAGAAATTTAAAATATCAGTGAGTGGAAGGGAGAGGACATTGCTTGGGGTCACAAAAAAATCTAGCAAAGATGAAAAAACTGTTTTGTACCATATTTCTTCCCATAGAAGATTTCCCCTCCATGAACTTTAAGTGGAATTACTAGAGGGTGCAACCATGTCCACAATTACTCATATCCTGCCAGTTCATACTAGCCAGACTGAGTGAGGCTGTGTAATTTAACTTATACCTTGTCCTATGTTTAGTATTATCCAATGACATCAAGGAATGAAGTGATGGAGAGAGGGACACAATCTTGCGAAGTCAAATTTCTCCTGTCCCGTTCCTGCCCTATTGTTAGAATGCTCCATTATAAATGAACTACTATTCTTTCCTACCACCCAAAAGGATTTCCTTATCATCTTTATTCCTACCATCACCATTTGAAAAAAGATCAGATTGGCTCTGATGCTGCTAGAGATACTTTAACAAAGACAAGATATTTTACTTTCAACATTTTATTCTCTTTATTCTACTTAGTCGTCTACTTTTTTTCCTTTTAAATAAAATTTATTTTTCTCAGTCCTAAATAAGCAATCACTACCTGCTAAAGTATTTGTTTGCTGACTGTCCTTTTATTTCTTTCATATAAATTATTAATTACCACATTAATTATTCGAGCTTGTCTTTCCTACATTGTCCTTTCCTTCACTGTTATGCTCTTAGATTTTAGATTGCAAAATGTCATTTATTTGTAAGGGGCTTTTTAGCATGAATATGTACTATTAAAATACTTAATGCTGTTCTTAACACTACTCCTAACTTGTAATATTACTAAAGAGAAAAATTAAGCTATTATTATTACCTATTATTTTAAAAAGGGAAAGATAGACAAATTTCAAGAGATGTACAGATGGATTAATGGTGGGACCTTATCCAGACAGTGAAGGCCATTGCTATAAGTGGATGATTATTTAAAATAATAGCTCTATTAATTCAAATAATTTCTTATTTAAGTAATCCATTTCCATTTCCAATCACTGGAAAAATATTTTAATTCTGCATATCTCTAAATGTCTTCTGAAAATCTTTTTATTGACCCTGTATCTTTTTTTCAGAAGAACTGGTTAATTAAAATAATCTTTTATAGTGATACTTTATACTTATTTTAAAAATCACTGCACATTTTAACATTTTCTACCCTGCAATTCCATTTAATTAGTTTTTAAAACTGTGCTGAGAATCCCAAGCCAATACATTTCAACTTTCATTTTTCCATTTCATTTTTTTTAAAACAAGAGAACAGTTTTCCCTTGTAGACTGAAATGTATTTATTTTATTTTTTTTAAAAAAAGGTTTAATATTCATTGATTGTGGATGTCTGCAGAGAAAGCACCGGGGAGGGAACTAATGGCAACATATATGCAATTACGGGTTGGTGTGCTTATTGTCACTACAAATTCTGTTTGTTACAAATTCTGCTCTCACTAATATTTGTATATATCCTTTATTTACCTTGAATATTTATTTATTGTTATTATTTTTATTCTTTGTTTCGGTTTGTAATGTAAGTCAGGCAAAACCTAAAATAAAGGGAGGGGGGAACCCTCTCAGTTAAGTTAGACAAAGAATACACCGTTTTCCTTTCATTTTTTTACAATACATGTAAACTAATTCTTGTAGAGAAAACTGGAACTAAAAAGTACAGTAGTCCAAATTCTCGTTCACCCATATATTTTTTTATTTCTTGTCTTTGTCCCAAAGATACTTTTTCAAGAGGCAACTGGACTTTATTTGTTTTCCCTTGAAAGCGTTTTGCTTCTCGTCCAAGAAGCTTCTTTAGTTCTGAAGAAGTTTCTTCAGTTCTGAAGGAAAAACATCATTAAGGAAAAACAAAGAAAGTCCAGCTGCCTCTTGAAAAAGCACCTTTTCTCATGACCTGAATGACCAAGAATCTCCATAGACATTTCTTGGCTTTGTTCCTACAACACAGGAAGCCAAATTCAGCATTAACTAATTTTTTATGTAAACCATAATGGCTTAGATCAATCTTAAGTTTTACAAGAAATTGGGCTTTACACTTCCAATGCGAATTAATCTGAAAGATCTTGTAAAATGCCACAATATCTCCCATGTGATCTGATATCCATATGATGCTAACGAGAAAGTCCATATAGGATTATGGATTTGGAACAGGTCACAACTAATGCACAGATTCCTATGCACAAATTCCTACTACTTTTCCATACCAGCAAACTCAAGATTGTATATTGCAAATGCCTCAATATACACTCCCAATTGTATAGAACTGGATGTGAGGGAAGCAATTAAAATTGAATCCAGTCATTCAGTCCCCTCTGAGCCCCCTGTTCCTGCCTCCATCATTCTTAGCCTGGCCTACCACTAATATTGACAACAAATTCTGCTTTTGCAAGATAGGGCCTTTATGGTGAAAAACTACTGCAGGAGTTTATATCTCTTCTTATAAATCTCAAAGAGGTTTGCAACTACCCTTAATAAAAATGCAATCATAAAATCAACAAATGTAGGAAATTAACTCTTTGTTTTTTACAAAAAAAATCATTAAAAATTATTCACTCAGCTTTAAAGGAAGAGGCAATTGTCAACAAGCATGAAACTGCTCTGATAAAAGCTGCTCCTAATTTCAGAGGGGAGATTTAGCAGTATGCTGGGGGCCACCCCAAAAAGAGACCTCTTGTGAATAATTGCAAGATGTTTTTTGCCATCTCAGCTCATGCACCCAGACATTCCCTGATGATCTTAGAAATGGATGAGGTCTGTAATGGTAAAGAGAATCTGTCAGATTCCCTTGTTCCAAGTTGTTTAGCATTAATGGAATTGAGACAGGTCCCATCCTTATTAGAGATTTTATTTGAGGCATTAGATTATTTTATGCTGCTACATATATGTCTTATAGGATCATTTTGGTGGAACGGCCACCATGCACATTTGCAAATAAATAAATATAGCATGTAATTGGCTTCATATATTGTGCTAGGCCAAAGCTAAAGTCAAGCAAACTATATTACGTTTAATGTGATAGATGAACCAGTCCACTGAGTATAGTAGCAAATGGCAATTTGCATTTGTGAATCAACTATCACAGATTTATCACCTTCGATAGACCAGAACAAAGATAATGCTTTTGAAAAAGATATTTGGTGTCGCACTTGGGTAGATGTTCGCCATGACATATATCCTTGGAATCAAAAATAGCTTTGCGGTTATCTCCTCCTCCTCACTATATCTGCAATGCAAACAGTATAATGTTAATTCACCTACTCCAGATTTCTCCTTGCCTGCTCTGATTCATTGGTTGTTAGGTAGAGGTGGAAGGGAGTTTGCCCTGAACATAGAATGTAGACTAGGTGATGCAATAGATACATAGTGATGGGGAAAGAAAAGAAGGGCATATAGAGGCTGCTCTTTTGACACCAGTCATGTGCTCTCTGTAATTTTTATTCCATCAAGAGTGATCTGACTGAGTGAGGGGTATGCATTTTGAAGAAGGCTGAACACTTATTATTAGAATAAAGCATTATTTAGGCACCTTGCAGAATGGTAGGGAGATGGCACTGTATTTTGACAGAAAAACAATGTAAACATGCAATTGCCTTCAAATGTCAACACTTGGGGGTGTAGGAAGAAGGCATAGTGCATAGAGGAAGAGTGCAGAAAAAAAGAGTATGCAGGATCTGAAGTAGAACTGGGAATAAATTCTATTCCATCTCTACTACCCACTCTGAGTCTGTCCACCGCCTGATTCAGTTGCTGTTTCAGAATTCCAGTCAAGATTTGTTGTTCAGTTGCTAAGTTGTATCGGGCTCTTTGTGATTCAATGGATACCCCCACCCCCACCCCCAGTCCTCCAATGTCTCCCTGAGTCTGCCCAAATTCATGCCCACTGTGCTGATGACACTATCTAAACATCTCGCCCTCTGTTGCCCCCTTCTCCTTTTGCCTTCAATCTTTCCCAAAATCAGGGTCTATTCCAGTGAGTTCTCTCTTCTCATTTGGTGGCCAAAATACTTCAGGTTCAGTTTCAGTATCTATCCTTCCAAAGAAAAGGCAGGGTTGATTTCCTTTAGGTTTGACTGATTTTATTTCCTTGTAGTCCAAGGGACTCTTAAGAGCCTTCTCCAACACCGCAATTCAAAAGCAGTCAAGATTTAGTTCCTACTTCCTAGATATGTTCATCTAATTTTCTGGGAAGTTTCATCCTAATTCATGCCTATGTCAAGGATGTCTGGGAGCAGCTGTGATCAATACAGATATTTTCTCCATATGCTTCTCCTCTGGATTTAGATCACAAGCAGTTGGAAAGTAATGTTTAATTGTCATTGTGAAACATTCAGAATGAAGGACAATATTTGGAGCTGTATTTATCCATGGCAATTAAATCACAGGAAAATCTGGTAATGTGCTCCAACTTCTAACTTTTTAATAGACTGAGCTTCTTGAACCTTTATAAAAACTGACAAAGTGTTTCTTTACATCCATCAGACTTGCTGTCTGTCAATTTTCCCAGAGAAATGGTTTGTTGTTTAATAGGCAGACATTTTGCTATTCTGTTGTCATAGCTAAGGCAAATTAATCAATTATGGAGGATGGACTGTTTAGAAAGCTTATTGCAATCCATCTTGAATCAAGTAGATTAGAAGCCCAAATTATAGTACCTAGCAAATGTGGCAAATCACTTTTAGAGAGATGACCAAAGCCCAAGATAGAAATCAAGAGTGAATTGACAATTCCAGGGAGACATTGGGAAAAGACAGTTGCCAACTTCACTATGCCATCTTTTCCTGTACCCGCTTAAATCTTCTGATATCATTTATAATACAATGTATTTAATTTACTAACACAAGGAAGATTAGAAAGTATATGCTTCGCCCTACATGAACTTTATTTGTTGGATAGTCCTGAAATGTTAGTATCATCAAGATCAGCATCCCCATCATTCCCAAATAAATATTCTGGGAATCAAAGTCCTACTTTGGAGGGTCCTCTCAACTTGAATGTCCTTGATTCTGTTTACTGAACCACAGTGGTGCAATGGTTAGAATGCAGTACTGCAGGCTATTTCTGCTGCCTGCCAGCTGCCTGCAATTTGACAGTTTGAATCTGACCAGGCTCAAGATTGACTCAGCCTTCCATCCTTCTGAGGTCAGTAAAATGAGAACGCAGATTGTTGGGGGCAATACGCTAACTCTGTAAACCACTTAGAGAGAGCTATAAAGCCCTGCAAAGTGATATGTAAGTCTAAATGCTATGCCAGTGTTGGCAATCCTTTTCGGCACTGAGGAGCGCCGGAAACGTGAAGATCAGCTCTCTGGCACGCGTGCACGGGAGTGCTGGAAACTGGAAGAGCTGGATGTGCTTGGAAGCTGAGCTTCCAGTTTCTGGCATGTGCATGCACGCCGGCCACCTGGTCTTTATGTGTACATGCACATTCCAGAAACCACATGCACGCCGGAAAGCTGCTCTTCCAGTTTCCAGTGCTCCCGCGCATGTAAAGACCAGCTGCCCAGAGTGCATGTGCATGCCAGAATCCAGAAGAACAACAGGCGATGGCTGGTGTACCCAGAAAGATGGCTCTGCATGCCACTTCAAGCACATGTGCCATAGGTTCGCCATCACAGTGCTATGCTATTTAGGTCAATAGCTACTTGGCTATTGACCTAAATCTGGCATCCATTTCTTTATAACATGCATGCTTATACTAGACTCATGGAGTCATCAGGGTAATTCTGGATACATATTTAGAGACATCCAAAAGAACACTGTGATAACCATGAAGAGGAGAATCCCACTTCTATTTTAATGAAACCCTATTAGTTTGTTCTCAGATGCAATCAACTCTTATCATGTTACATGCTGATGTTGCAAGCAAAAAAATTAGCTTTAATTATAATACCCTCAGGATCCCTAAGCATGGATCTGGTTTCTCTTGCATGAGCTAGAGGACAAACAAATACAAAGTGCATACATTAAAGTATGCAATGAGTAAGAAATTAATACACTATATATTCTGTATGCAAATTTTCAGATTGTAGCTAATTATAGTGTTGGAAAGCAGAACTCTGATACTCTGCTATGATGCCCTTTCCTCTGGGAATATGAAGTAAAAAAAGGCTTTTCTTTGTTAACAGAAAAAAATATGAATTAATTCATATTGCATAAAATGAATTTCACATTCTTTGTGTTGAATTTTTTTCCCTTGGAATGAATGTGTGCGTGTTTGTGTGTGTGAATGTGTGTGTGTCTATATATGTATATATATCAGTCCCCATAAGTATGATTAAAATTAGATTATAGCACTCTCGCTGAAAAGCAACTCCAAAGATGTCACCAGCATAAAAAGAACAAAGGGTATCAGATGTTTTCACTGTATTCCCCCTTCCCCCAACAAGTTTTATGGTAACAAACTGTTAATAAATTCAGTGTGTTTTGTTACAACTTTCATGGTATTCAAAAATGATCATAGTTCAGTAGACAGCTGCATAGAAACAAAGCTTTGACAATATCTCGTTGAGCCTATTTTTACTGCTAATAACAGCCACTGTATTGTTGGGCTACTGTATATCTGTATGTATTTCATGGCTGAGATCCAACCAGCCTCATTTGCAAGTGGAAAACATTTCCATGTATACCAGGCAGAGAGAAAAGATGCCAATTCTGTTTTCCAGCTGCATCTTCTCATCCTATGTTGAATGCTGCTCTTGAATGTCCCAACCTTCCAGAACAGTATAGGGGGATATCTGAGTCTACAGGGAGAAGGAAGAACCAAGAACACCATAGGAAAAGGATTCCAACTCACATTTTCAGACTACAATGCTCTTTAGCTCATTTTTCCCTAAACCTGATGCCTTCTAGTTTTGGTCAGTTTCAGCATCCACAATTCCCAGATAACCTGGCCCGGAATAACAGAGTTGAGAGAGAACTTGGAGGTGTTTTAGTCCAGCCCCCTGCTCAAGCAGGAGAACCAGGGGTGGGATTCTACCAGTTTGCACCTATTTGTTAGAACCAGTTGTTAACATTCTAGGCAGTTCGGAGAACCGGTTGCTAGAAGAAATTACTGGCCTAATCCTGTAAGGAAGGCAGGAAGGAAACATTCTAGCGTTGCTTACAGAAACTGCCTCTCCGTTAACCCTTATTACATTCTTGGCAGGACTAGACTTCCTGTCTCAGGAACGTCTCTGGAGTATTTTTTTTCTTCCTTTGCTGGTACTTTGCTTGTGTGGAGTGACCATTCAAAGTTACAATGGCACTGAAAAAAGTGATTTATGACCATTTTTCACACTTAGGACTGTTACAGCATCCCCACAGTCATGAGAGGCCGGGCCACACCCAGCCAATAACATGATCACCAAGCCACGCCCACCAACTAAGCCACGCCCACAGAACCAGTTGTTAAAAAATTTGAATCCCACCCCTGAGGAAACCCTATACCATTTCAGATAAATAATTGTCCAAACTTTTCTTAAAAACCTCCAGTGTTGGAACCCTCATCACTTCTGGAGACAAGTTGTTCCACTGATTAATTAGTTCCAGTTTGTGGAAGGGAAAAAATCTGTATTAGGGAAGAATCTCCAAAATTGAGGGCATTTGTTTAGAATTGCCCTGTAGTTTATCTTATGTTTTCATCTCTTTCAACCTACAATATTAGTCATACAGATTAAAATTATTAAAGATAATCTATAATGGTTCTAACAAGTGAAATTACTTGAAATGAAAACAGCTATAATTAAATAAAAGATTTTTTCATACAGTAAGTGAGGAAACTAAATGATATTGAGAAAATGCTTAAGATCTCTCCAAATTTTTTAAAAATATTTCCATGAAAAGAAAGTTTTAATTTCATGTTCTACGTAGAATGTTGTCAGTATTCCCAATGCAATTGGATAGGAATGTGCACAAATACTATTTTCATTTTGCTACTTCATTTATTATCATTATTAAAACTTTAATTAAATCCTATTTATTTCCTTATTTATTGTTCAACTTGGTTAATCACATTTTTATGTCCCTTCCTTATTTAATACCCTTATTACAATACCTTGTCACATCTGATTATGGTACCTATTCCTGGTTTCTAAGATTTTATTTAACCCAAGTGTCTTGATTTTTCTGTGCTTGCAGGGCACTCTGGAACAAAATGATATTATTGGTATCCATCATTTTGTCTTTTTTGAATGCTCCTATATAATTTCAGATATTCTGAAGAAAAAAAATAATATGGCAGCAATTAGTAACACAAAAATCCACAATGTCTGTTTTTGAATTAACTGATTAAAATCTGCTTGGATTTGGATTTGACATATGTTATTTTATGGGTTTTTTTAATGAAATAATATGGAATTCCAAATATGCGGGCTAAATTAATTTTTTAATTCATATGAAATTTTCATTTAGTTTCCATCTATAGCTTGTTTTAGAGAAAACTAAGTAGAGGAGAGAAATGTGTTGCATATTTAATGTTTTGTAGTACTTTTAAGCTGCTTTCTTTCAGCATAATGTGTTTTCTTTTCTACTATTGTCCTAATATTTTTATAGTAAGCAATTCCAATGCAAGTTGTAGCATGAAAGTACAAAATTAAGTACCAGGAGTATTTAAGTAAGATGGAAGAGGAGGGCTCTCTCTTTGCTACGGAATATATTTAATAAATAAAATAGAAAAGCTTCCAAGTGACTTTCTGTTTTCAGATTTACCAATATGGAGATAACAAACAACTATTCATTCTTTCAAATTCTTTTAGTTAGAAAGGTGTGTGTGTGTGTGTATGAATAATACACTCCCAGTGTGTGTGTATGAATAAATAAAACATATGACTAGGGCTTTCTAAATATAAGACAAAAGAATTCTGGAAGTTCAGCTTTAGTTTCAACTCTTTATCTATGGAGTCACAGATTTTTCATGTTTGCTATCCATATTTTTTGGTGCCAGAGTGACACCATCAGATAAGTGTGATATAAAACAGGCCTTTTCTGTTGAAGAAGACCTATAGTGGAGGGAGAGGTGTTGTTATAAAAATGCCTCTCCCTCCATAATGGATTTGCTATCTCCAAACTTAAGACGAATTCTGCTAGTTTAAACTTTATCACTTTTACAGTGATTAAAGAACCAGCTGTGCACTAAAGTTATTTTGTACCTTATTATAAGCAAATTGCCTTTCGATAATGGATAACTTGACTTATTTGTTTCTTACCTGCCACCCAACCCTGGCATCTTGTTAGATGCTTTGTATTAAATACAGATACGCATATGCTGGGAAAGAACTATTTTACCATTCTGTACATTTTCTTCTTCACATTAGGAATTGCTAATAATATTCTCTATGTAAGTAGTGTACAAAAAGTTTATTTCACTGATACTGAGCTAGTCATATATATCATTTAATGAAGTCTAATTACTTTTCTAAAAAAAAATCAAACACCTATTATAAATAATGTTAAGGTTTAAAAGAGTGGCAACTCCAGTAGGAATTGCTTTATTGGAATGTACTAATTACTTTTTAAAAAATTGGCCTTAATTGGGAATTACATTTGTGGTGTTTTTTTTTTTAAAGAAAGCTTGAACAGGAGGTGGAAATGTGGTATCTTATGAGCCTCTCTATTGTTTAGGATCACTTATTATTGTCCCACAAACGATGAAGCATTGCATATTGTGCTTAACTGTCACCAGACATTTTTTAAATGTAGAAGTGCTCAACAGCTAATCAAATATGGCTACAGACAGCAATATCAAGTCAGCCTCAACCTATAGTGCCATTGCCCAAAGGCAATGGTCAGACATCTTGGATGTGGAAATGGATATAAGAAATAATCAGGAACATAATGCTCATGGCATTCAATTCCACTTAGCCTGAGGCTTCTAAAAATATAGGGGAGATTCGAGCTGATTAGGGACATAGTATGAAGATATGAATTGCCAAAGAGAGTAAAGTTTTGACATGTGAATTACATTTTAAATAAACAAGACTGATTTGTTGTTCTTTTCACCTGAGGCCAACAGACTGTTATAGGAATTGTTATTTTGGGGGAGAAGTATTTTTACACATTATAAATCCATCTCCCTCTATCTGCTTCTCCATGTAGACACAACTATTGGCAGTCTGTATTAATCTGGTTTAATTGGGATGGAATTACAGTAATAGCATGTAAACAACTTCTTCTCAGCAGCAGCAGTTAATTGAAGATATTCCCATATTCCTTAAATCAATGCAGTTCGAAGCAAAATATCTTCAGGGGGAGAAAAAAAGTCAAGATGGTAACTGCAACACTGGTCTTATTTTTATGAGGGTCTATTTCTAGAATTATCAATATGTTCTACAGAATAATCTGTTTATTAGGATAATTGCCATTATGGGTAGCAAGAGAGGTACATCTGTCTAGATTTGGACAACAGCACATATGAAAGCTAAATTCCTTTTTATGCCTTCCCTTTAATGAGAATTTAATAAACAGTCATGCAAAGGCCAACTGTCATTTTTTTGCTTGTGCCAAAGCAAAATCAAAACTAGTCTATTCTTTTAGGTTGTTCTTTAGTTTTGTTTTGTAGTAGTTGAAATATTTTTTAAATAATTTGGGAAGACTTTTAAATCCTAAATAGAATACACATCTGAAATAAATAAATGAAAGAACTGATAATGGTAAATTGATAACACTTGTGATATTAATAACATACTACTATTATAGAAATTGCTAGAGATTTGGATTTCCCATTTGTGAGAAGTCAGGCTAGTCTTAAAGATTTATACTGATTGGGAATAAATCCAGCCAAAAATGAAGACTAAAGCACCACTATTTTGAAGATCAATGGCATGAAAAGAACTATTTCTGACAAAACGGTTTAATGATCAAAGTTGCAGGAGGAGTGTGTGGTTTTCACTTTATGGACACTTGGCTACATTTGGGAGCAGAGCACTGTGGGTTCTATTTTTAGATATGCATCTACTCTACACAAACGAAAATCTGATCTTGTTTTATTTTTTACTAAGATTGAATATTTCACGGCACAATATTAGCCTCTATATGCCACAGACAGAAACAGCAGAAATTTAATGACAGAATACCAAACAATCTGTCCAGAATAGTACATTGCAAATACTGCTAGCATCCAACATATCTGTTTTACTGATTAAAATAACGAATGCCTTGACTTTCCATCTTAAAACACAGGCATATCACATAAAAAAATAATTCATAATTACTTGTAATCCTATGCATAATTGTATGGAATATGTTAAACTCCGAGAACAAATTTCCTAGGATTGCATTGCAAAATAATATTAAAAATCATAACAACTATTAAAAACAATATTATTAAAGCAAAATTAAATAATTTGACTAATAATCATATCAGTCATCTGGTATGATGTCTCTATCTATCTATCTATCTATCTATCTATCTATCTATCTCTATCTATCTATCTATCTAAGAACCTTGGTGACGCAGTGGTTAGAGTCAATGGTGGTATTCAATTTTTTTACTACTGGTTCTGTGGGTGTGGCTTGGTGGGCCTGGCAAGGAAAAGATACTGTAAAATACCCAGTCAGAGGTGGTATTTGCCAGTTCCCCAAACTACTCAAAATTTCCACTACCGGTTCTCCAGAACTGGGCAGAATCTGCTGAATACCACCTCTGGTTAGAGTGCTGTACTGCAGGCCACTTCTGCTGACTATCAGCTGCCTGCAATTTGGCAGTTCAGACTCAGCCTTCCATCCTTCTGAGGTGGATAAAATGAAGACCAAGGGTGAGATTCAAATTTCTTAACAATCGGTTCTGTGGATGTGGCCTAATTTGTGGGCATGGCTTGGTGGTTATGTGACTCAGTGGGCATGGCTTGCATGTAAATATTATAAATATTTAATTGCTCACAGAATTGCTCACAGAATCACAGATTATTTTATATATATATATATAATTAGTTTACACAAAATCACAGATTAATTTAGAGATCTATCTGAAATAGGCTACCTGAGTCTGTCACATAAAATTTGCTTGCAAGCAAACTCATAAATATTATAAATATTTATCTAGGACAGGGGTCTCCAACCTTTTGGACCTCAGGGACCACCAAACTCATAATTTTAAATCCCAGGGACCACTAAACGGATCTGTGGGCATGGCCTAATCTGTGGATGTGGCTTGGTGGTCATGTGACTGCCTGAATATGGCTTGTATGTAAATATTATAAATATTTATATAAATATTGAATTTTTTTATAAAAAATAGCAACTTTTACCCAAAAGCAGGCAAAGCAGGCAGGCAGATTGAATTGCTCACAGAATCACAGATTATTTTATATATA
This sequence comes from Pseudonaja textilis, assembly GCF_049901715.1. Taxonomy (NCBI): domain Eukaryota; kingdom Metazoa; phylum Chordata; class Lepidosauria; order Squamata; family Elapidae; genus Pseudonaja; species Pseudonaja textilis. The sequence continues at coordinate 239,381,520 of NC_141990.1, forward strand.
TATATATATATATATATATATATATATATATATATATATATATATATATAATTAGTTTACACAGAATCACAGATTAATTTAGAGATCTATCTGCAATCAGCTACCTGAGTCTGCACTGAAAAGCTTCAGTCCTAAGGAAGGTTCGGATCTGCTTTTAGATTAGGTAGAAAGCAAGAAATCCAAGGATAGCAACTTACCAAACCAGGCAAGTTGGATGGCTCGCATGCCAGGTAAAAAGTGAGCGGGCAGGGAGGGGAGGGACCAGCCAGTGGAGTGATTTGCTGATTCTCTGAACTGCCGACAATCATGTGTGCAGCGTTTGCAAGAAATCATCAGCTGTGCCGCCTGGACAGCTGACAAATGCTGCACTCAGGTGTGCAGCGTTTGAAAATCCTCTTGTTTCCTGCTTTTTCAAGCTCAGCTGTGCTGCGCAAAGCAGCTGAGGAGGGAAAAGCAAGGAATAAAGGACAGCCTAGAGCCCAGGCAGGTGGGTGGGCCAAACACTGAACTGGTTCGGTGTCAGCTGCTCTTCACAGCTACAGGTTCTATAGAACTGGGCCGAACTGGTAGCATCCCACCCCTGATGAGGACCCAGATTGTTGGGGAACAATATGCTGACTCTGTAAAATCACTTAGAGAGGGCTGGAAAGTACTATAAAGCTGTATATAAGTCTATGTGCTATTGCTATCTATCATCTATCTATTATCATCTATACTTATCTATCATCATCAACTGTACAGGATTAGACAAACTAGAAAAATGTAAATAAATTATTTGGGATACAAGTTAAGGAATGGAAAACAATATATATGTTCACTGATGCACTGAACAACTAGCTATGTGAAAAAAGCAAAAAATACAGAAAGTTTAGTAAAATGAACCCAGAGAATTGGCAAAGAAAGAAAAAGCCCTGCCAGGTAAAGATATTGTTCTCGTGGAAAAATATAAATCTAGGCATATCAAAGTTGGATCTAAATAGTATCCAAAAAAAAATCAAAATACAATAACACGTCAGGGTTGGATCCAGGGTTGTGTGCCTTCCTTATGACTTCTGCTACTTTTTTTCAAGCTTAGAAAATAACAATTATATTGTGTGACAGTTTAATTAATTGAAGAGAAGTTTCTGTAATGTGTTCCTTTTAATTTAATGTTCAAGTCTAGCATCAGAGTGGAACAATGGAAGGATTGTCAAGTAAATTTTCAAACTTTTATCATGGAGTGATTGCTGTCTTCCATAATGGATCACAGGCAATGCACAGAATATGTTTGCCGTGCAACATTTACTCTAAGATGCTGAAATCCTAAATTTCAATCATTCTATCACTAAATCTAAAAGTTACTGAGGTGAGATGGATAATGTAGAAATTTATTAAACAAAGAGATAAATAAACTCTTAGGGCAGAGGTGGTATTCAGTAGGTTTTGACCAGTTCTGGAGAACTGGTAGTGGAAATTTTGAGTAGATTGGAGAACCAGCAAATACTTCCTCTGACTGGAGATTTTGCAGTATTTTTCCCCTGCCATGCCCACCAAGCCACACCCACAGAACCGGTAGTAAAAAAAATTGAATCCCACCACCTAGGGGGAGGAAGACACTGGTAGAATATTTAGCTAACTCTTCTCTTGAAAATACTTGATGTCTGATGTCATAGTTGAAGTTATAACTAAAATAAAAAGCCATCAAATCCTGATGTTGAGGTATTCAGATTTTGTGCCATCAAAATATAGATATTTCATTTTGAAATTGTAACCTGGTTTTATATTAAGTTCCATTCTAAGAGATACTTGTTCATTATTTTATGAATGATATCAATATATAAAAATGTCTGAAGAATCATTTAGATTGTTTTGCTTTTGTGGTGGTGTTTCATCTTTTTTGGCAATTAATGTCAAGTTTTAGACTATTGTGTTATGATGCATAGATGTTGGCCTTTATGTTGTGGTGTGAGTGTTCATAGCTTGTAGATCCTGACTCACAGCAAATCATTATGCTCAACATACTCAGTTCCATACAACTCAATGATCCTGCAAGTATTGTATGGAATACTACATATTTTGGAAGATATCATAGAATGAAATAATTACATTTTAGGTAGTAATCAGAGTCTTTTTTAAATGGCAATGAGACAGAATTTTTTATTGATATAGTACATTCTACAAATTAGGAAAAATACACCTTGTGAATGGCTAGAATCTTTGAAAGGTATACACCATGGATACATAAAATTATACCTTTGCTTCAAGTTCTTCTTCCATCTTTTGATGGATATGAAGTGCTAGATGAAAGAAAATATGGAAATGAATAAAATGAAAGAAAATGTGAAAAGGGGTATTTTAGCTTTCTTTTTTAACTGGGCAGCTAGATGAATTGTATCATCTCTTTTTTCCCCTAAAATTCACTATGAAGATGCAAATTGGGTTTGGACCCATTTTCTCATGTGACTTCCCCAATAAAAAACAACTCTAGAGCTTCCATTATGAGAAGAAAGATGGGGAACATCAAACTCTAAGCCTCTGGAGTGCTACAGGGCTCAACTTTCTCCCTACTCCTATTTAACATCCATATAAATGCAGTGGGTGAGGTTATCTTTCAGCAGTGAAGTTTATCAGTATGCTGATGATTCATTTGTACGTCTCTGGCCAACCAAGTGATGCTGTCAAAGTGCTTTCCCAGTTTGTGGAGGTTGTACAAGTCTGGATGAGAAGGAATTGGCTTCAACTAAACCATGACAAAACTGAATATCTCTGGGTTTTAAGGATACCTTTGATATGGAACAGCTTTTCCCCAGGGACAGGGACAACCCCAATTGTATTAGCCTTTCAGAAGGCTGTGAAAACCTGGTTATTTTCCCTGCCATTGGGGCTAGGCTGTTGGGAGCTCTGCATGGATGTACAGCATAGGTGTTTTATGTTCTTAATGAGAGGGTCTCAACGTTTTATTGCTGTTGATAAGCTTGCCACTCTGAGGTTTTTTTTTAATAGAGAGGTAGTCTTACAAATCTGTTGTAATAAGGCTAACGACACATGCCAAACTAATCAGAATTTCTGTGCCTTCGAAATTTGTGCAGGAAGGATATTGCAAGAAGTGTCACTTTCACAAAGCCAATGACAACTGCTGAAAACTTCTCATCTGGGATGTTCTAGAATATGGGCCTTTCTGCCACCTGATCATACTGTATCAGCTCCAGAATTTTCAGCCCATCGTTATCAGATGGAAGATCCTAAACAAAAGTCTTCTTAGAAGGTTCCATAATGGTGGAATGGTGGGAAACAAAAGGAACTTTTTCGCTGATCTCCCTTTTCTGTAGTGTCCCAGGGTTGTGTTTGACCTCGGGGGCAGGGGATGGCCCGGGGGGGACAGCTTGATGTCACTAATCTTGTGGGTACCTCTGGTGGCCCAAACACTCAGCCAGCAAAAATGGGCTCCTGAGCTCTGTTTTCAGTTGCAATGGTCTCCTGCAACTCTCTGCCAGTAAAAACAGAGCTTGGGAGAGCTGTGTGTGATTCTCCTGAGCTCTGTTTTCTCTGGCAGAGGAATCATGGGCTGGTCCTTGATTGATTCCAGGGCAGGACCACGGGCCAGATCTAAGCACCTCATGGGCTGGATCTGGCCCCTGGGCCTTCAGTTTGACACCCCTGCTTTACAAGGAGGAGAAATCTACAAGTTTATTTTCTTTTGTTCTCTGCTGATGGGAAATCCTGACTGGACCATACCCCTCATCCTCTCTTGGCAATTTCTGTGCAGATTCCACATTGAAGGTAGCTTTAATTTGTTTCCTGAAAAATCTCATAATCTGACAGGTAAGTTGGGTAGGTTACTCAAGACAGTAGCATGGGTTGGTGCTCTCCAGAAGCCTTTAGACTCCAACTTACTCCTTCTCAGTCAGTATAGCCTGGCTGAGGATGAGCATCTGGTTGAGGATTCACAATGACTGCTTGAAAATATCAGAACTCCAAAGGAAACACCCATGACTACATCATAGTCTTTCTTACCAAGTATTTCATATGTAAACCTTAATTTGCTTGGCATCCTGTTTGGGCTTTCACTTTGTTTCTTTGTGGTTCCTTTCTTAACTATCATTTTTCAATTTTCTGTCCCCAATGCTGGTTTAACTGGAGTTTCCCCTTCTTTTCTGGCTTTTCTTTGTGGAAAATATTTAGTGCTGCTATGCAGAAAATCAAAGAGAATTGCTCCCACTGTAACTATACTGGTATTGTAGATGAATGTGGCTATTATATTTAGACACCACAGTATGCAGCTGCCTCCTGAATCCACTTCATTAGAACATTCTGTTCTTTTTTAGTTTCCACAGAGCAGATTCTGGGTTTGGAAGGATATCATAATCCAGTACAGCAATACCTTATTATTTAGTCAAAGGAACAGGGGTGCAGGAGGGAGCAGCAAACAGGACATCCAAGATGTACTGTTCTAATCAACTGACAAGATCAATTATAATCTTAATGTATAATTAATAGGAGTATTTTACAAATGATAGACAGTTTTCCCTACTTTCCAATCAGTCCATATCATTTCCATTTTATTTAGCTCTATAGATTTCTTTCTAAATAGTGAACGTGGTTATTTAAATGTTTACTGTTATTTATTTTAAAATTATCATAGTCATTTACATCAAGAATTTTAAAAGCAGATGAATTATTGATTTGATTATTTGTCGGGACAATCCTACCTATTTTTTCCATAGTAAGTACATGTCTATGGAGATTCTCAGTCATCCAAGTCATGGCTGTCCCAAAGGTGGTTTTTCAAGAGTCAACTGGACTTTCTGGTTTTCTTTGAAGACATTTTGCTTCTCATTCAAGAAGGTTCTTCAGCTCTGACTGGATGATGGGGAATGGAAGAATTAGTAAATAAGTAAAAAATATCTGAAATATTCAAAACTATTGAGTTTATGCTGGTGCAACATTTATGAGGAAATAACATCTATCCCTTGATTTAGTCTGAACAAAAAAGGTTGCCAGTTTCCCCTTTCTTCTTTTAAATAATGAGAATATGGAGTCCAACTATGAGAATGATAAAAGGCTATTTCATGTCGAAGATGGACATGGCTCTTAGACCTCCAGCCATTTATCCCCTCCCCCACTCCACATTCCTAGCATTAGGAAACAAGGGATCTTTCCTCAAACCAGAGGGTTATCCAAGATAAGACTTTGCAATCCAAATTTCAACAGATGCTTCATACTTGAAGGAAGATATAGTGTACATATTCACAAATATTATACTAAATGTTTTTTCAAGGATCAACTAATGCAATTATAATCTTGGAAATCTTGATCTGCTGCCAAAAGAACCAATTTTTAGCAGCAGAGGCTCCATACCTTCTACACATAGCCAATTGTATGAAGGATTCAGCACAAAGCTCATTTCAGTAGATGTTGCATCTTGGCAAAAATAGATCTTCTGCTATGTCAAGTAGACCACCAAACATAGACAAAGTACCTGCTACATCAGATCAAGAAGGCTGAATAGTCCAAGGATCAGTTACTCTTAAGAAGCCTATAATTAAGGGATGAGGGCAATAATGAGGATAAATAAACCAGATTAAAGAGGAGGACTGGATATTTTAAAAAATCAGCAAGAATATCAGTAGGTACTGATCTTTTAGTTTGTTCCTATGGAGGGTAGGACACTTGATCTCTAGACAGAAGCAAAAAGGAACTTTACTTCCATCTAGTGGCTGTTTTGGCTGCTGTAGCTCCATCTGGTTGCCTGTGGAGTTTCTTCAACGTACCTTAACAGAGGGTGATATCTGAAACACCTCCGGGAAAGTGGAATCAGTTTTAATACTGCTATGACGAAAAGTTCCCCTGTAAAAGAGGGTTTTTTTTATCTTATTCTCAGAGATTTGAGGGTGTGTCTTTTTAATTGCTGCTGTTAATGTTTTTAAATTTGCATTGGAGGAAGAGGTAGAGGATGCTACTGCTAAGAGGTAGAAGATGCTATATACTGGTATGTTTTTCCATCCATTGAAGCCTCCTTGGATGCTTTTCCCAGAAAAACAAAATGAATTCCTATATAAAGATTTCCTTTAGGATTCATTTGAAGGCTGCAAAGCCAAGGGGGCTATACACACTGCTAGATTATAGGGTGAAGGAGAATATACAGAAGAACACACATGTACATATAGACCTCTTACTTCATACCCAATATAGTATTTCACAATAAATAAGGAAAGCATGCTAAGCAAACCATTCCAGCTTGTGGTTTCCATTCCTTATGGCCAACTCTTTGATGAGTATTCAATTTAGATGTGTTGCTGAATGAAACTCTTCTCATCCCTTGATTGCTAGGGCTGTTGACTGATCTGACTTGTCCAGATGAGATACCCCTTTCATATACATTTCTTCCAGAGCTACATGCTTGGTGAAAAAGGACAGCAATCCCAACCACATGGAGTGTGCCATTCTTCAAGATTCATCTGTTGGAGAACAGCAACAGCTTGGCCTTAAAGCTAAAAATGGTCCAATTAACATTTTATTTCCAGGTTTAAACCAACACGGCTCCCTAAATGAAAATGATTTTCTATATGAAAAACAACAAATAGATTTCTATATGAAAGACAACAAACCCCATGCATGTTTACCGAGGACTATGAATGCCATAGCATGTTGTAACTCAGTTGTTCTAACATGTAAAGTGCAAGAGTAGTGATTGTCTTCTAATAACTTCTTTTGCTTATTGGTAGTCATGTGTTCCTTTTGCTTCTTCCTGTCCTGGAAACCATCTCCTGCCTTGGCAATGCCTTCTGATTGCTAGGTTCAGGCTACAGATCTGTTTGCAATATCTTTGAAGTTAAGATACTTAAGATGTTCAGATGAAGTTTTAACTGCAAGGCAGTCATTAATTTTTAGTTGTTTAGCAGCCTTTGGAGCCTGAACATTTTAGGGCTAAATCTCTGCTTCTTATTTTTACCCTTAATAGAAGAGAATTGCATACTCTCTTCAGGCAAGTGAAGGAATAAATGATTGTCTATATGAAAATAGGACAACACAATGCTATATATGTTTATTGAAAACTAAATTCTATGGCATTTTGTAACTTAGGAGGTGTGGCATGCCTCTAGGATCATACTCAAGAATACTACTAACTGTGACAGGCTGATGAAGAAATACATATAGATAGCAAAATCATAATATTATTACAGAAGGAAAACATATTTTCTAGTTATAAATCACTTACCCAGGTGGTGAGCACCAGTAGCTGTTTCTTCAGTTCCTTGTTTTTCTTAAATTAAAGTTAGGTAGTAAACTTATATCCCACACTTTACAGAGGATCATGTCAGTGGAATGTCTCATGGGAATCCAACAATAACTTTTCTACATTGGTGCCAGCTGTTCTTTATGAAGAACACACACTGTGATTTTAAACTAAATAAATCGTTCCACATCTGGTCAGCAAAAAAAAACAAAAAACCCAAACACTTTTTTTTCACAAGCTCAACCTTTTTACTATGCAACAAAATCTTTTAAGCATATGACTTTTAATAAATTAATACATTCATTGTTTGGAGCTGTGCAAAGTGACATAAAAGCACAATGAAGCTTAATTAGACCTGTTCTGTGAAAGTTAATTTGTCAAACCCGGAAGCATAGTTCAGAGATAAATGCTAATATTTGAAAGTCAAATTAAAGTTGAAAAGGTTAGTAATAACAGTTAATTAACTCTTGTTTTGTTTTTGTCACAAAAACTTGAACCAACTGAAATATCGCTTGGTTCATCTTTAACATTTTGGACCACAAAGATAAAATTCAAAGCTTTGAGAGAAGTCTTTGATGTTGGTATTCTCCATAGATTAGATATTATTTTAAGATCTCTTTGTTTAAAAATTCATTTTTATTATCCCTGCATGAAATACATGGCAATTCCCCAAATAACCAACCATCAGGGCAATTAACATCTTCGATCGACACCATATTCCTGATAATTAATACAGACTTTGTATCTTCCCCGCGATAGCTCCAAGGGTTTGATTTTTTTCAGAGCAACTGTTCATTTACAGCATCAGTTTCCTCCTAATGAAAATGGATTGTGAAACTTTAATGAACAAGACTTTGCTGTCATTATAATAAAGACTTTGAAAAAACATGCAGACCTACATAACAAGCTCCTGACACAACACATGCAGCTACAGTCTATCAAGCCAATTAAGTCATACAATGAATATTTACATGGTGTGCATTTTTCTCTGACAATATGACATAAGATAAACTCATAAAAGTGAGTGTTCCATTCCACTTTGACATCTTCTGACATTACAGTTTAATGAACTAGCTCTGTAGAATGATGAGCTTTAACATACTGTGTCTTTGTTTTCTCCCTGTGGTAAACAATTCCCTTTTTTCATTCTAAGGCAGAAAATTCCATTTTCAGACAGGATGTCTTAGCTTGTTACAAAGGAGAAAACAAACTCAACAACAATGGGATGTTCCTACCTACTATTCAGCATCTGTCTCTAGTAACAGGTATTTATAAAATCAAGTAATTACAGAAGACAACTGCCACTGTTTGTAGTCATATTACCAACAAGGCTATTTATTCATTGGCTCAGTGTAAAATAAACCATTGATTTGTTCCAAGGCAGACAACTCCAGTGGGAAATGCTTTTTATCAGCAACATTGCAGAAAGTTATGATAGCAGCTTTGTAATCTTTGTCTTCCCATTCTGTTTAAGATCATTTTGTGGAGTGTTCTTCAGAAAATATCATTTGCCCATGTGTGTGGTAAGAAATGTAATGGGAAACTGGCCACAAAACAATCCTGCATCTGAATCTATCCATATTTGCATGTAGCCAGTATAATTTTCTGATCTGTGTGACTGTAATGCTTGTTTTTCCTTCTCTGATGTTTCTATTACCATAGTGTAATGCAATCCACACAGTTAATTGTTCCATTTGTTAAAAAAAAATAAAGGAAATGTACACTGTCATGTCTATTTTGATGCTGGGTTTTTGAAAGCTAAAAATAATGTCATGCTACAAATAAATAAATTTGAAGATGCAGCGTTCTCATTTGCTAGAGGAGAAATTGAACACAGACATGAAAAGTTAAAAGTTTATAAAAAGTGAACCATTTCTACACCCAGGAATATTTCTTTACAAATTTTAAAGAGGAAGAACAAGGAACATGTATTTTCTGGGCCCCAAAGGGTAGAAAAACATTGCTGTAAGGGTAATATCATAGGAAGGGGAGAAATTGCATGCTTTTATTTTTAAGGTCATATGAAGTAATTGCAATTTTTGAGATTTGATAGAGCAAACTATTTTAAAACATAAAAATGACATTCTTAACAGTGAATTAGTGCTTAATGGCCTCTTCTAGATATGGTGGGACTTGTATTTATAGAGAGGAAAGTCACATTTTGTTTCTTATGTTATCAGATTTCTAAAGAAATCTGCTGTTTCTTATCTGATTAATGGCAGAAGTAGCATATAGAAATATATATAGGACTCATCAATTCTAAAGAGCTTATTAAATATATCATGTATTTAGTACATGTATTTATTTACTTAATCAAATTTATTTAGGCAACCCAGTTGATGCACAACAAATGGATAAAACCAGGGATAGGATGCTACTGGTTTGGCCCGGTTCAATAGAACTGGTAGTTCCAAAGAGCAGCTGACACTGAACCTGTTCACTGCAATAACCGTCTGGTCGTCTGTTTGGCCCACCTTCATGCCTGGGCTCTAGGCTGTCCTTTATCCTATGCTTTTATCTCTTCAGCTGATTTGCACAGCACTGCCGAGTGCTGCTTGTCAGCTGGAGAAGGCAAATGCTCGCCAGAGCAATGCAATATATATATATATATATATATATATATATATATATATATATATATATATATATATATATATATATATATATATATATATATGTATATGTGTGTGTGTGTGTGTGTGTGTGTGTGTGTGTGTGTGTGTGTGTGTGTGTGTTGTGGCTCCGATGCCTGAGCCTGCATTGTTAAAGGAAGAGGACTCGGAAGATGAGGAGGAGGAATTGGGAATGCCTTCCTCCCCAGGATTTTCCTCTTCGGCAATGCCTTCCTCCCTGATAATACCTCAGGTTTCAGCAGATAACTGAGAGGGACAGCTTGAGACTAATCAGGAGGAGGAGGGCATATCAGAGCAGCCTCTAACAGGGAATCAAGTAGACGAATGGTGGCTTGATCCGAGGCAGTGTCACAGGAAGAAGTGTGAGCTGCAACGCAGGAGGCGTGGGCAAATCAGAGAGTGAGCTGAGTTATTGAGACACACCCCACAGGGGATAAAAGTGGGTATGTTTTCTCTGGAAATTACTTTTTGGTCAGACTTCAGTGTGTTTTGAAAGCTTTCGTGATTAATTCTTTTGGTTATCTTGTTGGACTTGGCAGACAGCATTTGTTATACTGCCAAGAACATTATCTGTATAAAGGAATTAACTCTGTAAATACTGAATTTTCTTGCCTGCCCGTTTTTGTCGGAGTTTGAACTTTTCAGCTTCCTTGGAAAGGTGAGACATAACATATCTATATCTATATCTATATAGATATAGATATAGATATAGATATTCTTAAGTTTTCTATATCTATAGATATATAAATAGATATAGATATTCTTAAGTTTTCTATATCGATAGATAGATATAGATATAGATATAGATATAGATATAGATATAGATATAGATATAGATATAGATATAGATATAGATATAGATATAGATATAGATATAGATATAGATATAGATATAGATATAGATGGATCTTTGGTTATTTGGGTTTTCTCTCGCGTAAAATTGGAAGACAGAGAACAAGAGAACAGCAAAGCCTTCCTCCCATATATAAAAGGCACTACAGACAAAATCAGCAAGATCCTCCAAAAGCACAACATTAAAACAGCATTCTGCAAAAACAGAAAAATATCCACCATCCTAAGAAACCCCAAAGACAAAATTGAGTTAGAAAACCAAGGAGTATACAAAAACCCTTGCACTGCCTGCCCCACCACAAACATCAGACAAACTAACAGAAGAATAAGTGCACGCATTGAAGAACACAAGAACTCAGTCAAAGAAGAAGAACCGAGCTCTTCCCTGGTCCAACACCTCAAAGCCACAGGACATAAGATTGACTTTAAAAATACCAGAACTATTGCCAAAACCAAACACTTCAACAACAGAATAATCAGAGAAGCCATAGAGATAGAAAAACGCCCACACAGCATAAATAAATGAGATGACACCTCCCACCTACCAGCCATTTGGAAACCCGCCCTCATGAACAGACGAGTACCTAATATGAAGAATGACACCAGACTCACACCCACGAGAGCCACACAAGATGCTACCACCACACTTCCACATAGAAAGCAGTCTCACACCAACACAGAAGATGAGACACGACCACGGACCAGAAGCCATATCGCAGCTGCATCACTACCCACTTCAAACCCCTCTGACCCATACATGAAGTGAACTGATGCCCATCATGAAGATGCAGCATGACCACGAATGCAAAGCCAAACAGCAGGATCACAGCTCACCAGCTCAAATCCCCCAGCAACTAAGGCTAACTTGAGCACAACCAAGCCCCCACCTGAACAGAACACACCCCCAGCCAATCAGAACATAGCTAACCCCCCAACCAATCAGAACACAGCCAAACCCCCAACCAATGAGAACACACCCCCACCCAATCAGAACACAGCCAAGCCCCCACCCAATCAAGTCACACCCCCACTAGCAGTTAAAAGGAAGAAGCAGCTGCAAGCTCACATTACTCTGAGAAGCACAGAGCTGAAGACACAAGCCTGAAGATGATGAATGAGACGAAATGTCGCCTAGATACTTCCAATTTTATGTGGGAGAAAACCCGAATAACCAAAGATCCACATACAAATACCCACGAGAACCTCAGAAAACATATATACACATACATACATACATACATACATACATACATACATACATGGATCTTTGGTTATTCCGGTTTTCTCTTGCATAAAATTGGAAGTATCTAGCCAAGATACTTCCAACTTTACACGGGAGAAAACCCGAAGAACCAAAGATCCACATACAAATACCTGCTCACCCCCTACAAATACTCACTTAAAAGTAAGTATTATAAAATCAGAGGAAAAAAAAACGTAGGCTTTTAATCCCTAGAGGGAATAAAGATAGTCAGCTCAGAGATGGTATTCTGTCCTCTATAATTACTGACTGAATGTATAAAGGCAGATAGATAACTCCACAAAGCATCCATACAAAGTCTTTCATCAGACATCCTCAATATAACTTACAATTACGGAGATTCATCTCAATGTCCAACTCTTTGCATAGCTGACTTTCTGGTGTAAAAGGATGGTAATATTTTATCCCTTTCATCCCATATCGTAGGAGCAGGGGTAGAGATGCTAGCACGATGTTGGGTTCAGACAAGAGTGAAGGAACCTCCCCCAAGGGTCAATTCAGTGACCAATCAGGATTACAGATGTGGCCACATGACATGGACGGCATTTCTCGGATACCTTAACTACATTTACCATGATGCATTCCCAATTCCTAACTAACTATCCCACTTCCCATTAACTATAAACTGTCTGGACAGCACAGATGGAGCCCTCTAAGTATGTCTCTGGTTTCCTGGAAGCTTCAGGCCTGATAACCAGGTCTTAAGAGCTTTCCATAATATCAAAAAGGATGGCGCTAATTTAATATCAGGGAAAAGTATGTCTCCTGGGACCTACCACATGTAGATCCTTAGCTAATGGTACCCACTGAGTGGCTTTTCTGGCAGATCTAATGGAGTATGTTTAAGTAACTGGGGAGAGTTAGCCCAGTCCCATGCCAATCAGGGCTTTGTAAGCCAAAACCAGCATCTTAAATTGGACTCAGAAGCAAACATGTGCTGTTCTAGGAGTGCACATGCTGCATTCTATACCAGCTGAAGCTTCTGGAATAGATACTGTTCAAGGGCAGCCTACAACAATGCATTGCAACAGTCCAATCTGGAAGTGACTAGGACATGAGGCTGTGAGGCAAGCCTACTGATCCATGGACAGCCACAACTGGCACACAAGATTGATTGACTGATTGATTGATTGATTGATAGCATTTATTGGCTACTCATCTTACCTCAGGGTACCTCTGTAAGATGAAGCTGTGCAAAGGCCCTCCTAACCATGGTTGCCACCTGTTCATCAAGCAAGAAGAAAGGATTTTTGACATCTGCAGCCTTGATAAGCATCTCCTCAGGTCCCTTCCCAAAGTCATTAATAAAAATTAATAATAAATAAATAAAACATTGAACAGCATATGAAAACAGTTATGTGGCACCTCGCTACATATTTCTTTACAACATATGACTTGTAAAAATTCAAAAGACCGTTGGGAAAGCAACTAACTTGCAAGCTTTCTCATAATCAATGAAAAGGTCTTCTTCACTGCATTATAGAAATCCCCTTGGAAAGAAATTCAGGGAGCTCCACTCTATTCTATGCATCAACATCTTCATATAAAAAGAGCAGACCAGTAGCGTGTTGCTACTTTCATTATTTTGACCCTCTCCCTTCCTCCACTTCAACTCTAAAAGTGCATCTCCAAAAACTGGTCCACAACAAACATCCAACTAGAGTTGGATTTCTAATTCAAAAATTAAAAATGGAACTTCTATCTTTTAAAACCACAAGAAACCTCTCCAAAGTCTCTCCATCTTGGTGAAATCTTAACCTAATTGGCATCTTCCACTTTCATCAATATTTTTACAATTTCACTCAAGTTTTGCCTTATAAGAATGATACTAGGGCAGAGTGTCAGAGCTTGCCACATTTGGGCATGAGGAAGGGAAGATGAACTATTTTCTGAACTACTGGTGTATCACACAACTGACCAGCTAACAAAAAAGATATTAGGTTCTTTGTAGTCTCTAGAGCAGTGGTGGTTAATCTTTTTGGGCTCCTGTGCCAAAAATTTTGCGTGTGCTTGCGTGCTTACATGCCAGCACCCAAAAGGCAATGCACGCACGCCCCCACCCCCTGCACGTGCGCATACAATCCCCCCTCTGCCCCTTACCTGCACTGTGCCTCACAGCTGATTTTCGGCTGGTTTGAGGCCTTTTTCGGCTTCCCAGAGGCTTGAAAAAAACCCTCTGCAGGCTTTGCTTGGTATTATAGGAAGTGATGAAACAGGCCTATTATTCATCCTGCAAAGCCTGCAGAGGGTTTTTTCAAGCCTCTGGGAGGCTGAAAAAGGCCTCAAACCAGCCAAAAAAATTGGCTGTGAGGCGCAAGCATGTGCAGTGAGGTAAGTTTGCCTGCGGCTCGCATGCTGGCACCAATGGCTCTGCATGCCATAGGTCATGGCTTCTCTAGAGCCATCATGGCTCTAGAGAAGGGTAGGAATTTCAAAGATTCCATGTGATAATATCATTTATTAAATACCACTACTGTAGACAATTTTATTTCTGGAATTTGAAAATAAATAAATTATTTATTTATTGTTTATTTGCCACCTATCTAACTGTGGGGATACTCTAGATGGTTTACAACAATAAAAACAGAGGAATGAAAAGAAGTGTAAACATGAAGTAGCAAAATTATGAAACAATAAAATAAACATTGAAAATATAGTAATTTGAGATTTAAAGATGGTTAGGGGAAGCAGAGATGCAGGGAGAGTGAAATGGAATCTGCTCTCAACCCAGGCGGATTTCACCCTGAGGATAGGATATTCCAGAGGGCAGATGCTGTAGCAGAAAAGGCTCTTCTTCTGGATTATCTATCCGGAGATCTTCTACCCAGGTTCTCTGATTGATGGTATCTGAAGTAAACCCCTTTGTCAGCACAAGAAGGGTAGGCCTGACCAAGCAGGTTGAGAAGATTCATCAGGTAGCCTGGATCCATGCCATTAAGGGCTTTAAAGATCATAACCAACACCTTGAACTGCACTCAAAAGCAGACCATCAGCCAGTGAAATTTTAGGAGCAGAGGAGGCCTTCACTGTCACACTTTATACCAGCTGAGGCTTCCAAATGGCTTTCAGGGATAGTCCCATGTAGAGCAGAGGTGATATTCAGCAGGTTCTGACCAGTTCTGGAGAACCGGTAGTGGAAATTTTGAGTAGTTTGGAATACCACCTCTGACTGGCCCTGCCCCCATCGATTCTCCTCCTCCCAGGTCCCAGCTGATCGGCTGGGTCTTCTTTTGTTGCCTTGCACAGGAGAACAGAGCTGGAAAGCAATTCAGTGGAGTGGGGAGGAAATGGGATTTTGCAGTATCCTTCCCCTGGAGTGGGGTAGGAATGGAGATTTTATAGTAGAGAGCACTCTACAATGTAGTTTAAAAGATAGGTGACTAAGGCTTGAGTGACTGAGCACAGAGAGTCCAAATCCAGGAAATTCGCCGTTGGTGAACAAACTGAAGCTTACAAAGGTCCACCACCTGCTCTTTGAGCAGAAGTCGCAAGTCTAGGAACACTCTCAAGCTACAGAATAGTACAACTCCATCCAGAAATAAGTATGACAAAAACTTGGATCTTGAGGTTCCTTGCATCCAGAATGACTATCCCTGTTTTTAATATTTAATGGGATTATTGAAATATTAGTTATACTATTTATTAATAAATAACAACATTATTTATTGCAGTCTCTCTTCTAACTAACTCTAACTTGTTCTAATTCAAAATTCCAAGTCCTTCAAGAAAGAACAATTGTTAGACCAGGGATAGGAAGCTATTTGAAAGAGTATTTGTCACTTGAGAATAATGATAACCTCACATGTTTAGTCAGATAATGCTTGGCTATCAATAATATCAAGCAGCCACAAATGCTCAGACTTTAAGCTAGAGGAAAATCAACCAATCCGTAATTCTTTACTTCTTTATTGTCCTGATTCTAGTGTTTCTGAATCATTTGCTATGATACAAGCATAGCAAATGATCAGTGAAAACTCTGTGCATGACTCTGGAAGAACTTCAGTTGTCAAGGAGATTAAAATCATAAAAGATCATTCAAGTTGCTATCTAGGGCAGGGGTCTCCAACCTTTTGGACCTCAAGGACCACCAAACTCATAATTTTAAATCCCAGGGACCACTAATCGGTTCTGTGGGCATGGCCTAATCTGTGGGTGTGGCTTGGTGGTCATGTGACTGGCTGAGCATGGCTTGTATGTAAATATTATAAATATTTATATAAATATTGAATTTTTTTTATAAAAAATAGCAACTTTTACCCAAAATCAGGCAAAGCAGGCAGGCAGATTGAGTTGCTCACAGAATCACAGATTCATTCAGAGATCTATCTATCTGCCATTGGCTAGCTCAGTCTGTCACATAAAATTTCCTTGCAAGCAAACTCACAAAATTAAGTCACAACATACCATGTATGTAAATATTGAATTTTTTTATTAAAAAAGAGCAACTTTTACCCAAAATCAGGCAAAGTAGGCAGGCAGATTGAGTTGCTCACAGAATCATTCAGTGATCTATCTATCTGCCATCGGCTAGTTCAGTCTCTCAAATTTGCTTACCATGAGTCTGCACTGAATAATAGAACCTTCAATCCTAAGGGAGGTTCGTTCGGCTGTGCTTAAAAGCAGAGCTGAAGATCTAAAGACTAGCTAGAAAGCAAGAAATCCAACCATTTTCTACTTCCTAGCTAATCTAAATCTTCTGGAACAGCAGAGCACATGATGGTCGGAAAAAAGGAAAAATAACAATTTAGAAGTCAAGTTTGCCAGGTAAGGAGTAAGTGGACGGGGAGGGTTCCCGCAGGCCATGTGGGCAGCACAGCATTGTGTTTCATTGCTTTGTGGGGGTGCTCTCTTTGTGGCCCACCAAAATTTTCTCATGGCCCTTCCGTGGGCTGTGGCCCACCGGTTGGCAATCGCTGATCTAGGGTACCTAGGGAGATTCAGTGCACTTTGTTGTACATGCTGTGCACTCACACACAAATGCAGTTTTCAGTCCAATGTCTTAAAATTAAAATTTAACAGCTTTCTATCCAGAACTCAGGACAATAGTCCTTGACTTACAACCATCCATTTAGTGACTGTTCAAAATTACAAGGGCACTGAAAAAAGGGACATGATTGTTTTTCACACTGACGACCATTGCAGTATCCTCATGGTCACATGATCAAAATTTGGATGGTTGGCAACTGGCATGTACTTATGTCAGTTGCAATGTTTCGGGGTCATGTGATCACCTTTTGTGAACTTCTGAGAAGCAAAGTCAATGGGCAAGCCAGATTCACTTTACAACCGTGGTGCTAACTTAGCAACTGCAGTGATTCACTTAACCGCTGTGGCAAGGAAGGTCATAAAATGGGGTAAAACTCACTTAAGACCTGCATTGCTTAGCAACTGAAATTTCGGGCTCAATTGTGGTTGTAAATTGAGGTCTACCTTTATTGAAGTGCCAGGCATTAAACTGTCAGCAGTTCGATAGCTTACACCTTCCAGACTACTTTCTTTAAAATAAACACATCAACATTGCTCACATCTATGAAACATCGCTTTCAATGCAGAAAGTGTTAATCGATGGATTTACTTTGGCATTAATGTCGGCCATGAAATTTAGATTAACAGAGGCATAAAGACCGTTATACGCACATATTTTAGAACTGACATCAGCTTCTCCAGAGAGACTGAATGACTCCCCGAAAACACAATTATATAGTAAAAGAAATCAGTAGTTTGCTGATTGTATTTGCTATTACTGGGAAATTACCATGGGTCTAACAGAGTTTGTTGCCTCCTTATTTCACATTTTATTTTGTAAATGTTATTAAAGTGAGATGGCTAAATGATTAGAAGAGCAGACAAATCTCATTGCTGCTGAGAGCCCAGGTTTCTGTAAGTACCTAAAAGACAGTGACTGTCCATTCCCCTCAACAGCCCACCTATGTCTGTGGAGGATATTCCACCTCCTTCTCTGAAACCTGATGCAGAACAACTCTTGAATTGTCATCTCTGCTTAAAGATTTCTCAAGGGGCAACTCCCCAAAACAATGCAAAATGCCCTATGCTGAAGGAGAAGGAGGAGGAAGAAGAAAGTCATCTGAGTTAGAGAGTACTACATGCCAAACTATCCACTGTATTGGTGTTGTGTCCCTTACAGGAACAATGTACTGTATGGTCAAAATGGAGGTAGTGTTCTAGGGCAATTATACTTCTTTTTTCCCCATTCATTAAAAAAAAAAACCCAAATACCACTCAACTTCCCTACTCTCTGCAAACAATTTTGCAAAACAAAAATGCTGTTCCTGATACTACTAGCACTTGAATAAGTTTAGATAATTGGAGTCTACAAGCCATTTTTCCAAGCATGGGCTGATACCAGGTACCATTGTTTTTCAGAATCATATCTGCTTCAATCCAAATCAATGAAAATTACAAAGCACAGAGGCTAAAATTTAATTCATTTTTCACAATTTTTTTTGTTTACTTCTTATATTTTATATAGCGGTTACCTCCAAATGGCTTGAGGTAGTTTGCATAAAAACATAGCAACAATAAAATCACTAAATACTTTCCCAAGAAAACTATCATAGAAATGAATAAATAAATAATCCAATTAGCATATGGATAGCATATCAGTCAAAACACCTGTGAAAAAGTATTTAATGACTACAATTGATTCACTAAGTATCTTGGTCACTAAACAAACCACATTAGAGAGAGAGAGAGAGAGAGAAAGAGATGCTACAAAAATCACTGGTTGCTGCCATCTTAATAAATTTCCCTCATTTTACTAAACCAGACCCATTCTGTGTCCATTTTTGCCTCCTCATGGGGCACAGAGATTGTTTAATCAAGCTATCTCTTCCTGAGCTACTTTTCTCTGCAGCACATGAATCTTTATTACTATTTATTACCGTCATAAGTGCAATTGCTAAACAAGAACTTTCTGAGTTCCTGACAGCAGCAAGTCTGTTGATTTAGATCTGTGGAAGGAAGCTTTGGAAATGGGATGACTTAATACAGCCAACTTCCTGTGGCAAACTCATTGAAGCCAACTTGCCATGGGTGAACCTGCCACCACCAACCTGTAGCAAGATAACTCATTGTGGGACAATTTAACAATTCTATTTAATTATTTAAAATAAATAAAAGTATTTTAATTTTTGCCATTCACATTTCATTCTGTCCTTCCTTTTGCGTCATTTCTTTAATGATTCTATTCCACCATTTCTTTGGTATTAGTGTAATTCTTGTCCTGCAGTAAGTTGTCCTGTTGCAAGATCACCGTGGCGAATTGACTGTGGTGAGTTGGCTGTGGCAGGTTGATCATGATGAGCTGGCTGTGCTGAATTGTCATAGACCCAGAGTCTTTTTCAAAGGGTTGGCATCATAATGAGTGAGAAGGTTTGTTTCTAAGTCCCAGATCTCTTAAAGAGAGAGATTTGGAGCATCATCTCCTGTGTTGACCGTATACAGTAAGTAGATTCAATTTGCAAAAGATGGTCTTCAAAATAGCTGGGTGCCCAACTATGTAGTCATGACCATGGTCATGCAGCATGAATTTTGGAACATTAGCTTCTTGTATATAGCTTTGATATTCTAAAAATAAGAATTTAAGAACTTTGAGAATTGCATGATCCATTTCATGGTACTATAGAGGAATGTGCATGTTGTAAATTAGTCTTCCCCTTCCCATATTTCTGGATTCGTAGAAGAAGGAGAAGTTTGAAATGTTTTAATATAGTATTTCCATATTGATGTTTACCTCAAAGGCAATGTATGTATGATAGCATGTATATATATTCTTATTAGTTAATTGTATTTTTAATAAACCCAGAGTAACAGCTCTTTGTCTAGATTATAAAGCTACAAAGAAAAGAGTGTCGTAAAAGATTAAGTTATATAATAAAGCAATGAACACTTATTGACTTTAATAGCATACATTAAATGATAAACAATAACGACAAATGAAAATCCCACTGGAACAACATGTTATGTAAGATTAGGTTGGCCCAGACTCTGCAGAAAGTATCAAAGATGTCGCTGTGTTCCCACACATGGGATCCAGGAATATATATTTTTTCCCAATTTTACTGAGTTTCAACAATAAATAAAGAATAAAATTTAAAAGGAATAGAAAGGAAGAATCAGGGAGGAAGAAAAGCAAAACATAAAAAAGAGAAAAAATTTCTGATTTTTTTTTATACAGTTACTAACATAAAATATATTAACCTCTTGCTCTAAAATTCACAACAGAACACAATACTTGTACAATCTAGAAATATAATTCAATACAGGACAGCAAAGTATGGTATAGTCCTAATTGTCAAATCCCAAAATTAAAGTTTTGTTTCTTTTGGTTTCCAGCTAAAAGTCCAAAAATGGTTTCCACATACAAACAAAGCTAGACAAAGTTTTTTCTTTAATCAAAGTAGTCAATTTCACCATATCAGCTAACTCCATTAGTTTCACCATCCTCAGTTTTGGGAATGTATAGCTCCTTCCACCTCTCTGCATATAAAACTTTTGCCACTGTTGTCATATATAGAAACAGAATCTGAGCTTTTCCCCCAAGTTGTTGAGCCATCAAATCTAAAAGAAAAACCTCTAGTTTCAATTGTACCCTTGTTTTAAGAATTATCTGAATTAAAGTATATATCTGATTCCAATATCTTTTTAGCTTTCTTAGATTTCCACCAGAGGTTGATAAATACCTTGGCATACCCTTATACACCTTTGGCAACTTATCATATGTGAAATATAAATTAACTTCAACTTATAAAAATTCTCTTTCAAATTGTAATTCAGTATGAATTTCAATTTACTTTACGTATTTCCCATTGGTCAAGCATTATATTATATCCAACTTTTCCCATTTAATCACACAATCTTGACAAATCTTCCATATTAATTTTTAATAAGTTTATACAACTTAGCAATAATATGCCAAGTTATTTTGTAATAAATAAATGCAAAACATTGAGAAGTATAACTCTGCTTCTCCAATTCTTCTCTTGTTTTTAATTTAGGATGACCTCCAAAATAAGTCAGTAAGTCAGCATAGATCAGCCAAGTATACGTAACTATCATTTCTCTTCTAAAAATGCTTCTTGGGGTAATAGCCAAAGAGTAATTTGGACAGTCAGTCTTTCTTTATAATTGCTCCAGATCTTCAAAATGGCATACCTAACAAAATATTTTGAAAATCCCATATGTAGCTATACCACCCAAATCTCAAATCATGCCCTTCCAACTCCAATAATTTCTTATTTCTCACAATCACCCACTCTTTCATTCATACCAGACATTTATAAACTTTTTTTTCA
This sequence comes from Pseudonaja textilis, assembly GCF_049901715.1. NCBI lineage: Eukaryota > Metazoa > Chordata > Lepidosauria > Squamata > Elapidae > Pseudonaja > Pseudonaja textilis. The sequence goes on from NC_141990.1 coordinate 239,402,796, forward strand.
ACTATTCATCATTTTTTTCCAGAGGAACTTCCTGTCTCTTGTTCACATTTCAGTAGAAAGCAGTATTTCTGGATCCAGTCAGTTTCACATTACCTGTTAAAGTGTCACATCCCTAAATCTTTAAGATCATTGACAGCTTGCCTCTGGGCAACTTTTCATAAATGAAGCTAAGGAAAAAGAGGTGATCATTTGTATATGAAGGATAGCCTCTCCCAGTGATTTCACATACATGTTAAACTGAATGGGAGATAAAAGTGAGCTTTGAATAACCCTTAGTAAAATTGGCACGTATTGTTAGCAAGATTTAAGTTTAGTTCAAAGGAGTCTTTGTCTTTTTAGACCCATAATCCTCCAGCTCTTCCTTTTGGAAATGACCAGCCAAACAGGAATGAAAGTGCCGCAAAACTACCCCAATTCCCCAAAAGACTGCCAGTTGAAAAGAAAGCATGATTGATAATATGGAAAGTCCAATAAAAACAATGTTTTGCTGTCTCATTCTTTCTAATTACAGAAGTAGTCTTTGTCCAAGAGACCATCTAACCCAAAACTCGTCTTAAAGCAGACTGAATTGAATCTAAGAAATTAATTTCATCAAACTGTTTCAGGGATTAGTCTTCTCCTTTTTCTTTCATGAACACTGAAAACCCATAAATACAGGTTTCCTAAAATGGCAGCACTTGGTCCTTTGCATTTTAATGGACTTTGGGGCCTTCAACACAATGATGATCTATTCACTCATGTATGTTCTGCTAACTGAAATACAGCGACTGAACTGGGGGTGATCTTGAAATGTTTTATTAGAGCCCTTTTAAGCATTCATCCAAACACAAGGAAGCTTCAAATTATGTAGAGAATTGCTCCACCCCTTTTCCATCTCCCTTCTTCACATATTCAGTGAACAAAGCCGAAACCATTTGCTTGAGTGTGATTCTGACTGAGGATTATAATGGTGTGTGAATATGCAAGTATTAACTTCCTTCAGAACCTGGAGAAAAACTACAGGGCTCTATGTACACAGCTTGTTGTCTAGTTTAAAACCCTCTATGAGTGAATATTTTAAAAAGACTACTGCCACTATGCTCGATAGTGAAATTTCCTCTGATTCCAATAGATCATTCCATCCTGGTGATCTTCATCTCCTATCCAGATGTTTGGGAGAATATCTGTAGGTACTGATCTACAAAGCTTCTTACTTCTTTGATCTTAGCAAAAGCTCTTGTATGTTTAGTTGATAAGCTAGTTACAGCATTTTCATTTCCACTGTTTGCAGAACAAATTGCCTATACCCAGAGGAGTAACATTTATAAAATATATATAAGTTCCATCTGAAAAGATACAATTGAGTTCAAAGCAAAGTCTATGAAGGTAGAAATCCTCTTCAGGATCAGCAGGAAATGCAGGCATTGATTTGTATGAGAACATGCAGATATTGTTGAACTTTTTTTTGTGACATGAACAATCAGTGTTAGCTGATCAAATTATATTGATGGGTGGATAAAAACAAAATAGAAAAAAAGTACGTCAGCCCTGCATACAGGTGGCCCCATAGATCTGAAGCAAAATATTGAAATACCTGACTACAGGAGCAAAATTAATTCACAGGATTAAAGCATATTAGCATAAGTAAAACAACCTGTTATGTCAGAAGTTTTCTGATGCTCAATAATAGTGAAGCAGTTCTCATTCTGAATAAGATGTAGCGCTCGAGCCTGCAATCTGTTTCACATCACATATTCTCATGCCAGAGATTCCCCTTTAGAAGATGTATCACTCATATGGAAAATGTGTATTTTTAGAACTACATTTAGGATGAGTAAATGCAGATGGCTAAATAATATAGAGCAGTTATTTCATGAACCCCCGTGACATATTTTCCAAAAGGAGTCACGTAGAATCCTATGACCAGGTCTAAACATATAAAATAAAGACAAGTATACACAAAGGCAGGGGAGGAGAAATCAAGCCAATGCACTGTTTCCTATTACTTTCTCTGCCTTGAAAATGCCACAAAGCTCATCTCACATTTCTTTCCATGTACCAAATCACAAGAAATGCATGGTTTTCTCAACTGTTTACACTTCTCTGCCATGTATTTGACATGGTGTCATACATGGAGCTCCACTGCATGTCACATTCCTAGGCTGGGATGAAGAAAAAATATTGTGGACAAGAATTGTTGCCAGCAATTTCAAATTTCCAACATCCCAACCTAATCTGCAACAGAGTTCCACAACATCTGAGTCCTATGAGTCTGAGTTCACATGCTTACTAGTGCAGAGACCTTCTATTTACTTAAGATCCTAACCACTGACGAAACAGGGGACCTTAGAAAGTCCTGTTCAATCCCCACATGGCAGCTATTGCATAGAGAAAGTGCCAGATATTTCTAAAAAGGTTGGTCCAAAGGTTGGCACTGACATAAAAAGTTAGCATGAAAACTTCCTCTGTCAAACACCCTTGCCTCCAGAAAGAATAGAATAGAATGGAATGGAATGGAATGGAATGGAATAGAATAGAATAGAATAGAATAGAATAGAATAGAATAGAATAGAATAACAGAGTTGGAAGGGACCTTGGAGGTCTTCTAGTCCACCCCCCTGCTTAGGCAGGGAGCACTATATTATGTCAGACAAATGATTATCCAATCTCTTAAAAACTTCCAGTGTTGGAGCATTCACAACTTCTGGAGGCAAGTTGTTCCACTGATTAATTGTTCTAACTGTCAGGAAATTTCTCCTTAGTTCTTAGTTGCTTCTCTCCTTAATTAGTTTCCACCCATTGCGTCTTGTCCTGCCCTCAGGTGCTTTGGAGAATACCTTGACTCCCTCTTCTTTGGAGCAGCCTCTGAGATATTGGATAGAGAAGCAGGAAGCCAAGTGTGAATTCCACATAGCCATCAAGTAGGTAGGGCAAAATTTAGTCAGGGATGAATACTTAGGTGGGGGGGACATTTTTCATGATTTGTTATTAATAAAGTGTCCTGTGAATAAAACTTCCTTCCTAGTAACTATATGCCCATGTGTAGTGGGATTTCCTGGGGAACTCTTACTAATTACTAGCCAGGGGTAAGCTTGCTTCAAAATAATTGAAGGCCAAGTTAACCTATTATTAATAACCACTACAATCAATTACATTTTTTATCAACTACCCTGATGTCTTCCTCCTCCTTCCCCTTTTATCACTTAATTTGGATAAGCACTATCTTTTCCACCAAAAATATTAAGGGGGGAAAAAAAACTCTGAAAGCATACAGTTTACCTGGATTCTATATTCTTAGTGGTATAAAATATTGTATTTCTCCTTATTTTGAACTAGTTGTCTCTAAACTGATATTGATGCAGATAGCATCTGGAATGGGGGCAAAATGATACACAGAAAAAGGCCTAGGAAGCCATTTCTAGCAAGTACCTGTTTGGACATCAGACTAGATGTAATCCAAAAAGATTTTTAGCAAGTTGACTAGTACATGTAAAATGAAATATTTTAAATATCCAGCAGATGTCACCACGTCTCTTCTGTTAAGTAGGTCTAGATGATTTAAAGGAAAGAAGGAAAGCAGTCCTACATTATATTGTAAGGAGTTTTTAAATATATATATTTTAAAAGGTTGGGGAAGGAAAAACATGTGTCTTTGATATGCAGATGATCTCTAACTGAAACCACTATGGAAATAGGTAAAGTGAGAGCCATTAAACTGAGATTGAGTCCTGATTAAATACAGTACTGTGTACTGAGTACTACTGAGAGTGAGTATTATTGCTCTTCTCCAAAGTTGTTGAAGCACAGATAGAGTTTTCTTAGATTTATCTCTGAAACTTGAAGGTAATTATGAGACAGACCTCTGGGAATTTCACTGCAATTGTTAATTATGCCAAGTAGAAATAAGCAAATTTAAATCTGACTTAAATACATGTTAACTTTTTCCCACGATTAGTTTCCATTTCAAAAGAGCCTTTATGTCTTGTCATATTTATTTCTTCTAATATAAGCAATTTTGTCAGGTAATTCTATCAGCTTATTCATTTTCATATATTGGCCCAAATAAACTTTGCCTTATACAGGCCATTTTGGATCATTATGGATAACTTTGTGTTATTCTGACCCAAAGCAATAGGCAAAGAAATGGAGCACTTTGGATTTTTATTAACCCAACTTTATACATTTGGTGGAAGCATGCAATAGTAATGTTATAATATTGAGACAACAGATTAAAGATGTTGGTATCTAATTATACCTGGCATCACTTCTCAACACATTCACTTTCTTTAAGCTCGCTATGTATTTAAATCAAATTATAATCACTAATTATAGGAGACCATTTTCATTAACTTGACTTGGTGCCCTTCTTTATTGCTCTCCTAGCAGAGATATACAAAACTTTCTCATTTGAGCTACAGTTTTGCTCATGCAGTAGGACAAAGAAGTTATCAAAAATGTTATACATGTTTTATTATATTCTCTAGTTTTATGCTGGCACATAATCAGAGTAAATAACTGCAGATTTTAGCAAATTTCCTGGTCATTCTGGCTAATTTTTCTTACAATGTTTACTTTTAGATGTATATGAAGTAACACTCAATTATTCTAACAGTAGCTACATTCTGCTATATACTATGTAAAATGTGCAGCTGGTGAACCAATTGAATTTAATTAATTTATTAATGAATTTAATTTTCTTAAATTAATTAATCTTATTTTTATGATTGGTTCTCTCTTGTACATATGTAGCCTGTTTATAGTATTGAATTTTATTATATACCATTTAATGATACAGATTTGTTTCTTCAATTCACTAAAAAGAAGGGAGAAAGAAGAAACACTCTGAATTAACTCCTCCCCAATCCTGGAGAAAACTCCTCTTGGTTAGTTCTTGTGAAAGAATGATGACTTTTCCCAGAGTGAACTGCTGTCTTTCAGAGCCTTTGAATTAAGAATTATTTTCAAAGCCTGGTACAAAACAAAAGTTGTCTTCCTCTTGATCTCTCCAAGCAGTTTATTAAGGAATAAGGATGGTACTGCAGGGACGCAATGCAAGCAATGTAGAGAAAATGAGCTAATTATTAACCTCAGAGCTTCCAGAAATAAGTAGGCAATATTGTTTTTTAATGAAATCCAAGAGCAGAAGGAAGACAAAGCAAATGGGAACTTTCGTCTGATCGAAGTTATTATTTTCCTGGATTGATTGTTATACACATTTTTTTAAGAAACCAAGAACCATCCATCATGAATAAACTGAAAGCAAAGAAGATGTCTCTTACAAAAGTTGAGGACACGATGGCTCTCAAATGGGCAAGGACAGTAAACCGTGGTGAGGAGCAACGGTACACTGAGAAGGTCAAAGGTCTCCAGAAAGCTATGACTCGCAGCTGCCTCGAAGTGGACCGAGAAAAAGCAGCCCTTCTCAAGTTCCAGAAGAAAGTTCAGATATCTACAGGGCACCTTGGTGAAGGCTGTCCAAGAGCACATATGAAAAAAAGTTGCCTATCGAAATAATTCACTATTCATTAGGTGATATTGCTTGCTCTGGAATTTATATTCACTCTTTGAGATCTTTGGCATCTGGAAGACTTTAATTCTGATACTTAAAGTACAGAAAAGTAGGGCTGTATTTTGCAAACAATAGTTCTGAGATATAGCCTCATTTGGTAAGTTTTGTCTTGGAAATTAATCTCTGACTGAGTTTTTTTTAATTAGAGTAACTGTGAAAGCAGGCAGAAAAAAACTAATAATTATAACTGCAATTTAAAGTTTGGTCTGGATTGTGTATTTTGTGTACATCTATAAAAAGGGCACATTTTTAAAAAATGGTTTTGGAGACTTGGTACAGTTCAAGACTCAAATAATATTTAAAACAAAAGAAATGCTGAAAACTACATTAACATTTTAAACTTTTTTTTTTCTATAAAAGGTACTCTGATCTTCCCAGTAAGCAACAAGGAATAGAAGCAAATAAATTCACAGCTTGTGGTCACCAACATTCAGAAGAAATATTATTGAAATTTCAGACATATAAATATTGACTAGAAAAAAGGAGACAAAATAAACTGTAAGAAAATGGAACTTTCTCAGTGTAAAAACTTTTCAAATTTCACTTCATAATTCTTTTGGGGCTCAGGGCTCATTCTAAGCTCATTCTAAGTGGATGTGCATGGCGTTGTATGGTATCAGCCAGCCACTTCAGAACAGTAATTTGAACATTACACTGAAAAAAAGAGGAGCTGAGGCAGAAAATAAAAATCAAAGTATTAATCCCTACTGGCTTGGTAGAGTATAACAAAGGAGGTGTTTCTGGGCTTTTTGCTTCTTAATGCCAGAAAATCAGCACCACCAACATCTTGCAGAAAAGAGCCCTCCTGCTGGTTGTACCACTGGACTGACAGTAAGGTCGCAAACTTCCCACACCTTTCAATGTAGGTGTATGCTAATGCTCTAAAGCAGGGTGTCAAATTTGATTTCATTGAGGACCGCATCAGAGTTGTGCATCCACATACAGCCCTCCCGAGCTCTGTTTTTGCTGGCAGAAGGTTGCAGGAAGCCATCCCAGCCAAAAATGGAGATTGGGAGCCCATTTTCGCTGGCAGAGGCACTGTGGGGCGGTCCTTCACTGTTTCCAGGACATCCCCAGATCTAAGCACCCCGCAGGCCGGTTCTGGCTCCTGGGCCTTGAGTTTGACACCCATACTCTAAAGCTTCTAGTTTGTAAATAAATTCTTTCCTTCTTTCTTTTTGGTAATGGCTGTTTTTGCCCGGAAAAATTGACAAACTGCGTGGAAATAAAGGATTTGATTCAGTTCCATAACACACCTAGACAAAGCAAATTTGCAGCACTTCTTTGCGTTACTAAGGATATTTTATTGAAATCTGTTCCCATGCTTTTTCAAATATTAAGATACATATGGGCAAATTATGTTGTTCTTTAATAACATGTTTTTTGTATATACATTTCAATTACATCTCGCGATTCTGTTTTAATGTCCATAATTTTCAATCTTGAAAATAGCATTTAAGTATCAGTTTAATTGTGACCAGTTCATTTGTTGCTAGTGACCAGGCCCATGACAGTTAACTTGGCTGGATCCAAGTTAATTATTTATAAATATCTTATACTTCAGAACAAACTCATCATTTATTCTTTCATTTGATTATTTCATTCTTACACACAGTTTTTGTTCTAATAGTTTCTCATCAATACAACACAATGCTTTTCTCCCAAATATTTGCAGCATTATAATTAAATTATAGTAGAATTTGAAGAAGAATTTTGATACTCTAAGCCAAATCCAGAGTTAGGAATACTCGGTGTACTCTAGCAGAGATAACTGAATGCAATGCAATTTTATCTCTAATTGTGAAAACTTTTTTTTCAATTTTAAACTTTAAAAGATGGTCTGATGCATCATATGGTCCAATTCATCATAAAAAAATAGGTAGGGATAGGTAGGAAACAACCAGAGAAAAGATCCTCTCAATAGTACCTTCCATGTACATTATTTTGTCCAAAGAAATTCACCTGGGCTAATATTGACATTAATTCAAAGCAAAGGAAGCTTAATTTTCTTTTTCATATACTTGTCTGTTTTCTCAAGGAATCAGTAAAGGGTAGTAGACAAATATTTAAAATAAATAGATCATTAACTCAGGGAGGGAGGGAAGGAAGGAGAGAGGAAGGGATTAATTCACATACAAAAAATGGGGGAACTAACAATATGTGCAGCCTCTTCCATAGAGGAAAATCAAACAAATGAGACTTTTGTAGGAAAATTGGACATAAAAGGGGAAAATTGACCAAATAAATCCAGTCTTGTTATATATTTCAAGTGATATACATAAAACAAGGATTGATTAGTTATGTTCTGTACATTGCGAACTCTGATCACTACTTGGAAGAATTGGCCACTGGATTAGTTCTGATGATTCTAACCTTTGTTGTGGGTATCTTCTACCTTTCATAAATCTAAATATTTGCTTTTTTTTCCCTTTCTGGTATCTTCCTGTAGCTTGCTTTTTGTAGATTTTGTGACCTGGTTTGGCATCTTCAGAATTCTAGAACCCTGGGCTATACTCATTTTGACAGGTTAATGCAGAAGTAACAACAGACTCTAATAAACTTAATAAAGTGATCCTATCATTTGGATGGTTTTAAATTATCAGGGGATAGCTATCTTATGTAACTCATGCACTGGTGGAAATAGTGTTACATTAGTGTTCTATACGCAACATTTGGCCTTATATATCAAATTTATAATTTTTTTAAAAAAAATTGATGGAATTACTTCTTGATAATATAGTAATGTATGATGCTTATATTAAAAACAACCTGACTGAAAAAAAACTGTTCAAATTGTTAATTCCAAACTGAAATGCCAAAATGATTTGACATATTTAGTTGAATCAAGTGCCTTCATAATGAGTGGAAACTTTGATATGCTTCTGGTATGTATATACACAGACATTCTCATCAACTTGAATATATCTTCAAATAAAATCTGCTTCATTTGACAATTGAAGTTGATGAAGTGAATTAGCTCAACTTGACTCAGAACTGAATCACAAATTTGAATAGAATTAATTGGCTCTGAAATGAAATGCAAATGGAAATAAAATCCAGAGGTTTCTTACAGACATCAGAAAGTGATAAACAGGGGTTCAAGAAAATGACAAACCACTTGGTTTATCAGCTTTCACTACTGTCTTTTTGGACAATCAAGTTATTGAGTGATTTATGTTGTTATCTGAGTATATATAGGATTCAGTGCAGTTTTTTAAAAGATGTGAATCCAAAAGAATACCCCAAGGACAACTGATGTCTTAACAACCACATCAGCCCTTCTCGCAAAAATTGTACAATATCCATTAAAAAGTTGAAGATGTATCTCATAAATGTATTTATCTTTCATTTTTTAAAATGATGTTGCAAGTGATATATGATGACAACCGTCATAAATCTTAGAAGATGAGGGCCTTTTTGTTTCGAAGTTGTAATGGGCAGATATAGTCATTCTCCCATCTCATGGAGAAAATCTATATCAAAGTTTCTCAACCTGGGCAACAATCAACATGGCTGGCTGGGGAATTCTGAGAGTTGAAGTCCATTCAAGTTGCTTAAAGTTGTTAAGGTTGAAAAATACTATATGGTCACTAAGAGTTGATGGCTTATAATTAATCATTCTCACATCAGCTTTTACTATGTTAGGCAATATAAGAAACCTACACTGGGAATCTTAGATCGGTAGTCTATGGATAGCAAGGGATAATGATTAAATCCCTTTTTCATTTTTTAAAATTAGAAATCATAAAAGTTTGTAGATTTCCTATAAGGGAGACATTGACTTGAAACTTGTTCAAAATGGCTGATATTGGTTAGAGACAACCCTGTCATATTCATTATGCCTGTTATCACATGTAAGTGATAATTAGACCTCTCAAATTTTCACCACTATCAGTTTTTCCTGGTACATAATTCTGATTCAGGCTATTCATAAACAAAAGTGAAGGCTTAATTTGGCAAACTTTGATAGAACAAATTTTGAATGCAACAGACAAAAAATTTCTTTTTTATTCCATGTTAGTATTACCACATCTGCAGTCAGAAAGCCAGCAACAAATTAGTTTCAGACTCTGATTTACAGACTTAAGGTATATCCATAGATACCCCTTTCTAACATCAACTCCCCCAAAACAAATAATGACTTTCAACAGTTGAAGCGTGCTTTAATATGGATCAACATTTTTAAAGAGAACTTTACTCAGTTTTCATTTACAACTCCAATAGCATACCATTGCCTTGGTGGGGGGCCATTATGATGGCGTCCATTCTCTCTCATCATCTTTCAAGGCAAATTAAAATTTGGACAGATCCCAGAAGCAGGCTGTTTGAAGTATGATCTGCTGACACTAGTCTCACAGCAGGAGACCTTACAAATGCCCCACGCTTTGATGGAAGCTTTCTCCTAGATACATTAGTTAATAAATAGACGTAAACAGCCACATACCTCAAAGTTTTTCCAAGAAAAAAAATCTGATTAAATGAGAATAAATGCTATACTGAATGTGTTGTATTAAGATCTTAAATTTGGATCCATTGGAATAATACTCCAGGATCAATTTCACCACATAATTTGCTCTGCAGATAGTCTATGTCTGTACGGTAATTCCTGCTTCTCGTTATGTCTGTTAAGAATATCAGTAGCAAGTTTTGTGCCTTGAGGTAATGAATATGGCAAAGACCAGGGAAGGTGACATAAGGAGAAGGTGAATTTGTTACCGGAATGCGTTGATATTGAAATAGAATAGAATAGCGTAGTTCTGCCCTCTTGATATAGATTATTCATGTTCCATTGTGGACAGAATTTTTAAGCATAAAAGGAATAGCATGCAATCGCCATTTTTTTATACTGGTCATTGAATGTTACATAGTACAATATGTTATTGCACACAGATAAAACTATATTTAAAAAAATAATGAAACATCTCATGGCACCTTAAAAATGGAAAAATGGTCCTGGCATAAGATTTGTATGTGTTTTTTTTTTTTCTAAATCACACAAATGAAATTCCTTGGCTGATGGGGTCTGTAGTAGGCAGGATTGACTAGTATAAGTATAACTATATTATTACATTACTAAAAGGCATGTTCTTTGTGGACTTGTCTAGTTCCAAATATAGACTTAACTACAGATCTTCACTGTAATTGCAGGACATGTTAGGAATTCATCTGGATGAATTAATGACTTTCCTGAGTACTTCTGGCTGCCTCAAGAGCTAAATATCTATTTCCAGTCCTAGAACACCAATCCCTGAAGCTTTATGTTTGGATCTAAAATTGGAGATTGGGAGAAGTCCTTTTCCATGCTGCAGATCAGTTAAATCAGTATTAAACCATGGATTTTCTATGCAATGCAATTAATGCAAATTAATTCAATGCGGTTAATAATACTGGAGATGGCCAAATGTAAATAGTACACATAAATGCTAAGACCCCCCAAAAAGGATTAGTTTTCAACCTTACAGTGTGGTGTTTAAATGCTTACAGGCTTGTTCCATGATTATATGTGTATAAGGCTATCAGAATCATGTTAGACTATTTCTGGCAAAGATGTGCCTCAGAAAACAAGAAGTCAGCTAGGAGTTGCCTGGCGATTTGCCACAAGCCTTTGAATCACTGACCTTGAAATGACACTCCTTTTCATGCTTCAGTTCCACTCATCCTCAGTGGTGCTGAATATATGAGCTGTGGGTTGACCATGAGGCTTTTCATTAAAGTTGCCTGGCAATTCCACCAAAGTCAACAAGGCCAGAGGAGATCTTGCAAGGAACTTTTGATTTTCATCATGTGTTCTATCATCCTCTGGAAAACTATCATTACTGCACACACACAGCTTGACTCTTCTTTTTTAGATGAAACCTTGCATTTGCAATTATAAAATTAATCTCTGAATATTAAAAACTGTCCAAAGGTAACCTTTAAAGGTTGCCACTGACTTAAAAGTAAGCACTGAATTTTGCCTATACAATTTTGATTTCTCTTTATTTGTGGAGATTAAAATATTTGGATAAACCAACCTGTGTTGCAATTATATTAAGTTGTTCTTTTCAAAAGCATAATAAATGCTCTTCTTAAATGTATTAATTTGCTTTAGTTCAAATATCAAATCATAAGTATAAATATCAGATATGCTACTACAGTATCTGATTGTTTGAAATCAAGCTACAAATAAAAAGCAATTTATACAAATTCATTTTAAAAAAACTAAAGGAATCTTATAATGCTGAACACTGTGCCAAAGAATAACATATATGTGTATGCATATAGATACATTTTCTTGTAAAAGAAAAACTAGTTTTTTGGTCCTACATATTTTAGAGGGTTTTTTGTGTCTCTATTGCTGTATATAATGCTAATATCTGTCCTATTAATTCCAATTTAAATCTTTCCTATTAATTCCAATTATTTTTTTAATATCTTCATCTACTAGCTTAATTTGGTACATGACTTAGCTAATTCAGCAAAAATTAATAATTCCATATGTAATTCTGTATTTTTCTTGATTGTGCATTTCCTGCAGGTGATTTTTCTTTATTACAAAGTAATCATTATCTAATATATTATTGTTGGGTGCAGAGTGTTCAAGAAATTAACAGGTGCATTTTTATATAGATTTTCATAGCTTTAAGCCAAATTACAAAATTCTTAAATATATAGATTTTGGTGCACATCTATATTGGAGGAGTAGCAAAAGTAAACAACCTGATGTTGTCCAGATGGTTTGCATTTAAATACTCTTTATCTTATCTTATTTATCTTATCAGTTGCAACAGTATGGCTAATGGCAAAAAACTGGGAATTGCACCTTGAGATCCAAACGTATCTGCATCCTCAACTAGTTAAAATGTTAAAAAATCAGACATGTACATAGAAAATCATCTTCCATTCATACTTGCATCCTGCATTTGCTGCAAATATGTAGCTTGTACAGTTTGAGTTAGGAATTCATAACAGAAGGTTTGTTATTCAATCCCCTTTGCCCTCCCTCCAAATGTTGCTTACCACTCTATCAGGCAGAATGATTGTATGTTGTGGGATCCAAAGGTGCTTTTTCAAGAGGCAACTGGACTTTCTCTTTTTTTCTTTGAAGATGTTTCGCTTCTCATCCAAGAAGCTTCTTCAGCTCTGACTGGATGGTGGGAAATTAATCCACCATCTAGTCAGAACTGAAAAAGCCTCTTGGATGAGAAGCAAAATGTCTTCAAAGAAAAACAAGAAAGTCCTTCTGCCCCATGAAAAAGCACCTCTGGGACCCTCCATGACCTGGACGACTGAAATTCTCCATAGATGTATATTGTAGGACTACTTTAAATCTGATTGAAGGAACAGTGCCTCAGCTTTAAAAGCGTCATCTCAAACTCCTATCAAAATGGATAACTATTCTTTGCTTTATCAGGACTGATAATATAAGACCATGGAAAAACCATGGAAAGTTCGGAAGGCATTGCTTCAGTATGGCTTGGCCAAGATAAAGCTTTGGTATATACCTGAGGTTACCCAGGTTTATGTTGCAACCTGAAAGGGCACTTTGATGAGCCTTTGCATATCCTAATGTGCACCCTGCAATCACATTAGCCATTAATTCTAAAATAATATTCTACTTGAGGAAATTCAACTGAATTCATGGTATATACCATAAAGTACCACTTCGCACCATGCTATGTGAACCTGTTCCTTGTTTATATATTAGTTTTCTATTTTCTCTACAAATATTCCAACAATTTTCCACAGTTGGCAAGGTCCCAAAAGATATTTAAAAAGATGTATGAAATCTGTTTATAGCCCCACAGTTATGTGTTACCAATCCCTTTGCATACCTTCCATCTCTTAATCACCCTGCTGTTTCCACCCCAAAAGTAAGTCACTGGTGGCTAATATCAAATTATGAGTGGGGAATGACTGTGGAATGGATCTATCTCCCATTCTGTATAATTTACTTATTATTTTATTTAAATTATTATATTTATAGTGTGCAAACCTAGAAGAGGTAGAAACAATTTTTCATAGGGATCAGAAATGTGAGGTGGCATTTTTTTTTTCTATGTTAGCTCTTTATAATAAATTAATCATAAGCAGTCAATCAGTTACCAATCATGAATAACATTAATAATAAAGTTACATTTGTTTAAACAAAACTTTCTTCCATATTGGTACAAAGCAGGAAGGAATCCACGAGCCTGGGCTTCACCAACTGCTGGAAATCTGATTCTTGAAGACCATCAGGGCTCATCACAGCTAACCGGCGTAAAGCTGCCTATGAGAAAATGTGATGACACTTTAAAAAAAATTAATGTTAATTAGAATGAACCCTGCTTTAGACAATGTTATATAAATCTGAAAACAGAGTCATATTCTGAAGTTCAATGAAAGTTCCTTGTGCTGTTTACCTCCCAGTGAAGGCTAAACTCATCATTACTCCTCCATTATTTTACAGCCAGTATATTTAAGAACCCTGTAAAGTAACTTCAGCCTATCCTTCACTTGGGTTGCGTTGATTATGTGTCAGCATTGTCTACATCAAGGGTGTCACTCAATTTCACTGAGGGGCACATTAGGGTTGTGTTTGATCTCAGAGGGCCAGGTGGGCATGGCAGAGTGGGTGTGGCCAGCTCGATATCACTCATGTCGGGGGCGCCTGTGGTGGCCTGAGCACTCTGCCAGTGACAGCTTCCTGCAACCCTCTGACAGCAAAAATGGAGCTTGGGAGGACTAGATTGTTTCCAGAGAAACCTGCAGGCCAGATCTAAGCACTCCTTGGTCTGGATCTGGCCCACAGGCCTTGTGTTTGACACCCCTGATCTACAGCAACAATTCTATACTTCAAACTCCTTGGCTTAATGATGGAATGGAAAATATCTTGTTCTCAGTAAACAAACAAGCAAACAAATTGAATAATTCTAAGAAAGAAGTATAATGGCTCCGGATTAACGAGCGGCTATGTCCCTGTGAGGTTTGAAACTGTGGAGCATGTCCCTTTATATTGCCCTATGTATAACGCAGACAGATCTAAGTTACTGTCTCTCCTTGAAACAGACCCTTCTAGACCCAATGTTAGTAATTTGTTCTTATATTGTCTAGGGGATGGCTCCTCATATATCATTTCTTTGGTTTCCAAATTTCCTTTAAGAGCTGTAACCATCAGAGGAGAACGCTGTAATTCCCCTTAGTCAAGTTTTTGGTGACCAATTGTTCATGATTAATTTTCCCATGTTCTTCTTTTGTTGCACTTGTGTTTTGGTCTGTGACCGCAAATAAAGGATGATGATGATGATGATGATGATGATGATGATGATGATGAAAGAAGTATAATTTCAAAATTTAAGCCATGTTAAATAAAGATGCTCCATGCCCCAAACCCCCAATGCCCTTTCTAGGAGAAGACAGTTTTGTTTCTAGAGACTTTGTGCCAATGAAGGATTCTAAAGGTGAATCATGGATTTATAATGCGACTTTAGGCAAGCAAATTAAGATAACAATTATTTGTGTGCAGTTATTAACATATAACTGCTTCTATTTGGACGGATGTCTGCAAGTTTATTGTTACAAATAATAAATCATCTGATTTCCAGCCATGTGGAGACAAAAAAATTGAAAGCAAATCTCTTTTGCAGAAACAAATATTGCTTACTTCTCTTCATTAAAATAAGGCAGCTGTTACAGTGATTATTTTACCATATTAAATAGGACATATTAGACAGGACAAGGATCTCCAAACTTAGCCACTTCTGGACTTCAACTCCCAGAATTCCCCAGCCAGTTATGCTTGCTGGGAAATTCTGGGAGTTGAAGTCCACATGTCTTAAAGGTTTGAAGACCCTGGAGAAAGGAAGTTGCTGAAGGCTAGATATCCCATGTAGCAATCTGATAAAATATATTTTCATTGACAAGAAAACAATCCCAGACTATTAAGCTTTAAGAATTTAACTTGGAAACGTCCATTGCTGGTAATCTCCTGAAGACATATGCATTTAGCATTGTTTAAAATTGACCAGTTTTAAGGACAGAAAAGAGCCAGATCACAATAAATTTTGTGGATGAAACTTATCAATACATAGGATGTCAAATGTGCTCAAAACATTATTATATGATGTTATGAAATATATGTTTGCTTTATTGGTAACCACAATAAAGTGTATTTTCTCTCTTTTATATTTATATGCCCTTGTGGAATATAACTGAAGAGAAGGGGATCAATAGACAGAGGAATAACTTTTACTGACAAATACTCCTGCAACAGCTGACAATATGGAACTGAATATACCGTGTTTCTCCAAAAATACAGCCTCCACCAATAGGAAGGCCCAGCATGATTTCTAGGCATGAGGTGAAATTAAGCCCCGCCCCCCCAAAATTAGGCCTACTTAATCCATGCGTTTCCCTGCTATTTCTCCTATCATTCATTAAAACTACACGAGGTGAAGAGAAATGGGGGGAAGGGAGAAAACTTGCCTTTAGGAGCACCTTGCAGGTAGCCTAGGCTAGAATACTCCAATCTACTACCAATAGAACATTGGCCGATAGAAGCTCCCTGAAGGCAGAGTCACCAGCCACTTCTATCAGCCCACGCGCACTCCCCTCACCACGAAGCCATTTCTATCAGCCAATGGAAGCTCCCCATAGGCAGAGTCACCAGCTGCTTCTATCGGCTGTTAGAAGTGGCCTCAGGGTAAGCACCCACGCACACTTCCCTCGCCACAAAGCCATTTCTATCGGCCGATGGAAGCTCCCCAAAGGCAGTCACCAGCCGCTTCTATTGGCTGGTAGAAGTGGCTTCGTGGCAAGGGGAGTGCACGTGGGGCACTCCTGTCAGGAGCACTCCGCGGGCAGCAACACCTCATCCTGAAGCAGCTGGTGACTTCGGGGAGCTTCCATCAGCTGATAGAAACGGCTTCGTGGTGAGGGGACTGTGCATGGGCGCTCACCCTGAGGCCACTTCTACCAGCTAATAGAAACGGCTGGTGACTCTGCCTTTGGGGAACTTCCATTAGCCAATAGAAATGGCTTCATGGTGAGGGGAGTGCATGTGGGCGCTCGCTGCAAGGGCCTTTCTACTGGCCAATTGATTTCCTCCCCCATGCATACCCCCACTTAGAATGCCCCGTGCGCACTCACCTCTCTACGACGACGCTTCTACTGGCTGATAGAAGTGGCTGGTGACTCTGCCTTCAGGAAGCTTCCATCAGCCGATAGAAGCAGCCTTGTGGAGAGGTAAGTGCGCATGAGGCACTCTAGGTTGGGGTGCGTGTGGGGGAGGAAATTAAGTCACCCCCAAAAGACATCCTAGCTGTTTTTTCGAGGCTCAAAAAAAAAAAAATAAGACCCGGCCTTATTTTATGAGAAACACGGTATTACTTTTCAGATTAAACTCTGTTCCTGTCTGTTGCAGATCTGATCTGTATAGCTGAGGGAATCTTCTCAATAGTGAGGGATGTGAATCAGAAGGGTGAAATCTGGCAAGATTAGCTCTCCTACCCTTCCAGTCAACAGGAATATTTGATCATGAATGTCTCACCAGCAGAATAAAGAAAAGAAAAGAGGGAGCAATTAGATGTCCTTACCAGACAAGCAACAAGAACAGAATCACTGTTAGTTCTTTCACCTGGAGACCTGCAAAGTTGTATGAGACGCGGAATACCTAAAAATGATTTGAAAAGAACAATTGATCAACAATTTATTCTGTGTGGCGTATTTTCTACATTTATCCATTTCAGTCAAAATGTTGTAATGCCATAAAAGGTGATGCTAAAAATACAGAAAAGAAAAAACCCAGTTCTTTTTACATAACACAAATGATAAACATTAAGAGAATTCATACTTTTCTTTGCAAAGCCAGTGAGTGAATCTTTACCCAGGCATATCAGTCTTAGTTTATTCAATGATGAATGCCATTTTAAGGGATTCCTTTTTTCCTTTATTTAGAAGAATCCCATTCACATCTTTGAAAGCTAGTACTAAGTTTTCTGTGAACAATATTGTATCATTTTGTTGGGCATCTATGTTAGCATGCACAAGTGCATTGTCATGAGCAACAAAAAAGGTTCATATAGGTAGTCCTCAAAGTTAAAAGGATCTCCCCAGAATTGCTTACGATGGCTGACCCTAATCCTAATTGTTTTTTAGGTGCTTGGCAATTGGCTGTATTTTGGTCATTTGCAGCATCCAGTAGTCATGTGACCAGATTTTACAGGGTTTTGTTGAAAAATGGGATTTATTATCTACAAAACCAATCCACAGCAAACAATTTGGTCATTTAATGACCACCACCAAAAAAAGATTGTAAAATTGGGTTGGCCACAGGACAACTTTATGACTGTCACAACTTACAACTGTAATGGAAAAGCTCTATTACAGTCATAAATCAAGGATTATCTGTACTGCTAAATGAACTCCAAGCTGCCAGTTGGGGCAATCATTGATTGATCCGTAAAACAGAAATCTTTTTAAAAATGAATGACCAGTATTGGAAAATAGACTGGTTCTTAGTTGACATGCAATGGAGAAAAATAGCATTCAGCCAACACTAGGCTAAATATCCCAGCACCAAATCATTTAAATACATACAATTGAGTTTTATGGCTGAATTAGCTACTTCAGGATCACGACTAAGCCGGGCAAGTGTCACTGCGGCTTTTTGTTGAACTTGTTCACAAGCAGCTCTTTCGGGTGAATTCCCAAATGGTGCTTTTTCAGACAGCATTTCCATTAAAACTTGAATACCTACAAAAGCATAAAATATTGCTGTTAATTATCCAAGAACATATTAAAAACAATTGTTGGTACAAAAGTTATAGTTGAAGATGAAGCAACATATAAACCAACCCAACATGATTGCAGGGGACAAAACAAAACCCCAAATATCCTCAATGCTGCTCTTTCAAATTTTGCCTAAAAGTACAATCTCCCATCATTATTCCAAGTATAAAAAGGAGAAGTGGTAATTTTAAGGAAGTAACTTACTTAAACAAAATTGATTTAGCTGCTTCTATTGCCAATCCTTTGCTATGGGATGAAAATGACGTCATCATTTCCCATTTAGGAAAGGATGACCTCCATCACTAATGTCACAAGCCAGAGGTGGAAAACATCCACCAATAGCATGGATGACAGTTCTGACAAATGGCTAGAACTTCAGTGTAATTATTTGACAGACCTCATTCCCTCCTTCACCTGCCATTTCTCCTGCCACACGATCATTTCTTATATGCTAGAAGAGAAGACAGGCAAAGGGGAGATACAGTTCTTTACTGGAGCTGACCCCTGGTTGGAAACCTGGATAAGCCCTAGTTGCTGACAATCCAACAAGAGCAAGCTGCTTCTCTTTGCCATTTCATCAGACAACAATTACAGAGATGGCCAACTGTTGTCAAAGCAACTTTTGGGTGTAAGAGAGCACTCCAGAAGAATGTTAAATCTATATTCAAAAACAGCTTGAATGACAGCATATGAGGAATTCTACAGTGGAGCAGTACGAAAGAAATGGCTCTCTCTGATTCTTCACAGACACATTTCCCAAAATAAGGAGGTATGACAATATCAGCCCTCCATATCTGAAATAGAAAAAAGCCATGATTTTGAAATTGCAGAGTCCTGGCTGTAGGTATTTCAGAAAGAAAAAGACATAAACTTGAATTCTTACACATTTTTGGTCAGGATTCTGAGATTTGGAGAGGTAAAAATGCAGAATTTTGTCTCAAACCCTGATAAATTTAGATCTTTCGTAATCCTGGTGTGTAGTGTTACATTAAATGCTGTTTAGCCGAAGGATGCTATTTCGTTTTTGTTTTCATATGTGTAAATCTTTTGTGTGTTTGTCAAAACATACATACCATTTTGTTGGATTATTTCTGAAGCACACTGGTCCAGCACAGACAGGTTTGCTAATACTGTTACAATCTAAATTTAAAAAGGCAATAGTTTGAAATTTTACATTATACAACTGTTATTATAATGATTTATAAATCATTGATCAGCTACTTGGAAAAATGACTCCTTCACTTAGACCCATTGTTCCTATTGCCATCGTACAAAAGCTCCTGTTCTTATTGTGATTTCCCCATAGCCTGTAATTGTGCAAGTATGATGGGCCTCTGTTGGACACAAATTCAGGAAATCATTGTATCAAAAGGTTTCATGAAGCTACATAATATTTTATTTTAAAGACTGTAGGCAGGGACAGGCAACCAAAATCCTGTATGGTGGTCTTCTTTTCGGGCCCATGTTTTCCCCAGCATTTCACTGGGAAATCTGCAGGCAAAAAATGGTTGAATCTTAACACAAATATAAAAATCTCAGGCTGGGAAATGCGAGGCACCTATCTTGTGTAAAGACACTTTTTAAAGGATGGCAAAATCTGTGTAACCCACTTTAGTGACATACTATAACTGCATCATTGTTATACTTTCTGCAGCTCTCAAAGACTAAAAATATTAATAATAGCAGAACAACTGTAAAAATAGTGGCCTTGGTTCCCAAAAGTATTCCAATCCTATGTTGGAAGCTGAATTTTGTTTTATTTTCCTCAGCTTAAATTTTGTAATACTCACACCAGAGATTTCTGCAGAGGAGGTAGAGATATGTCAACATACCAGTTTCAATTATGCAATCATCATTTTAACTTTGTTTATCCTATTTAGGTGCTCCTGGTTCATATAACCCTTTCAGCATGAGCAACATATAAATATGAAAAAAAAAAATCTACCCAACTGAAGAAATTACTGCATTTTTATTTCTTTTGTTTTTAGTGGTTGGACAAGATATCCTGTTGCATAAGTTAGAAGACATTCTTATCAGAAACCTTTTTGAATAAAAAGGAAGATATCATCTTTTTCTGATATCTCTTCAACTTCTTCCACTTCCCCCTAAACTAGCTTCCTATTGAGGAATCTTGTGAAACACCTGGAATATGCATAGACTCTAGAGAAGACAAAGAGGATTGGAAAACTGTTGTCCTTTCTGCTTACATTCATGGAGACCTTTCTTGAAAAATCTGCCAGGACTAGAAGAACAATACTAATCCAAATGTCTATGGAGATTTTCAGTCATCCAGATCATGGTTGTCCCAAAGGTACTTTTTTTTTTCAAGAGGCAATTGGACTTTCTGGTTTTTCTTTGAAGACGTTTCCCTTCTCATCCAAGAAGCTTCTTCAGCTCTGACTGGATGGTGGGGAATGTAAGGATTTATACTCCTTGCAGACAACTGGACATTTGCATTCTTTTAGCAGGTCGTTAAGGTCACCTGGAGGTTTACGGTCACCTGAGTGGTGCAAATTGGTGTGGAGCCTTCTTGGAACTGTTGAAAGGACTGTGTTGTAGATTGGAGATAGATGATATTGTATTCCTCCCCCTCTGTTGAAAGAGGGCTGTTCAATTCAATAAAAGAATGCAAATGTCCAGCTGTCTGCAAGGAATATAAATCCTTCCTTTCTGCCCGATCCAGTCAGAGCTGAAGAAGCTTCTTGGATGAGAAGGGAAACGTCTTCAAAGAAAAAACAGAAAGCCCAGTTGCCTCTTGAAAAAAAGCCCCTTTGGGACAATACTAACCCAAAAAACCAGAGAATGTGGAGTTCTGGAATTTTTTTTTTTTTTTGCAGCGCCCACTGCTTTAGCACATTAAATAAATGATGAATAGTGTTACAAAGGCATGATTTATACATTCAAAAAGGTAAGACCTTATACATTATCAAATGGAAATAAATACAGATATGCTGCTGTAGGAAAACTCTCACAAAATGTCTACGGGGATTCTTACTAATCCACGTCATGGTTGTCCCAAAAGTGTTTTTTCAAGAGGCAACTGGTTGTTCTTGTTTTTCTTTGAAGATGTTTTGCTTCTCATCCAAGATTTATTTATTTATTTATTTCTCAATTACTTACAAAATAATAGGTATAAACATAAACATGAGTAAGAATACAGCAAATAGGTACGAATAAATGGGGACAATAGGACAGGAACGGTAGGCACGATGATGCACTTATGCACGCCCCTTACAGACCTCTTAGGAATGGGGTGAGGTCAGTAGTGGATAGTTTGAGGTTAAAGAAGTGGGGGTTTGAGGATGTAACAACAGTCAGGTAGCGCATTCCAGGCCTTGACCACCCTGTTGCTGAAGTCGTTCTTTCTGCAATCGAGTTTGAAGCGGTTTACATTGAGTTTGTATCTGTTGTGTGCTCTTGTATTGTTGCGGTTGAAGCTGAAGTAGTCACTGACTGGTAGGACATTGTAGCAGATAATTTTATGTGCTACACTTAAGTCCAACTGTAGGTGGCATAGTTCAAGGTTGTCCAAGCCCAAAATCTCAAACCTGGTGATATTCTGTTGCAAGCAGAGGAGTGTAGTACTCTTCTCGTGAAATACTTCTGGACTCGCTCAATTGTATTAATGTCCAATATACAGTGTGGATTCCAGACTGAAGAGCTGTATTCGAGTATTGGTCTAGCAAAGGTTTTGTATGCCCTAAATAGCAATTCAAGATTTCCAGAGGAGAAGCTTTGTAAGATTAGATTTACAACTTTAATGCCTTTTTGGCAATGTTGTTACAGTGAGCTCTGGCGCTTAGGTTGTTAGGTATGAGAATGGTAGAATTTATATTTATGTTAAATTATTAAATTCTACCATTCCCCACCATCCAGTCAGAGCTAAAAAAGCTTCTTGGTTGAGAAGCAAAATGTCTTCAAAGAAAAACAAGAAAGTCCAATTGCCTCTTGAAAAAGCACCTTTGGGATATTCACAAGATGGAAACAATTCTGTAAAGCCAGAATCTATTTTTTGGAGTGAAACCAAACCAGACTCAGTAATAGATACAAGACACCAAAGACAAGTTGTCTTCCCTTTGGCTTCCTTTTCCCATTTCCTCCTTCCTAGGACTGAGGGAAATATATACCTGATGTATCAAAAGTCAGGCCCATAGACTAATACCAATATGTTTTATTAGTTAATTGTTCTTTATTTTTCCAGAAAAGTTGTTACTGCACTTAGGGAAGTTCAAAAGTGTCTCAGTACTATAAATAACTTAAATAGTTGTTTATTTTATCTACATTAGCCCATTTCTTTTTCCTGATAAAATCTATTATTATTCATATATGAAATATGTAGCTTGTCTTTCTTTCACCAAGTAACTTGATTTCCATGGCAGATCATTCCTCTTATTTTCCTTAGATCAAAAACTGTAATGAGAAAATGATTTTCCGAAGTAATCCAGTGATTCCTGTGGATGGACTTGAATATATGTGGCTCTGGTCCTACTTTAACATGACTATACTACTTGTCCCAAATTTTCTTTTTTTCAGTCTGTGTGTATACACCTTTGGGTCAGTTTTTGACTACGTTGACTGGTTCCTGAAGTTTTCTTGGCAAGTTTTCTTGAAAGTGATTTGCCCTCCCTTGCTTCCTACTTCTGAGAGACAAGGATTGGCCCAAAGTCACCCAGCAGGTTCTCTGCTAAGGTGTGACTACACTGGCTCCTCATCAGTCTAACTCATTCTTTAATTGAAACTACCAATATGAGATATGATAGTCTCCTGTGTCCAAATATTCCATAATAAATTACTTGGCAATCCTAGACTTGCCTATTGTTCCAATTTCAAAATACCTTGATCTAGGAATCCACTTTACTCTCAATTAATTTCTTAGAATTTTCTTTTATCATTTTGTTGGAATGTTTAAGCAGCATTCATTGTGTTTAAGGGTCATTAGGGGTTTCTTTGTCAGTCACGGTACATTCAAAAGCCTCTGATTAATCTATTCTTTGCACTTTGAAATGTTCTGATTCATTTGGGGTTGGGCTTTTCTGAGAAACAAATAAGCAATGACAATACAATAGGTCTACAAGAATAATTTTAGTGAACGATAAGCAGAAGTCTAAGCTTTTAGTAACCAGGTCTCCAAGCAACCATATTATAAGATTTAGTGCCCAGAATAAAGAAAAACCCACAATGTCTTTTCTGCAACAAGAAGACAGAGGATTGCAGAGGTTTATTCTGTTTCTAGCTGATACTGCACATAAAAAGATTATATTTCAAAGAATTTGCAAAGAAGGAGCAAGCAGCTATGGCATGGAGAAAATTAAGGAAAAGAGCAGAAATAAAGCAGAGATATGAGAAGCACAAGAGAGGGAAGAGATATGAGAAAAGCATTTGAAAATGAGAAAAAGGTGCTTTTTTTCCCCCATAGAAGCACACTTCTTCAGAAAACTGAAGAAAAAGTCTTAAATATGGGAAATAACAACTGAGCAGAATTGAAAATGATGAGATTTAGGGTCTCTGAGAGAGAGAAAATGAGAAAAGCAAAAGACAGTTGAGGAAAGCATTTGAAAATTGAAAAAGTAATGGAATTTTCTTTCATCATTACAATCTCACTTTTTAAAGAACTATCCTAGTTTCCTGGTGGTCAGCACAATACACAGCAGAGTACTATATTAATTAATTAATATTCACAAGAAAATAGTTTTTGTGCACTTTTATTATGATTGCTGACATGAGGAGAAAAAAATCAACCCTAAAACAAAAATTATCGCACCATTTTATTAGGTGGCAAAGTACATAAACATGAAAGTGCCAATATTTGTTCATGATGATCTAGATATGCTATGAAACACATTCATATATTTTTTGCTGCGGTGTCTTTTATTTCATTTGATGGTAGAGATTTGCTTTGTTGAAACTTGATTACCAAAGACTATGAGGGATCATTATTTGCATCTAGAAATAGCTGAACTTTGCTGCCATAGTTCCATTAGAGAGGGAGGCATTCAATTAACTGCTTTTATCGATGCAATGGATTCTGTCAACAAAGCAGGGAGAGGGGAATTCCCCCTTCCTCTACTGCTCCTCTTGAACTCTGCAAATGCTGTGTGAGTGGAAGAGAATAGTTCAGGGATGAAGAGAAGGGAAATTCCTACAGCACAAAGAAAAATCCAGTCCTGGCATTAGATTTATCCGAGAAAGACAAAGCTTTCTTTTTAAGGAGGGGGGGAAAAAATCATGCATTTGTTTAATGACCTTTCCCCACAGCAAATAAAGATAGGGAAAAGATGATTTTGCTAAAGGTTGTTATTGTGAAGTCGTGTCCCACTCTTTGCAACCCCGTGGACCATAGCACGCTAGGCTTCCCTGTGCTCGCCTGTCTCCCAGAGTCTGCCCAAACTCCTGCCCCACTGCTTCGATGATGCTATCTAACCACCTCATCTTCTGTTGCCCCCTTCTCCTTTTGCCTTCCATCTTTCTCAAAATCAGGGTCTTTTCCAATGAGTCCTCTTTGCTCATGTGGTGGTTTCCCATTTGAGTTTGAGTTTCAGTATCTGTCCTTCCAAAGAACAGTCAGGGTTGAACTTGATCTCCTTTATGATTGACTGATTTTATCTCCTTGCAGTCCAAGGGACTCTCAACAATCTTCCTCTCCAAGATCACTAAAGATGTCTAAGGATAAAATAATCAAATTCTACTTAATTATTCTTTGAAGAGTCCTCTGTGAAACGGCATGTATATGAAAATATGAAAAAATGAAGAGTCAATTCTTATGTCTGGAAGCTTCTTACATGTTTGTAAACAAAACAATTGATTGCATCTAAAGATACAAACAATTGATATGCCACATTAATTAGGATAAAAAGGTTGGTTCTACATTGCTAGGTTTGGTAAAAGCCAAGTTTCCAAACTCTTTCCTACATTTATTTTTATACCCATTATGAACTAGTGTGCCACTTTTTAATTTCTTAAGTATTTTTCAGAAATGTAATTACACAATTCATCATCTTCAGCTTTGTTAACAGAGACAAACTGATTACCTCATTTCTTACTCTGCTCCTAAAGTTGTTCTTTAAATGCAAGGCCAGTCACTTTGTAAATGACTGTCACACATGCCAGGATATATTATTATGCAAAGCATTCAAGAGAAATAACAAAAAAAGAACTTCAGCCATGCAGTGACGTTTGCAAAACAAAACTAAGCAAAAAAAGAAAAAGAAAAGAATTGTTTCTGGATACAATTCAAGCTCTTAAGTCTCCAAATGCCATATATTGATTGAGAGCTGAAATAAATAAGGGATTGTTAATCAAGATGCTGACTCTTATATGAATAAAAAAATTTATGGAAAACCCAGGGAAAACCCACCACCATATTCTCTCTCTCTTTCTCACTCTCTCTCTCCCTCCCCCTCTCCCTCCCTCCCTCTTTCTCACACACACACATCATCATGCAGAAATCCACAAAATGATTTAGTATATGAAATAGAAAATAATTGTTTCCTACCCTACTGCAATGCCACTTCCTGAGCACAGGTGCCACTATCCATCTTACCAAGGAGAAGCAATAGGAAGAAGCAACATGATTCTGACAAAACACTTCAGGTTACATTAAAATCTCAGCTGACAGTTTCAATAAAAAGAAAGGGCTTCTGCATATAGTTCTCTTGGGTAATGGATTGCTTATAAGAGGTGGAAAAAGCAATGCTAAGGAAGAACTGCAGTTACTTCTTTTTACTAGGAGTAGGAGGTACACCTTGCTTGAACAAGCAGCTTGAAATAATGGCTTCATTCAAGGTATTGTCCTAGTTGCAGGTCTGTATAAGGGCCCATAGAAATTAATTGACTTCACTTCATCCAAGGTTGGGGAACCTGTGGACTTCAAATGTCTTTGAACAATAGCTCATCACTATCAAGTTGACTGCTGATAGAAAGGAATTCCATCTGTACTTGGATGAAGGGTATTTAATGTAATGATTCTGTTGTAGGACCCGAATCAGAAATAGAAACAGTTTGTAGCTCAAATTGTAGATTTGTCCTTCCTAGGTGTTCTGTACAGACATTTGCATACTCGAAATCCGGCAGCCCGGATTGGCTAAAGCGCACGGCCACCGGATTGGCTGAGTGCGCGGCACTGATTGGTCGTTTGGAATCGACCGCGATTGGCTGAGCCGATCGCGGGCGATTCAAAACGACCCGATTGGCCGCAGCACTCAGCAGAAAGTGCTTTTAAGCCGCGCTTCTTCCCCACTTTCCCCACTTGTGTTTTACCCTAATAAATGAGCTGAACCAAGTCACTGACTCGCGTCCTTTGTTCGTATGAGATATACGACACTGGCGACGAGGATGGGATTTTAAAACAAGTCCCACACCGCACGTGGCCCACGGAACCGCAACCGGCAGCATGGCCAGCGGCAACGTGCCACCCGCTCCCTTCAACCAAGCTACAGAAGATTGGGAATCGTACATAGACCGATTCCTCATGTTCCTAGAGAGCAGCAACCTCAAGGACGCGAACGGGCAGAGGAAAAGGGCCGTCTTCCTCACACACTGCGGGCCCGCAGTGTTTAAAATGGCAAAAGCCCTCGCCAAGCCGCTCGACGTAAAGGCCATGGACTGGGCTGATCTCGAACCGCTGCTGAGGAGCCACTACGCACCCGCCGTGCCCACCCTCATCCGCCGGCACGAATTCTACCGCCGCGATCAGAAGCAAGGGGAGAGCGTCAGCAACTTTGTGGCCGACCTCAGAGACCTCGGGGGCCTGTGCGGGTTCACCGATCTCGATGAAGCCCTGCGGGACCGCGTCATCCTCGGCCTCCGGGACCCCGTCCTGCAAAGCCGGATCATGGCAAAGGGTGACATCTCCCTCGCCGACGCCCTTGCCGAAGCCACCGCAGCAGAAGCGACCCGGAAATCAGCGGCCCAATTGCGGCAAGCCGGCACCGCAGAGCGACCCGCCATGACCGAAGCGACCGCAACCCCCGAGAACCAGTCCGGATTCGACCATCGAGCAGCCGCCTCCACACATCACGGCGATCTCGAATCCCCCTCCGACTCAGAAGATGACGAGGAGGACATCCACCGACTGCAGACGGGATGCGACCGGCGCGAACAACGGAACTGAAAATCAAAGTTCCAATGCGCCGGCTGCGGCGGCAAACACCCGCGGTCGGAATGCCGGTTCTTTGATGCCATATGCCGGCATTGCGACAAGCGGGGCCACATCGCCAAGGTCTGCCGTTTCAAACGGAACCACAGCCCCCGCCACCAAGACGGCAGCCCACGGAGGTGCGACAATACCAGACGCGACAACACCCCCCAAGGAACCGCAACTGGGATAGCGAGAGCCGTTGGAGCCGGGAAGCGAGGAGCCGCCGTTTCAACAAAAACCGCCAGCGCGAGAACGCACCAGACGGTCATCGTTGGCCATTCCTCCAACTGGGATGGCCGGAAGGTCCACGTGGAGGTCGCCATCGAAGACCGCCCTGCAAAATGGAAGTCGACTCCGGATCTTACCTATCCATGGTCGCGTGGCGGGAAATTAAGCGGCTAGTACCCTCCATGAAACGGCACGAGCTGGAGAGCCAGAAGCTCATCCTCAAAGACTACCAGGGAATCGCATCCCGTGGTAGGGACCGGGCATTTCAAGGTCACATTTAAAGGGCGCACCGAAATACTACCCCTAACCATCGTCGAGCGAGACCGCCCCAGCCTCCTGGGACTTCAATGGTTCGCGCCGTTGGGACTAGAAGTGACCGGCACCAACCACGTCGCCGAGGCGGACTGGGAGGAGCAGCTCGTGCGCGAGTTCCAAGAGGTCTTCAACGGAAACCTAGGCAAGTACCGGGGCCCCCAATATCGTTCAGCCTTGACCCCACCATTGCCCCTATCCGCCTCAAACCCCGGCGAGTGCCTTTTGCCCTCCGCCCCAAAATCGATGAGCAACTAAATAAGCTCATCGAGCAGGGAGTCCTCGAGCCAACGGAACATGCCCGATGGGAGACCCCTATAGTCACCCCGATAAAGCCAGATGGGTCGGTGAGAATCTGCGGGGACTATAAGGCCACCCTGAACCGTGCGCTACAACAAAGCGCCTACCCCGTCCCAGTAGTGCAACACCTTCTACACTCACTGGGGGGGGGCAGGGTTTTCGCCAAACTCGACCTGGCCCAAGCCTATCAGCAACTGCCAGTCGACGAGGAAACCGCAGAAGCGCAGACTATAGTCACACACCGAGGGGCATTCCGCTGCAAGAGGCTCCAATTCGGAGTCAGTGTAGCCCCGGGGGTATTTCAAAGCCTAATGGAGAGGCTCCTCCGGGGCATAAAAGGGGTAGTAACCTATTTTGACGACGTGCTGGTAGCCGCGGCCGACCAGAAACAATTGGAGGGCCGCCTAAGGGAAGTACTGCAAAGATTCCAGGACTAAAAGTGCAGGACTAAAAGTTAAGAGGGAGAAATGCCAACTGCGCACGGCACGGGTCGAATTCCTGGGGTACCTACTAGACTAGCACGGAATCCACCCCACCGAGGGCAAAATAAAAGCCGTCAAAGAAGCCCCGAAACCCAGAAACAAAACTGAGTTACAAGCATTCCTGGGGTTGATTAATTTCTACAATGTTTTCCTGCCCCAAAAGGCGACTGTGGCGGAACCGTTGCATAGGCTGCTCAACAAGGCAGCCACCTGGACGTGGGGGAGACGAGAAGAGGACGCTTTCAACAAAACCAAGGACCTTCTCACATCAGACGCTGTCCTCATCCAGTACAGCGAGACACTCCCCATCACGGTAACGTGCGACGCATCACCCTTCGGCGTAGGGGCCATCCTCAGCCACACCCTCGCCGACCGGAAAGAAGCACCCATCGCCTTTTTCTCAAGGACCCTTTCAAAACCCGAAAGAAACTACAGCCAATTGGACAAAGAGGCTCTAGCAATCGTTGCAGCCGTAAAGAAATTCCACGAATACCTTTACGGCAGGACCTTCTCCATAATCACGGACCACAAACCGCTGCTGGGAATACTGGCAGGAGACCGGGCCACCCCAATCATACTCTCCCCAAGGATGACAAGGTGGTCCGAATTTCTCGCCGCCTACAATTACCGGCTAATCCACCGCCCCGGTAAGTCAATCCCGCGCTGGATGCCCTCAGCCGCACACCATTGCCCACCCTGGACGCTGACCCAGCACCCACCACATCCACCCTGAGCATCGAGACCTTACCTAACCTACTCGTGACCGCGTCAGACATTGCCCTAGCAACCAATAAAGACAAACGCCTGGCGCAGGTCTTAAGATGGGTGGGAAAAGGGTGGCCGGAGAAGGACGTGGACAACGAGTTCAAAGCTTACCGGAACCGACAAACTGAGCTATCAATGCAGAAAGGCTGTCTACTGTGGGGGGACAGAGTCATAGTCCCAGAAAAATTGCAAAAAGAAGTCCTGAGCATGCTGCACAAAGGGCACCCTGGCATCGTTAGGACAAAAGCCCTGGCCAGAAGTCACGCCTGGTGGCCAGGGATGGACAAGGAGATCGAAGCCTGGGTGGCCTCCTGCAAACAGTGCCAGGAATCAAGACCAAACCCCCCCACTGCCCCGATCCTGGAATGGGAAACCCCTCGGGGGCCATGGTCCCGGATCCACGTAGATTTCGCGGGACCAACCAGAGGACACACCTTCCTGGTAACCGTAGACGCTTACTCCAACTGGCTGGAGGTAAGCAACATGAAGACAACTACCACAGACGCCGTCATCAGAGAACTCAGCAAGCTCTTCGCAACCCACGGCCTTCCCGATGTCATCGTGTCAGACAACGGCCCCCAGTTCACCGCACTACCCTTCGAGAAATTCTTGGCAGAACGAGGGATCTGACACGCATTAACGGCACCAGTGCACCCGGCGGCGAACGGAAGGGCGGAGAAAATGGTCCAATTCACAAAAAAGACCATCCAAAAAATCGAAACCGGGGACATACAAGACAAAATAAACCGGATGCTACTAATTCAGCACATAACCCCGAGCACTACGACGAACAAGAGCCCAGCGGAGCTACTAATGGGGAGGAAATTGCGATCACCGCTCGACCGCTTGCACCCCACATACAACCCGGAAAGACCCCCTGACTCCACCAGCAAACGCAGAACATTCGCACCGGGAGACAGGGTCTACGCAAAAAACCTTACCGGGGACCCCCTCTGGATACCGGCAACGATCACCCAAGCAACAGGCCCACACTGTACCGCCTTCAAACTACCGACGGACGAGCGTGGAAACGCCACATCGACCAATTGAGATCAAGAACCACCACGGGAAATACAACCGACACGCAAACACCAGACACTGAAAGGAACCGGCAAAACACCAACCAAGAGGGGAGGGAAGGCCCCAAAGAACAAAAAGAACAAACCCACCCAAAAAGAAACCAGCAGTACTCACCACCTGAAGAACCAGAGAGCGACCCACTCGAAGCCTCACCTGGAAGGAGCAGCCGAGCCAGCTCAACCGGCCCCGGAAGCCCGAGCGGGAGCAGCCAAGCCAGCTCAACCAGCCCGGAAAAGCCGAGCGGGAGCGGCGAAGCCAGCAGCTCGACCAACCCGGGAGACCAGGAGGGAGCCGCGGCGAGAGGCCTGACTCTGGCGGTTCCATCAACGGACCGAATCCCACCGAACCGGCCGACAGCCAGAGACAACTTGACCAGCGCAAGTCCAGTCGGAAAAACGGAGCCGCCTACTTGTACGGGACTTTGTCCTTCCAAACCAAGAGGGGGTGTTCTGTACAGACATTTGCATACTCGAAATCCGGCAGCCCGGATTGGCTAAAGCGCCGCGGCCACCGGATTGGCTGAGTGCGCGGCACTGATTGGTCGTTTGGAATCGACCGCGATTGGCTGAGCCGATCGCGGGCGATTCAAAATGACCCGATTGGCCGCAGCACTCAGCAGAAAGTGCTTTTAAGCCGCGCTTCTTCCCCACTTTCCCCACTTGTGTTTTACCCTAATAAATGAGCTGAACCAAGTCACTGACTCGCGTCCTTTGTTCGTATGAGATATACGACACTAGGTTGCTGCTTGGTTCCTGGCTCCATAAAGTGCCTTCTTTGTTTTTATAAGTTCTGGGTGATTGGTTGGACAAATCACAGTGCTATTGAATCACATGACTGAATCACAAGGCTGGTTGATTTACAAGACTGTCTCAGAACCAGAGTATGAACCAATTAGGAAGCAGACCATCTGAACCCCTAATCAATGAGCTGCACTAGCTGAATTTCACATGTCACAATAACCAGTCAAAAAGTCACAAGACCAGAACCAGTCTTGTGAATCAACCAGCCTTGTGATTCAGTTGGTCTTGTGATTAAATCAGCCCTGTGATTCAACCAGTCACCAAATCAACTGGCCACCTAGGACCTATATAAAGAAACAAGACACTTCACCCCAAAACCATCCTGCTGAAGATATTACCTAATTTTGGAATGAAACATCTGGGTGCCAAGCAGCAAGCTCGGAAGACAAAACTCTGCCTATATAGTAACAGCTTACTAAGTAAATCTGAACAATAAAAATAAATATACAAAATAGCATTTCTAGGGAACTTTGTATTATTATGGATTTTTTTCCTTAACAGGTCAAACATTAGCAGATTTTTAGAAGACTAGCAGGTTTTCCTTCTGTCTGGCATTTGGGATTATCCTTCATGGAATTGTGATAGAAAACTAGGTTCTGATACAGAGTGCTTGAGTTTTAATACCTCAAAGTTTTAAATGCTATAATAAATGAATAAATGCAAGGGAGAACAGTTTAGAAAGAAAAAGCAAAGAAATATATGTAAAATTAATTTAAATCCAAACATTTTTTGCTTGTGGATTAAAGTGAGAAGTTAGCCATCTGATTTAACCATCATAAAGTGCTACCTGAAATTAATATGATTTTTTTTTAGATTTTAACACAGCCAGCGATGACGTAACAAAAGGAGCAAAACCAAAATAGTATATTTTCTTTTAGAAAAATGTTTATTTATTTATCATCTTTGCAGGACCAGCACTATTTTTGAGAAATACTGAATAACTTCTGGTCTCAATTAAATTATGCCTCTTCCATTTTTGGCATGATGACTCATTGGATAAAAATGTCATTTCTATCTACTTGCTCTTTTAATCATTCCTAATTTACAGTATATTTGGAGCTTGGCATAGCCAATCCATCCATTTTACTGAATGGGGCGATTTGGTTAATCAAAGAGAACACTTTCTATTTAAAAATATTGTTAGCAATAAAGGCTACCAGAATCATATATACTCTCCACTTTCTCACAGAACAGATTATTCCACATATTATTCTATGTGGTACCATTGTGAACAGGGTTTACATGAGTTCCCACAAAGGGGACTTAGAAGAAAGAGAAATTTCTTAAATTTTTGCACAGCATATATTCTATGCCATATTTTTGGTTACACTGACCACCAAGAGGCGTCATATTATCAGTTTGATCCTTACTGGGAATTTCTCCCATATCTTACTCCCAATAAGGATGAAAACTGGTATTATTTTAATTATTCTTAAGTTGATTTATTTTCCTTCCTAGGCCATAACCTTTCAAACTAATAGCATCATGGCATTATATAAAGCTGTTTACCTCTAAATAGATTTCCAGAATGGTTACTAAAGCTATTACATCATCATAAGTGAAGCTGTTACCCCACAAAGCTGGCTTTGTATGAGAACATCTTTAATAAATGCTACAATAAGAAGAAAAAGCCATGAAAGAGAATTCCAAACTCCGAGGACATCAGCATTAAACAGATCTTAATGATAAGTTAATGAATAGGACAACAAGATGAAGCTGTTATTTCAAATTTTGGGTGTTCAGAAGATTTTGTCTATTAAATCCAAAGTCAGCTACACCAAGATCCATTAAATCAGGAGTATTCTGGACTCTTTCCCACATCTATATATTTTTTCCTTATACTATGACAGCCATTCATGTTAAGTTGTCTGGACAAACATTAAATATGCTTACCTGATCTCGAGAATAGGGACTATCTACTTTCTGTTTGTCAGAACAAGCTGCAATAAGAATCTTCATTGCACCCAGCTGAAGCAACATCTCACAGGCCTTTGAGTCCAAAAATGTAATATTGGCAAGTGCAGCTGAAGCCAATAGGAAAACTTCCCCTGAGGCAGCCTCTTGGCACAGTTCTAGGCATTAGAAAACCCAATTAAAATATTAAATTAAAACCAGTTCATTTATTTAACAGAATAACAGTCAGAGTTAGAAGGAACCTTGGAGAGCTTCTAGTCCAAACCCCACTCAAGCAATAAACCCTATACCATTTCAGAAAAATGGTTGTCCATTCTCTTCCTAAAAGCCTCCAGTGACCCACAATGTCTGGAGGCCATTGATTAATAGTTCTGTCAGAAAAATTTTCCTTAGTTCTAGGTTGGTTCTCTCCTTGATTAGTTTCCTTATATGTTTTGTTCGCTTGCATGTTTTAAAACATTTTATAGATGGGAATGAAGATCCTTGAACAGCTGTTTATTTCAAGTAAAAATGCATGATACAAATGTGGTTGTAGCATAGAGTCTGGTTGTAGATATAGATTTTGGTTGCTAGATAAAATGTAACTGAATATACAGATAAATAAAACCAATTGGTTCACAAAAATACGTAATTTTGCAGTGTATCTTGCTATCATTACAGCTATATATTTGATCTAAGGCTGTGCTATACAACTTTTCCCTTCCTGCTTAAAACCTCTTAAAATGCTGCAGACAGAGTTGTTATTATAATTTTCTAAGTGTCTTTTAATTTCTGTACACATCTATTTTAACTAAGGTCTGACTCACCCAGCAATTTGATTTGTCTGTGGTTCTGGGAATAAGTAAATAAGAACAGTAATTAAATTACTTAGCTATAAATATTATAGAGAAATTAAAGATTTATTACAGGAAAGATTCCCTATTGCAGTCTCTTCTTTCTAAATATGCTTAGGTATAGCTGGACCTGAATGTCTAAAGCAGATGCTTTAATGCTAACAACAGATAACTCTCTACTTCTTAATCATAATTCTAATAGCAGAACCTCCTGATCCAATATGACAGTAAGTCAGGTGCTTAAACCATGACTGTTTTCCTAGTTTGAAATATAAAGACAGATGAACAATTAGGATGCATTGTGGAACTTCTTAAGCAACTTCAACATTATTTTCTTCCCTGATTATTTCTTCTATATTTTGGTACAGGTTTTTTTTCCTCAAGTAAAACATTTCAGGTAAAAGCCTTTGGGTCTTATCTATTGCCTATTTCTTTTTATCATAAATAAATGGTGATTCAGCTTGATTGATAGGTCCTAGATTTCCACATCGATGAGATCTTTTTAGCATAGCATTCTTAATAAATATAGACAGGGATAGTCTATAGCTACTTATAGAACTGCTATGCAATGGAGAGAATATATTTAGATTTCAGCAAGGCATTCAACAAAGTAGACCACAACCTACTTCTTAGTAAGCTAGAAAAAAAGTGGAATAGATAGCACCAACACTAGATGGATTCGCTGGCAAACCATACTCAATGAGTAGTCCTTAATGGGTCTCAGT
The DNA here is from genome assembly GCF_049901715.1 of Pseudonaja textilis. Taxonomy (NCBI): domain Eukaryota; kingdom Metazoa; phylum Chordata; class Lepidosauria; order Squamata; family Elapidae; genus Pseudonaja; species Pseudonaja textilis. Next base: position 239,437,669 of record NC_141990.1, read on the forward strand.
CTACATGGAGGGAAGTAAGCAGTGGGGTGCCACAAGGTTCTGTCTTAGGCCCAGTACTCTTCAATATCTTCATGAACGATTTAGATGAGGGAAGAGAAGGGGAACTTACCAAATTTGCAGATGATACTAAGCTGGCAGGAATAGCTAACACCCAAGAAGATAGGTTCAAGATCCAGATGGATCTTGACAGACTGGAACACTGGGCTATATCTAACAAAATGAAATTCAATGTAGAGAAAAGTAAAGTCCTACACTTAGGCAAGAAAAACCAAAAGTACACGTATAGACTGGGTGAAACCAGGCTCAATAGCAGTAACTGGGAGAGGGATCTTGGAGTCTTAGTGGACAATCAGCTAAATATGAGCCAGCAGTGTGCAGCAGCCGCCAAAAAAGCTAATGCACTCCTAAATTGTATTAACAGAGGGACACAATCAAGATCAAGGGAAGTACTAATACCACTCTATAAAGCCTTAGTAAGACCACACCTAGAATACTGCATCCAGTTTTGTTCACCACATCATAAAAAAGATGTTGAGACTGTAGAAAAAGTACAGAGACAACCAGGATGATTAGGGGACTGGAGGCTAAAACATACAACAAATGCTTGGAGGAACTGGGCTTGGCTAGCCTAGTAAAGAGAAGGACCAGGGGAGACATTTATTTTTATTTTTATTTATTTATTTATTTGTCAATTGTTTACGAGATAAGTAAAAGTGTATACATAATGATGAATACATGAAATGAGTACATATAAGAAAAATAAAAGAAAAATAAAAGAAACAATAGGACAGGGACGGTAGGCACGTTGGTGCGCTTATGCACACCCCCTACAGACCTCTTAGGAAAGGGGTGAGGTCAATAGTAGACAGTCTAAGGTTAAAGTTTTTGGGGTTTGGGGAAGAAACTACAGAGTCGGGTAGAGTATTCCAGACATTGACCACTCTGTTGCTAAAGTCGTATTTCCTGCAGTCAAGCTTGGTGCGGTTAACCTTGAGTTTGTATCTGTTGTGTGCTCTTGTGTTGTTATGGTTGAAGCTGAAGTATTCATTGACAGGTAGGACATTGCAATGTATGATTTTATATACCATGCTTAAATCAGACCGAAGACGGCGTAATTCAAGGTTTTCTAGTTCTAGAATTTCAAGTCTGGTGGCATAAGGTATTCTACAACGAGTAGAGGAGTGGAGAACTCTTCTTGTGAAATATTTCTGGACTTTCTCAATTGTGCTAATATCAGATACGTAATGTGGGTTCCAGACTGATGAGCTGTATTCGAGTATTGGTCTAGCAAATGTTTTGTATGCTCTAGTTAGTAGTGTGATATTACCAGAGAAAAAGCTACGTAAGATTAGGTTAACAACTCTTAATGCCTTTTTGGCTATGTAGTTGCAGTGGGCACTAGCACTTAGATCATTAGAGGTGAGTATTCCAAGGTCCTTTACAGAGCTTGGATCATCAACAAGATCTTGACTATTCAGCTTGTATTTTATTTTCTGATTTTTTTTTGATAATGGTCTTCCAATATCTGAGGGGCTGCCCCAGGGAGGAAGGGGTCAAGTGATTTTCTAAAGCACTTGTAGGCCAAACAAGGCATAATGGATGGAAACTGAACAAGGAGAGATTTAACCTGGAAATAAGCAGAAACTTTCTGACAGTGAGAACAATCAACCAATGGAACAGCTTGCCCTCGGAAGTTGTGGAAACGCCATCACTTGAGACTTTCAAGAAGAGATTGGACTGCCATTCGTCAGAAATGGTGTAAGGTCTCCCACTTGGGTGGGGGGTTGGACTAGATGATCTACAAGGTCCCTTCCAACTCTGATTATCTGAATCCATGAGGTATTTCAGTTATTTTTTTCAGCATTCCACCAGGATGCTGAAAATTTTAATATTTAATGGGTGGGACATTTTAATGTTAATATATTTGTTATTTGTTGTTGTATGCTTATTATTATTATTATTTTCTATATGTTGTTTGGTTGTTGTTTTTTTGTATTTGATTATTTTTCTTCTATTTTGTATTTTAAATTTGGGCATAAATAAAAAAAATATTTTTTAAAAAACAATATTTTCATTCCTGTTGATTTCATCTATATTTCAGCAGGTTTTTTTTCCCCCAGGTAAAACGTGGCCTTTAACATAAGCAAACAAAACTGAAACTTTCTTCCTATCTATAGACAGGAAGTATCCACTGGGTGGCAATTTTTGCCAGAAAGTGTGCCACCAATTTTGTGGCATCCTTAATAACATTTATGTGATACAGACTGCAACACTATAGAACACAGGTGTCCAGTTGCTGTCATTTGACATATCATTACGTTTTTTCCCTTTGCCAAACTGGGGTGGGTGTGGCCTGCATGTGATGCATTCAGCCCACGGGCCAACAGTTTGACACCCCTGCTATAGAGGATATCTAGAAGCCAAGAGGAATTGAAATGATTTAAATTCATTTGAGAGCAGAAACTAATGTCCACCATGAGAAAAAAAAAAAGAAAGAAAGATCTAACCTCCCAATTTCACTTGTAACAATCATATAATTTCATTTCCTCCAATTTTGGAACTCCATTATTTTGAGAGAGAGAAAGGGGAGCTGGCAAAGCATGTGGGTGGCTGATGTAGTGTCAAAATCCAAACATAGGGCAAGCTTTCCACAGAAGAAAAAGTGACTTTGGACTTGATGTACTGTACATACAATCTGTTTCCAACCAGTTTTAACAGAAAAAAATATAGGTCTTAAAAGTGAGTTCCAGCACCAACTTAGATCTTCAAAGCTACACTGTGCTTCTCATCTAAATCTTTATATCATAGGGGTCAATTGGGCCTTCTTAAGAACACAATCTCAGAATTGGGATGCCAACACCAAGAGTACCTTATCTCAGGTAATTTACACCGTGACCATTTCTACTGTTTGAATCCTGGATAGGGCTTCTTATTTAATCAGAAACTATTATTTGTTTAATTTATTTGCCACCTATCACACCATGGGGCTAGTCTAGCTGGCTTACAATAATAAAAAGAAAGTCAACGAAAGGAGTGCAAACAAAGGTAAAATAATAGTACAATAAAATAAACAATGAAAAAGGAATACAGCGAGAAAACATCATTATGATAACCAAAAAGATAGTGGGGTGGAGATATTATCCATGTTATTATATATGGAATACATATAGGAGTATATGAAACACTATAGGAAGGAAGGAAGGAAGGAAGGAAGGAAGGAAGGAAGGAAGGAAGGAAGGAAGGAAGGAAGGAAGGAAGGAAGGAAGGAAGGAAGGAAGGAAGGAAGGAAGGAAGAGGCATCATATCACTTTTGCTCTGAATCCAGTATCTCTAAGAAAGAGGCATCACAGCTAAAGATACGCTGTGTATGTATAGTCTAGTAAAAAGAAGGACTAGGAGCAACACAATAACAGTGTTCCAAAATTTGAGGGGCTGCCACAAAGAAGACAGGGTCAACATGTAAACAAGCTAAATACACTACTAACATGGGCAGCATCCTGCCCACACGCTTTTATCTTTCTTGGTGACTTCAATCTACCTCATATTGACTGGACCCTAAATGAATGTACAACTGAACCCATACACGCAACCTTCTACAATGCTGTTACAAATCTGGGACTGGAACAACTAGTAACCAACAACACTAGACTAAACAACTGCCTCGATCTCATCTTCTGCAATAGTTTGAATTCAATTTACGGAATACAAACTAAAGAACCCTTTTCCAGCAGTGACCACAATATGATTGACTTTTGTCTCAACATACGCGCACACAAAAATCATCACAATGATGTAATTCCCAATTATAACTTCAAAAAAGGCAGCTATGATCTTATAGACAACGATCTCTCATCCCTTGATTGGCAATCTCTATTCACTGGATGCAATACTGTTGAAGACCATTACAACATATTTTTACTTGAAGTCAAAAGAGTCATAAAACTATATGTACCAACAACAACTCCCAAAACAAAAACAAAACACAGATTACCCATAACAATAAGGAAACTTCAATCCAAAAAGAGATCACTCTGGCAGAAAAACAAATCTGGTCACGTTGCCAATTTCAAAAGCCGATACAAAAATTTATGCCACCACATAAAGACTGAATGCACCAATTATCACATTAAACAAAAGGAAAACCTTCTATGCACCAATTCTACCCGCGCTTTTTACAATTTTGTAAACAACAAACTAAAAGAAACAAGGTCCTGATAGGACCTAATGGTAAAGACTGCAACAATGACACCATTAAAGCGAACCTCTTTAACACATTCTTCGGCTCTGTATTTGTAAACAGCAATGGATCATGCCCAGTATTTCCTAGTCGAACCACAGACAACTACAATGATCTAATACGTATTGATTTTACAGAAGGCAATGTTGAAAAAGCGCTATGCAATCTAAAACCATCTCTATCTATTGGACCGGATGGAATATGTGCCTACTTCTTTAAAAAGCTATCCACTGCCATAGATGAACCTCTAAGCATAATCTTTGAAAAATCTTTCAGGACCAGCTCCTTGCCTAACCTATGGTCATGAGCCATGGTCATCCCCATCTTCAAAAAGGGAGACCCCAGCCTAGTTGAAAATTACAGACCAATTTCCTTATGTTGCGTCACTTGTAAAGTCATGGAATCAATTATTAACCAATCCATTATCCTCCACTTAGAGACAAACAACCTACTCTCCAATAAACAATTTGGTTTCAGGAAAAAAACTATCCTGTAATCTTCAACTCTTACACTGCAAAAACATATGGACTACACAACTCGATCAGGGCAAAGCAATCAACACAATCTACATAGACTTCTCTAAAGCCTTTGATTCAGCGGTACACGACAAACTACTCCTAAAACTAAAATCTTATGGTATCTCTGGACAACTGCATAACTGGATAGAAGCATTCCTGTCAAACAGACAACAAATGGTCAAAATTGGGAGCATCCTATCAAATTCTGTACCTTTCAATAGTGGTGTCCCCCAAGGCAGTGTTCTAGGACCAACTCTCTTCATACTCTACATAAATAACCTCTGTGATCATATTAAGAGCAATTACGTTTTTTCGCTGATGATGTAAAGCTGTTCAATATCACAGACAATACTGCTACCCTTCAAAAAGATCTTGACTATGTATCAGAATGGTCAAACAAATGGCAACTTCAAATCTCAACAAATAAATGCTCTGTCTTACATATTGGCAAAAAAAATCAGAAAATAAAATACAAGCTGAATAGTCAAGATCTTGTTGATGATCCAAGCTCTGTAAAGGACCTTGGAATACTCATCTCTAATGATCTAAGTGCTAGAGCCCACTGTAACTACATAGCCAAAAAGGCATTAAGAGTTGTTAACCTAATCCTACATAGCTTTTTCTCTGGTAATATCACACTACTAACTGGAGCATACAAAACATTTGCTAGACCAATACTCGAATACAGCTCATCGGTCTGGAACCCACATTACGTATCTGATATTAGTTGAGAAAGTCCAGAAATATTTCACAAGAAGAGTTCTCCACTCCTCTACTCGTTGTAGAATACCTTATGCCACCAGACTTGAAATTCTAGACCTAGAAAACCTTGAATTACACCGTCTTCGGTCTGATCTAAGTATGGTATATAAAATCATACATTGCAATGACTTACCTGTCAATGAATACTTCAGCTTTAACCATAACAACACAAGTGCAGACAATAGATACAAACTCAAGGTTAACCGCACCAAACTTGATTGCAGGAAATACGACTTCAGCAACAAAGTGGTCAATGTCTGGAATACTCTACCTGACTCTCTGGTTTCTTCCCCAAACCCCAAAAACTTTAACCTTAGACTGTCTACTCTTGACCTCACCCCTTTCCTAAGTGGTCTGTAGGGGGCGTGCATAAGCGCACCAACGTGCCTACCGTCTCTGTCCTGTTGTTTCTTTTATTTTTCTTAAATGTACCCATTTCATGTATTCATAACTATGTATATACTTATACCTATTATCTTGTAAGCAATTGAGAAATCAAATAAATAAATAAAATAAATAAATCTATTTTCCAAAGTATCAGAAGGCAAGAAAAGAAACAATGGACAGAACTAGTCAAGGAGAGAAGCAACTTAATGGTTTCCTAATGGTGAGAACAATTTTACAGTGGAAGGGCTTGTCTTCAGAAGTTGTGGGTGCTCCATCACTGGAAGCTTTTAAGAAGAGACTGGACAGCCACTGGAATGGTATAAGAGTTTCCTGCTTGAGCTGGGAGTTGGACCAGAAGAACTCCAAGCCAGGGGTGGGATTCAATTTTTTTAACAACTGGTTCTATGGGTGTGGCTAAGTTGGTGGGTGTAGCTTGGTGGTCATGTTATTGGCTGGGCGTGGCCAACTCAATATTACTCACAGCGAGGCTCGCATCTCCTCGCCTGGCCTCTCATGACTGTGGGAATACTGCAACAGTTGTAAGTGTGAAAAACGGTCATAAGTCACTTTTTTTAGTGCCATTGTAACTTTGAATGGTCACTCCACACAAGCAAAGTACCAGCAAAGGAGGGGGAAAAAAACTCCAGAGAAGTTCCTGACACAGAAGTCTAGTCCTGCCAAGAATGTAATAAGGTTAATGAAGAGGCAGTTTCTGTAAGCAACCCCAGAATGTTTCCTTCCTGCCTTCCTTATAGGATTAGGCCAGTAATTTCTTCTAACAACCGGTTCTCCGAACTGCTTAGAATATTAACAACTGGTTCTAGTGAATAGGTGCGAACCGGTAGAATCCGACCCCTGATCCAAGGTCTCTTCCAACTCTGTTATTCTGTTAAGATAGAAGCTAAGGAACAATGAAAAAAGGACTTTGATTAAGAACAGTTCTTCACCCCTTTCCTAAGCAATCTGAGATTAGAATATTTGAAAATTCTCCCAATCAGTAGAAATATTCCTGCTAAGATCAGCATGTCAATTGAGGAAGGCTCTCTAAAACAAAAATATAGAAAACTGACAGCAGAAAAAGGCCCTTTGAGGGTTTTTCCTTCTTGTTGTTTTCTTTTTAATTTATTATTTTTAACTTTTTGTTTTTATCAGATGATAGACATGTGTTTATCACAAGCATGTTTAAACTCAATTGCATGTTTAAACTCAATTAACTGACCCAGAATAGGAAGGGGAGGGAATGAAAAAGCGAGAAAAATGATGTGAGTTGAAAGAACAATTACACGATTAACATATCACACATAGCATGTGGTAATTAGTCTAAAAATTTCCAAAGCCTTCTGCACCTTAACAACATTCAAACATGAAGTTTTCATGGATATACATACGGAGAAGCCCGGTGACAATTTCTTCCATGTTCTCCAGAAAGCTGTTGAGATGCTGAGTGAAAGTGAGCTGAGGAGATGTGATCTGGGCTATTACTGCAGCTGCTTCAGCATGAGTAGCTTGGGAATGTATACTATCTGTAAGAATGTCAGCCAAACATAATATTCCATCAACCTAAGGAGAGAAGGTGGTGAAAAAAAAAATAATGGAGCGTAGTTTGACAAAGCAACCATGAGATGACAAATGTTATAAGGAACAATCTGAGTTGAAGGTAGCAGTCCTATTTGAAAGCTAGTCAAATAACATCATATAAAACCCCTATTTTTTTAATCTATCCCTGTGTAAGGTGTACTAAAAATGGACATGTACAGTCAAGACTCTTGGTTATAGGAGTGGATACATAAGTAAACAACATTCACGGTCTTTTAATCGGAGTTTACCTCTCAGTGGTACTGAAATGTTGTGAATGGCGGTAATGCATGCTTATTCTATTAATTGTAGCACTATGGGACAGACAGCATGGATTGCCTTTTTGAATGATCTCCATTAGGAGAGGGACAAGGGTAATATGTCTGTCCTTGCTCTTCTTAACTTTTTGGCAGCTTTTGATATCATCAACCATGAATGGGCTCAGTGAGTAGAGAGTGGGCAGCATAGTACTGATTCACTTTCTTTCTATGAGGCCAATCATCAGCCCTACTATGTGGACTCCTGCAGAGTTCAATACTCTCTATGTAACATCTATAAGGAGCCACTGGATGAGATCATCCATTACCATGGAGTGAAATTCAATCAGTGTACTGATGATACCAACTTATACATCTCTGCCCTTGGCAAATTATGATATCTTGTCACAGTGTCCACTAATTATGATGGTCTGGATGAGGAACAATAGGCTTCAGCTGAATCCTGACAAGACAGAGTAGCTCTGGATTTTAGGGCCTTCTGGATTGGAGTTTTAACATCTTTGATACTAGATGGAGTTGTGTTACCCCTAGATAGACTGTGCACAATCTGGGTTCTCCACCCCCAAATTCATAACTCCTGCTTGAGAAGCAGTAAGTAGTGACTAGGCAGGCCTTTGAAGTGCTTCATGCTGTGTGCCAACTGCATCCTTCTTGGACCATAAGACAGTCACTCACTGTCATTCATGCCCTGGTCATCTCCATAATGGATTACTATAGCTCATTCTATAAGTGGCTACTCCTAAAGAGCATCCAGAAGCTTCAGTGGTGAGAATACAACTATATAGACAATTATGTGTTCCCTAGCATAGCACACATTACACCTCTGCTCCAGGGGTGAAATTCAACCACCTTGGCCCACCTCAGGAGAGGTGGTAGGGACGATTTGAATAGGTAAAAAATCACCCCAATCGCCCCTGGTTGTTATTATTATTATACCAAACCATACCCACAGCCAAGTCCACAGAGCCGGTCAGGAAAATTTTTGAATTTCACCCCTGCTCTGTTCCTCAAGTTGCATTGGCTGATGGTTTGATTCTGGGTGCAATTCAAGACACCAATTTGAAGTTTAAAATCTTATGTGGCTTGGAACTAGATTATTTAAGGGAAATATTAAGGGAAATATTTCAGGTCAAGTAGAAGAGTTAAGCTTTAAGTTCTGCCTCTTAAGGAGTACTATCTGTTGGGAATCCAGGACATGCACTTTTTCTTCTGTGCCCCCAACCTCTGGGACATCATTCCCGCCTAAGGTGGGGATTAGCCCCATACCTGCTAGCCTTTCAGAAAACCCTGAAACTGAGGTTTTTTTCCTCCAAGGATCATTTGTATGAAGTTAAAGCACTGTTCTTCTTCTATTATGGGGAAAACTTCGGGATTTTCATGCCTCTCATACCTTTATTTTTTTTATTTTCGCTTTTATTTTTGGTTGATGTGTCCTGAATTGTTATATAGTTTTAATTGTTGTTACATTTATAAGGGGCAAAAATCACATTTTGTGAGATGAGGCACTGTATAAATTTGCTAAATAAATAAAATATCCAAAATGTCAGTATTCTCTCTAAAATTAAATTATAGAGAGCAGTTTTCCTCCTGAGGATATCAAAAAATATTACCTAATACTTTTATCTATTATCATAATTTTCTATTATCACATTTCTGTTATCAAATGTATTGGGTTGTTCATCATAAAGTATTCAATTCATGTGTTCAAATGTCTTCAGTTCTTGTTAATACTTAATGCTGATGCCTTAAGTGATCTATTTAAAGCTTTTCTGGCTCTCGCTTTTATTATTCATTAATAAGCCATGCCAAATTACCTTACCTATCCCCATCTGGATATAAATTAATATATTTGATTTTCTGTTATCCATAACAGCATTTTATGAAAAGTGCTATCAAGTTCACAAAAATAAATGCTATTATCTTAGAAATAATTATGATTATAGCAAGGATAAATATAACACAGGCCTATTTATTTTATAGAACACAATGTTTGGCGTGTACTATTCAGAAATGAAAGTTATGTACCCAATGTCCATTTTTTTGGACAAGATGTCATCATTGATCCATATTTCTCTAATCAAAGGAAAAGTAACTATACGCTGAGTCTGAGGGAAGGGTCAAAGATGTCATTAGTCACAAGTTTCTGCATACCCGTAAGAGATCTAAGCCCACCTTCATTGCATTGACTCTTATCTACCTCCAATTTGCTTTGACCGTTAGTAGCTCAGATTCTTCTAGAGAGTTTAAGCCTGCAATAAATCTTTATACTCATTTGAACTGCCGGAATCTCCTGATTTCCCTGGCATGTGACAGGAATCATTTGCATAACTCACTTTAGTACAGGGAATATATTTCTTCTGCTTGAACAATATGATTACAAGTCAATATAAATATTTATATTTAAAGCAGTATTTCAATGTGTATTTTCTAAAAAAAAAATTCACTATCAAAATATCAGATTTTAAAATATTTTAACCCTTTTTTTGAAGTTAAACACTGTAGAAATGCTTAGGGTGTGAACAAGGCCACAAATACAAAGTTCAAACTTCATATGAGTTTGATCAACATGGTTGATATCAGAACTTGTCAAGACAGAATTTCTCTATTGGTTTGCAAACGGCATTTAGTTTGAATGTTTTGCTTGAACAGGTTGACATCTTCATACTTACATCGTGGTTTTGCCCAGTTTTGACTGAAAAAAATGTCAGTTACAGGTAGTCCTTGACTTTCGACCATAATTGAATCCCAAATTACTGTTGTTTAGTGTGTTTTGTCCTATGATGCAGATCCTGTTGTGATTCACAACAAAATAGCATAGTGGGTTTAACTCTTCTTACGCAAAGATAAGTCATGTCTATGAAGATTCGCAATCATCCGGGTCATGGTTGACCCAAAGGTGCTTTTTCCAAAAGGCAACAGGACTTTCTTGTTTTTTTCCTTTGAAAATATTTCACTTCTTATCCAAGATGCATCATCAGTTCTAACCAAAGAAGTGAGAACTGAACTGAAGTTAGAATTGAAGAAGCTTCTTGGATGAGAAGTGAAATGTTTTCAAAGGAAAAAAACAAGGCAGTCCAGTTGCCTTTTGGAAAAAGCACCTTTGGACCAAAGATAAGCCATATCTCCTCTGATCATCTTCAGTCTATGCCATTTATTGTTTTACTGCTTCACAATATAAAACTGGAATGTTGTTTACTTTCAGATCTTTTTTACAGTGAATTCCTGCCCTTGATTAGGAGTAAGTTATTAGAAATAGAAGAACGAAATAAAGGCAAATATCTTAGATTTGGAGGATATGACTGAATTTTGAAAATGAAACTACATGAATTTACATGGTTTGCCAGAAACAAAACACTGTGGGTTTTGGAAGTGTTTCATACTATACTGAGACAAGACCCCTATACTCCTCTCACAAACATTTTTTCCTCTCCCTTATCTGCAATAAACCCAGGTGTGCTTTACACAGTTTGGGCCTGATGCAGAAGTATGTGCAAGTGTGTGGGAGGGGGAAAAAACTTTTCAGGTTACACCATTTATAAGTGTCCAATAATAAATTTAAAAAGGACAGGGGAACAATCTAATAAAAGCACTTTAACATCCCAAAAGAAAGTGCTGTTCCAAGCATTTATATAATTAGCTTTCACACTGAAAGGAACTTTGGAATGTTGCCCTGCTTTCTGCTTAATTCTGGAGAAGTAATCAGCTAAAATGTCAAACATGTTCAATATCTTGGCAATACAAGATAATGGGGTCAGCTAGATAATGCAAACAAAAGAATTCTATGAATGCAGCATAATACAAGAGAGATTTTGCATTTGAGGAATACTTGAGTGGTGAAATCATAACTGTAAAGTTTAAGACTTTCCAGTTAAGGAAATTGCTTGATAAAATTTGTCAGGTGTAGCCAGTTGGTGGACAATCTTCTTAGGCATCAATGCAATAATTCACTTTTCTAAGCAGCGATTAGGTCTCTTGCAGTCTTAGTCCCTTTATCTGAAAAAAAGTACTTGTCAGATGTTATATTTCATATAGGCACAATGCCACAGTAATGATGCTGCACACACAAAAGGTTCATTTGACCTAATAGTTTGACATTTGTCAGTCCAATGGGCTTTTGCCCATTGGACTGACAGATATGAAAGTCAAAGTTTTGAGAACATGTCACATTTCTCAAGATAAGGGCACTGAATCATAAAATTCCGATCGAGTAGGAGCAAACTGTTGAAAATTTCATGTCATTCTTCTAACTATTTCCCAAACCTATGTAAACTTCAACTCCCACAATTCTCCAGTGAGCACAATTGATTTGAGAATTCTGAAGTCCGCATATCATGAAGGCTAACCAGGTTAGGAAACCTTGTTCTAGGATTTTCCTATGATCCCCAGTTTAATTTTATAGATTTTTTTTTCAGCAAGTGAGCACACCTCCAAAGTAATACCTGTAGTTCCTAAAGAATCTGTGTGGTATGTAGATGTTGCTAGGAGGTTTTGTATCTTGTTTCATTTTTGTTTGTTTGTTTTGCTTATTAACTTCCATTTAATTTTCTGTAGCTTTAAATCAGGAAGTTTGAAAGAGTTGGTCAGGGGAAGTAAATTGGTGGTCTTAACCAATTAGATAGATATAGATTCAGGGGTGTCAAACTCAAGGGCCAGGTCTGGCCCATGATGTGGTTAGATCTGCCCCATGCGGCTGCCCTGGAAACAGCAACGGACCAGCCTGGCCAGGCCGGCCAGGCACTGATTTAAACTTTGATCTAAACTTTGATCTAAACTTTGGTGATGACCATCCGGGCTGGAACACAGTTAGCCTTATATCTGCTGGGCCACCCTGGAGTGGTGTCCCCACACCCTGGTGTGGGGACACCACTCCCTGGGTGCATGCTGGAGATAATGGATCCACCCACTACCCGGGGCACCACAGGTGCACCCAAAGTGAGCAAAGTTGAGCTGGCCATGTCCATCCCAGCAACACTCACCCAATTGGCTGTGACTACCAGACCACACCTACCCCAGCTATGCCCACCAGCCCTCCCCCCAGGTAACCACAAGCCTGATGCAGCCCTCAGTGAAATCGAGTTTGACATCCCTGGTGTAGATTATAGACTTTAGAGTCTTAAATGTAGATGATAGAACTTTAGATAGAGCTAGATAGAACCTTGGAGAAGGGAATTTATAAAGATCATATCCTTTTTAATAGTCAATAATCAAACACACTGAAACCTGGCCCTAGAAAGGAGAAATTTCCTTTCAGTTAGTCAGTGAAATTATTTACCTCCAGAAGTTGTGGGTGCTCCAACTGTGAAGTTTTTAAGAAGAGCTTGGACAATTATTTGTCTAAAATTAGGGATGCAGAAACATATTCATATTGATTCATATTGAGTGTTACAGTTGATTTTTGAACTGCACGGTGGAGTTGCACTACAAGAGGTCAATGGGCAGCACAAAGAATTGCCAGTCCTAGAGTGGAATTAAATTTGATTAAATTTTCATTTTACTGAAGACAGTTTACTCTTTGTGTATTTATTAATTTCCTCTGGTCAATTAATAATTATTCTTTGGATATCAATCTTTGGAGAGATGTGGGGCTGCCTTTACTACATTGGGGGAGACATTAATCTTTAGGCAGTTTTGAAGTCATCTCCTCTCTTTAAGATGGAGGCAGTTAGCTGAAGATAGAGGTGGATGTGCTTTCTTGAAACTTCAAGAAAGCTTGGAAGATCTTTCAGGCTAACTGCAGAAGCATAGGTTAATGTCAAAGCCAGGAGGACTTTTTCCCCAACTTCGACTGGTAGGCATATAGCCCTAACTTGAAATGACGAGCCTGGTCTGAATTATCCATGCACTCAGTTCCTGTTATTTGATTGTATAATAGTATTATAAAAATAAAATAAAGTTAAGACTGCTTTTAGAAATAGCATAGAGATCATAGCTGACTGAGTATATATGGGAATGAAATAGTCAGAGCCAACCAGATCTTTTCTGCAATAATAATATCCCCAAATTTCCATAGTGCTTCACAACTTTAATAAATTTTACCCTGCTCTCCTTGTTGTCAGCTCTCCCATAACACAGCCTAATATATTCATGCAAACACAGATAAAGCCCTATCAGCAGGACCAGAACCCATCACGTACCCACACAATATCGCATTATTTACAATTGTACAAGATAAGAAAAAAGATAATCTAATGTATGATGTGCATGGGGGTAAATGGAGGAGACAGAAGGTCTAAACACCAGAGTAATTTAAAAGTTACTGCCTTGAAACAAAATAAAGAATTATAATGTATAATAATATATTCTGAAGATGCGGGGGAAAGGGATGGGAAAGAAATAGAGAGTAGTAGAAAGTTAGATAAATGCACCAACTGAAGAATGATCACAAATAAATCAATTGATCATTCACAGGAAAGAATGTCTTTAAGAGAACCTGTATAATAAGGAGGTATGATGATGTTATCTGTAATTTTATCTATTCTCTCCTGCGCCCTCTCTCTCCCTCTCTCCCTGCCTCCCTCCCCCCTCTCTCTCTCTCTCACACACACACACTATCTATCTATCTATCTATCTACTTACCTATCTTTCTCTCTGTGTACCTATCTATAATTTATCTATCTAACATCCATCTATCCAACAATCATACCTCCATCTCCTACACTTTTGCCAAAGGCTGAGAAAGGGGCAAAATCCCACAATTTGATATGAGTACATACCAATACCACTCTGTCTCCCCATTTTGCCATAGTATTATATAAATGCTAAAAGGTATCATTTCATTCATCCATTCACCCCTGTTTAGGGGCCTAAGGACTTAGTTTCAAGCCTGTATTTGAAGGCAAAACTCTATGGAAGTGTTTGAATCATAAAGCTGACTATAGTCAATGACAGGGTGAATCAAAGATACCTGTCCCATCTCAGATGTGGGAGTAAGAAACCACTAGTGATTTCCATTCAACAACTTCTAACTAGCTTATATAGTGCCATTGCGATAGTGCCTTTTGCCCAACATGTACTAGTATAACCTACTATTGCTCAATGCAATAATTGCATCCAATCTTTAATTAAAATTCTCAGATGAGAGAGGCAAGTTGTTACATGTCATGCCCCCAGGCTATTCCTCCCTCCCTTCTTAGGAAGCCATGGAAATGCCACAAGAACACATTTGTCAGTGGCACTCAGGCTATTTTCCTCTACCTCCCTTTTTATTTTAAACTTTGGGCAGTTACACAATATTGGTCTTGATCAGTATTTAGATGGAGAAGAAGCAGGATGAATCCTGGTGTTACTTAATGGCAAAACAATTCCCCTTCCTCAAATACTGTAATCTGCTTCCCTAATTTTAATGAGTATCGGTAAAGGGGGCATGCATAACCGCACCAACGTGCCTACCATCCCTGTCCTGTTGTTTTTTATTTTTCTTATATGTATCCATTTTATGTATTCATAACTATGTTTATTCTTATACCTAGTATCTTGTAAGCGATTGACAAATCAAATAAATAAATAAAAATAAATAAAGGCTTCCTGACTGTGCACAAAATTCCTTGGCAGTTCAGATGCTGTCAGACCTAGAAAACAGGCCAAACTAAGAAACCAACGCTATATATGTCTAAAACTACTTTCATTAAAACCGCACTACTAAGAGAATCTTACAAGTCTGGATGTGCTTCCCCCTTCCTCACTTTGTCTGTATGTATGGAAAGGGGTTGCTGAGATGTTTTCTCAAATTTATTTATTGCATCAGACCTGAGTTCCACTTATCTAACCATTGTCTTGGGAGTGACTCTTCCTCCTGTTCTTCAAGGCATTGCTTATGTCCTCAATAGATACCCATAATGAGAAGATGGCTTAAATTATCAGGCCTCTATATCCATTGGCAGAATTCAAGGATAGAAACTGTCAGGCAATCTATGGAGATTCTCAGTCATCCAGGTCATGGTTATCTCAAAGGTGCTTTTTCAAAAGGCAATTGGACTTTGTTTGTTTTTTTGAAAATGTTTTTTCCTTCAGAACTGAAGAAGCTTCTTGGATAAAACATCTTCAAAGAAAAACAAAGAAAGTCCAGTTGCCTTCTGAAAAAAATATCTTTGTCAGGCAACTAGTAATAATGGGTTTTAAGCCCAAGATGAATACAAGCAGGGGTGGGATTCAATTTTTTTAACATACGGTTCTGTGGGCATGGCTTAGTTGGTGGGTGTGTCTCAGTGGTCATGTGACTGGGTTGGCGTGGCCAACTCAATGTAGTCACGTCAAGAGGCGCTTCTCCTCGCCCGGCTTCTCATGACAGTGGGGATGCTGCAGTGGTTGTGAGTGTCAAAAACGGTCATAAGTCATTTTTTTCAGAGCCATTGTAACTTTGAATGGTCACTAAATGAACTGTTGTAAGTCAAGGATTACCTGTACAAAAATACAAAAAGCTTCTTTGCTTGCAAAAAGCTGCCCTAAATACCAATCACTAGATTAAAAATACCTGCAAGCCGGAGTTACAAATCAGGTAGGGTGCCAGAGCACCTTGAGGGATTAAAATAGTTAAAATGCAATGATAACTATCAGCAGCTAACTCTTGTTCATAAAGTGAAATCCTTTAGCAGAGAGGTCATTTAAGCTCTCCAGAAAGAGCACACCCAAGAAAAGCAATCCTTAGATCCTTTTGCATCACTTAAAGATACCAGCTAGTCTCACTCACCTCACAAGATATCCTAAGGAAATCATTCAGATTTAAGGAAAGGTCACATGCCCCACAGAAAGGCAGTAAAAAATTCAGTGCCAAGCTTGCATCCTGCCTCTTGGAAGTGCACCCCAAAAGGACAGTGCCACATACCACTAAAGCAGTAAAGGAAGATCCCCTCCCCAGATTAGAAAAAGAAACCATGAGGCAGGAAAAAATTCAAACACAATGCAAATTGTTAAATCACAATAATAGCTGTTGCTTGTTAAACCAATTACCAGAACAAACAGACACAAGAACTAGTCAGAGTTCTCAACCCAGTTTCTTTTCAGGAACAGAAAGCAACCCTTCCCCTTTAAGGAAAAAAAATCTCCTTGGAGACAGTAAGTCTAGGCATACTGCCAAGAATGTAATAATAGGTGGAAAAAAACAAAAGGTTCTGGGAACTGCTTAGAAAGTTAACAAGGGGTTCTGTAGAACCGGTCAGAACTGGTAGAATTCCAGCCCTGAATACAAGCCAGTTTTCACATAATTCTCATTTTTATTGTCTCTCAGGGATTGAAATGTTTCTCTGTCTGTGTGTGTGTTTGTGTGTGTGTGTGTATCCATGTGCACATGGTAACTTATGCTCCTTAAATTTAGATGTGTTCACTATAAACATATCTTTTAATATTTCAATTTTAGATAAAACTGTTGATCATTGTTTAATGTCTGATACTTAGAAGTTAGAAAAAATATTCCATTAGCTGATTATAAGATTTTACTTATGACAGGGCTGTCTTAACAGCATTATGGGCCCTGGGCAAAGCAGTGTACTGGGGCCTCTATGACAACTGCTCACAGGAATAAAAATATAAATGGTCAATAAAATTAAACCTATATTTGCATGCTAGTATTAAAAAAATGCAGTAAAATGTATTAAATACGTTGCTGTATTTATATGACACGAGGTGCATTAAAGGGTTAACATATACAGATTAGCATGGGGCCCCTATGCTTCTGGGGCCCATGGGCAATTGCCTATCAGGCCCATGCATTAAGACAGCCCTGATTTATGAACATTATCAGTGATAAATCTTGTTTTATGCCATCAGAAAAAAAAAGTGTATGTCACATCAAGAGATATACTTATCTGTGCATCTAAAGGGCTCTTTTAGAAAATGTGGTATTTCGTGATGTGGAAGAAACAAGCCGCAGGATCTAATACTAACTTTAATTTAACTTGAAAATTATTCAGGGATTATAATTCTGCATATACTCATAAGCAAAGATTGAGTTTCCTTTAATGTTAAATTTTAAAATTCCAAATTTAAAGAAACTTACGAATGGAATATTTCACATTTCCTAAATTGTATTGTTTTTATTGATTGCTTTTATTTTGGGGATTTGTTATTACTGTTGTAACTGACTTAATTATAATAATTGCTTTTAAAGTGCCAAACAGATATATTCTTATCCTTATATACTTCTTAATTCAATGCTAATAATAGAGGAACATTTTTCTTTTCTCTTAACATTTTGAAAATTCTTATCTAATCTTTACAGTATGTAAATCCTTCTTTAGTTCTTTTTATTCTTTTTTTCTCCTCTGGTTGTATTCTTAAGTATATTTAAAAATGAAATAATGTCTAAAAATTCAGAAGAGAAATGGGGGGGTGGAAATGCAATGATCAGTACTGCATCCCACTCAGTTCAGTACTGAAAAGTTAATAGCAATATTCCTGTATCTCTTGTTTTCAATTGTCACTGTCATTGCTTGCTTCTCCATTTAATTCTACCTTGGGGAAAAAGGTTATTTCCTCCGTCACATTTTTTTTAGGAGGGAGGCTAATAAATCTTTGTCTTCTCTTTGTCCTAGGGCCACCCCCTCACCATAGAGCATGCAAGTGAGAGTTCTTGATGTTCTAGGAACCTGGTTATTTACTCGCAGATGTTTCATTATCCAACTAGATAACATCATCAATTTGACTCCGTTCAAGTTTTTTGTCTGTTTATATGCAGAAACTTACCCTGACAGTTTTGGTGGGAGTCTGGTTTTTTTCTTGGTAGTTCCTTAATTAGTTCCTTGCTGGACATCCTATTCATTGTTGGAACAGACAATCCTTGGCTCTGTTTTTATAGTACCCTCATAATATTGTTAATTAGCTGTATATTAAGAACAATTGTTGCAGCTCTCATAACCACTGGATGTCACTATTATACAGTCCTACAGTTTTCGATGCATTATACTGAGTTTTGGGATTGTTCTCTCTGAAACCTTAATCTCTGCTCTGAGAGTATATTAACTAGAATTAATGAACTGAAAAGATTTTTCATGAAGACATAAGACTTACATTTTGCATAATATGGGAGATAATGGAAAACATTGATTAATAGAATGTAGTCCCTTATTTTCTTTGGAGCAGAGCACTGTAATAAGCTTTCCTGCTGATTTAGGTCAAATAAATATATTTAAATGTTCTGACCACACTAGGGGGAAAAAAGAAAAGAATTTGGTACAGAATGTCGTTAAGAAAATACCCTTTTTTGTGTGTTATTCTTTAGTCTGAAAAAAGGGTTTTATTGTTCTACCAAGGATACTCATACTAATAACTTTAAAACCATCTTAAGGATAAAGACAATTATGTAATAATTTCAAACTAATATGAAGGTGATTAATTGCGTGTTTGTGTGCTATTACTTGCATGTTTTATTGTCTATAATTCATCACAGTTCTGAATTACACACCAGATTTAATTGCAGTAGTATAAAAACAAAATAAATCATTTAAAATATTAAAACTAATTATAAAAATAAAACGGGAAAAGAGTGTGATATAGTGATTAAGGTGTTGGACAAGCAGTGGAAAGACTGACTCAGTGCTAGTTTATTGTTAATTTATTTCATGCTTATATACCATCATACCTTTCAGGGTAAGCAAAGTTATTCAAAACACTGAAAAAGAATAAGTAGTAGGAAACAAAAGAATTTAGAAGCAGGCAGTAAGAGAAAATGACAGTTATTAAATCTAGTTTAGATAAACATAATTCAATACACCACTTCATAAGTTCTCTTACTATCTAACCTCTTTTTTCTACCATTTCCATAAATTCTTAAAGATTACTTTTCAAAGGAGTTTTCCAGTTCTCTGTTTTTCTTCACCTCCTTCAATTCAATACATTCACTTTTCCTTCATATATTTGTTTTGCAGTTGAAACCTCATTTGTATATATTTCTTTTATGCTGCTTAATCCACATTCGTTCATCAGCTTTTAATTCTCATCTTTATTATTCTTTGTAAATTACACTAAGTTCCTTTGAGAAGGAAAGTAGTATAGCAATAAACAGCAATGACAGCCTATCAAGAGCATTGGTGGCACAGTGATTAGGATGCAGTATTGCAGGCTAACTCTGCCCATAGACAGTAGTTCAATCCTGATGGGGCTCAAGGTTGACTCAGCCTTCTATCCTTCTGAGGTCAGTAAAATGACGACCAGATTGTTGGGGTAAATATGCTTAGTTGTGCCCATAATGTGTTATGGAGTAGTATTAGTGTAATTAATAGTCTAAGTGCTATTGCTATTGCCATCTGACTCCAAAAAGAAACAAGGGGAATGTTCACGTTTGATCTTAAAATAATGCTGCCACTTATACCTGCAGGCAGTCTTCAAAGACCTTGGGACAAACTTAAAATTTTAAAAATCAAAATGAGAATTTTAACTTGAGGTTGTTTGTTAATGTGATATACATCTCACCTGAACCCTAGTTGACCTTGCCTGACTTAAAAAAATCTTAGGATTTGAACACAAAACACTAGAATATTAAGAACTGTAGAATAAATTAGGAAGTAATAAATATCTTGAAAGAAGAACATGCCAAACTAATTCAATATTTTTATTTATTGATTAAATTTATATGCCATGCACCTCACCCTGGAAATGTGGGAATTCATGTGGCCACAGTCACTGTTGAGTGCACTATGAACAATTTGTCATTCTTTTGGTAGCATCACATACCTGGAAGTTTTGAGAAAGAAGAAAGCAACAGCCAGATGCCTTTAGCTGCTGGTAGATGCTTTGGTGCTAGCAGTTCACAACCACTATTAATTGCAGTAAGTTTAATTGGGGTTCCTTTCCACATCTAGAGTAGCTTCAAGGCTTGCACTTTCCTTTTGCATCCTATTCTTTTTTAAAAAAAATATTGATAAATTACTAAGTCAGCAGCAAGGTTTGTAACAGGAGATAAAGCCAGCGTGTCAGCAAGTCTACTTCATTATAGTAGTGTGTTTGGCTCCCATACAGAATACACTTCAACGAAGAGATTTTGTGCCAATTACCCTGCTTTTTTCTTTATGAACCATTTCAATCAGCCCTGAAACATATTGGCGGCGGCTGGCCAATGCCTGTAAAGATCTGTGATACGCAAGCTCAGGGAGAGCTATACAAGTCTACCCTGTTAAACAATTATAAATCTGTGGATATATGTACACCACTGCAGTCTAAACTATTAGAATAGCTTTAAATGTACATTTACTGCAGCTTTGTTCACACATTACTGAGCTCAGTCATACATTGCATATGGCAGGAGCGTGGTCTTTTTTGCCACAATACTTGTGTTCTGTCTTAAATCTGCAATATGGAGAGAAAGAGTAAACCTTTAGACATCAACAGTAATTTCTGTACAAAACTGGGATTCCTTGTGCAACTGGAGAACTACATGTGTGTAGCATGCAATGCACAGGGGGCAGTGTATATCATGATACAGCCCACCACACAGAGGAAATTTAAAGGACAACAGACAATGTCTGTTTGGGTTTAACATTTAGAGATACATCTTTGGTGGGACAGGAATTTAAGGCACAAACTGAGCTCATTTGAGCCAAATAGCAAGGAAATTATGCTAAGGTAATTTTCTATATAAACAAATGAATCGACATGTGATGATTATATCTGGTTATATACTTTTACTTTATTTAAAGTTAAATGTAATTTATTTTTTAATAATATTAAAAATATTATTTTGATTTTATAAATATTTCAATTCACGGATAAATGACCCCAAGCAGTTCAGAAACTTTCAACACACAAATAAGCAAAACCCTGTTGTGTTTTGGGGTAAGAATATCTAAGCATTGATACAAAGCGATCTATTCCCCTAATTGTCCTTATCTCTTTCAGTTTTCTCTTCTAGTTACGAAAGAGGGATGGGGTGATAGAGATGCTACTGCTGTAAATCTCTTTATTGATTTTCATTAAATACTGCCCTGACTTTGAAAGCTGAGCAAGCTTTTCTTTTCTCTTAAAAAAAACATCTGTTCGCTTCTCAGGTGGATTATCTAGAGTGCAATAAAACAACATTATCATTAGTCTCACTGGAGATGATTTCTCAGGTACTGATTTTGAATCATTTGTCAAATGGGTGCCTGCCTTTCCCTTTGTCTGTCTTTATAAATCCTTAAATAAAACCCAAAGCATTGTCAAGGGATGGTAAGCCTGCTCTCATTCACAAGGGTACATTGTGTCATTCCATAGTACTGGACTTCTGAACATTATGTTTAATGACATATATATAATCTTTAGCATCAGGAAAAATTAACCCCCAGTGTAAAAAAAAAAAAATAGAATTCTCATGAACTTGCGGGTTTTTTTTCCATATCCCACAATCTGTCCAAATATAGTTCCCCAAAATGGGATTCAGGGAAAAGAGAGTTTCATAACAGCCTGCCCAAGGATACACCCCCTTTTAGGAGTGAGGGCTACATTTGGGTCTTTGAATGGGGAAATGTAGGTGGTATCACAACTTGATTAAAGTAACCTTTATATTGAATTAAAATTACCTGTGGCTATATAAGCACTTCCAATATATTGATTTTCCTCTTCACTTACATTAAATATCGCAATGCAGTGGCTAAGCTTCAGAGTGATTCTAGAAGCTATATCCAAAACTTTCAGGGCTAGGTGTGTCACAAGCTGGCCTTGCCCTACCCCGTTTAAAGGAGCAAATGTCACAATATGTCACAATAAAGTAATGCTGCAAGTTTGACACCCCTGCTTTAGAGAATGTACATTCCATCTTATAATAGAGTTGGAAGGGACCTTGGAGGTCTTCTAGTCCAACCCCTATACCACTTCAGACAGATGGTTGTCCAGTCACTTTTTGAAAAACTCCAGTGATGGAGCAACCACAGCTTCTGAAGGCAAATTATTTCATTGGTTGATTGCTCTAACCATTCGGAATTTTCTCCTTAGTTGCCATCCATTGTTTCTTGCCTTGCCTTTTGGTCCTTTGGCAAATAGTTTGATCTCCTATCTTTGTAGGAGCCCCCCAACTATTGGAACACTGCAATCGTATCTCCCTCAGTCCTTCTTTTCATTAGATTAGATATACCCAATTCAGATGGTGGTATTCAGCAGGTTCTGACCAGTTCTGGAGAACTGCTAGCGGAAATCTTGAGTAATTCAAAGAACCTGCAAATACCACCTCTGGCTGGAGATTTTACAGTATTCTTCCCCTGCCACGCCCACCAAGCCATGCCCACAGAACCGGTAGTAAAAAAATTTGAATCCCACCACTGACCCAATTCCTGTCACCATTCTTGGTATATTTTAGCCTCCATCCCCCTAATCATTTGAAATAATTTTTGAATGGCTATAGGCCAATCAAGAAAAAAAACTATACTAAATTGTCTGATTAAGGTTGCACAAGAATTTAAACAGTTTGAATTAGAAAAAAACAGGTTTGAACACAGCTAAAAAGTAATTATGAAATGCATATTTTGTGCCTTCAAAAAAGTTTTGATATCGGGCTACTGACAAGTTCATGCCATTTTCTTAGGAAAGGTTTTGGAAACAGTCTTCCTGTGTCTTTTTTCTAGGTCTAAGAGAATAACCCTAAGTCATCCAGTTGCCTTTGTGCTTAAGGCAGACTAGAACTCACTGCCTTCAGTTTTTAGTCCTGACTACAATGCCAACTGGGAGTCACTCTTAGGAGTGAGCATAAAAGCCTAAGGTATATTGTTCATTCACAGTAAAACTAATGATGAGAATTTCAGAAGCTTTTCAACAACTTAATAACAGCAAATAAGAAAACCAATATATCAAAATGTAAAAGTTATAAGAAGGGGGTGAGAGTTCTGATGTCATCAGAAGTGAACAAAAATCACCAGAGTGACCTTGAGTACAAAGTTTATAAATAGTACAGAATCAACATAAGGAAGCAGTGAAACATTCACTTGAGACTTTCAAGAAGAGATTGAACTGCCATTTGTCAGAAATGGTGTAAGATGTCCTGCTTGGGCGGTGGGTGGTGGACTAGATGACTTACAAGGTCCCTTCCAACACTGTTAATCTGTTCATCTATTGCTCCTCTTCTTTCTCCTCCTGCCACCATGTAAAGTGTCAGCGTGTCTAATGATTGTCACACTGTATCACACCGATACCCACAATTATAGTGGGTATCGTTATACCCACTTTGCAGAATTGTTGGTTTTGCTTTGCAGAACCTGGTGGGTGCCTTTTTAAGGGCCCCAGAGATGAATCTGTCTGCCTATTGAATATGATGCTATGTTCCATGAAGAAGTCAAGTTCAAATGTTCAAGCAAGGAGGATCTCAGAGACATTTAACTTTTCAGTCAAGGGTGAACATTTGCCATTTCCCTCGTAAGATTTCTCCTTTGCGTGCTTGCTCAGTTTCTCCATGGATGAAGTACAGTGTGAAGAGAATGACAATATCAAGTCAGAATGCAATGCATACCTTTGCATGCCAGGAAATTGAGGGAATGGAGGCTGGATACATACTCCCGCACAAACACAAAATATGGTAAATAGATCAGAAATGCATGCCAAAAATCACAGGTATGCGAAGCTGCTAATTGAAGATGACTTCTGGTTTATAATTATCACCTGTAGATATATGAAACTGGATAATGGGACCACCTGTGGTCTTTTTTAAACTAATTATAACAAATATTAAATTATAGCAATATAATTTAATCAGGCATTATAATCAGGCATTCATTCTTCACATGGTACATTTTTAACTGAAATTCATCAGTCATGAAATATAAAGTACTCTCAATTTGGATATGCTGTAATTCCAAACATTCATTTCATAAAGTTGTCCAAGCTCTTTGTGCGATGTCTGTTTTTCCAGTTATAAACATCTGTGCATGTAATAAATGTATTTTTCATTGTATCATATTTCTGTAACAAAAAGATCTGTTGAAGTATTTTCACCAAAATCTTTCAGCTTTATTCCAAGTTAGAAGGATAAAATCTAAAATCCACAGAATCAATGTCTAAGGCCAATCAGTTGTGAAAATGTAGAAATGAACTTCCAGACTATTTAAAGTTCAATAAATCATCACCCCACTATCTGTCAGTGCTAATTCATTGAACAACTTTGGGGAAAGCAGCAGTAGGTAAAGCCATGAAGCTGGAATTTTCACATCATGTCTTTATACCACACATACTCATTCAGTTCTTAAATAGAGTTGTTACATTCTCTTCGTGAAATGTGGTCATTTTAGATCTGTCAGTCTCACTCTTCATTTGCAATTATAATCTATTATTGAATAAAAGAAACGGTGTGATTCATTAACCAGATGTAGATAGTTATAAGAGTGGATGGTTATCGGTCTGAGATGTTCCAGACTTCATGAATATGATCGTGGCAAAATAAAAGAAAGACTTCATTGTAGGGTAATATAACTGACTATTCTTTGTAATATTCTTAGCTTCAGTAGAGAGCAGAGATGATCCTCAGCCATTCCTTATAAAGTGTTATGTGATGATACAAGGTCAACAGAAGCAGTTTGTCAAACTCGGGATATATGACATTGCTTTATTTTTAAAATGGGTTTTAGCAAAAATGTATGCCTGCTCATCAACATGTGTTCTGCAGGCAGCCTGAATTAAATGCAACGATATAATATTTAAATATAGTAATACGATATTGCTAAAAAGCTTTCCTGTTTAATTAATTGGAAAATAAAGCCAACTATAGCTCAGACTTTAAGAGATTTTTCTCAAAACAAATATCCAAGTTGTTTAAAAGGACTTTTTGCATAAAAAGTTCCGGCCTTGAAATAAGCTTCTAAGGAGCTATGTTCAGGAGAATCAGAATCAAGAGCCACCACTGGGAAAGTTCTGTCTTTCAGAGCAACTGAATTTGCTTCAGCTAAGGATTTTAAGAAATGACAGCATCTCAAAGGATCGAATGGATATATGCCTCCAAAGGCAATCTTTTAATTATATGATTTTAAGCTATTAAGAGTTTCATTGGCAGAAAAAAAACTACATGTAAATTATGCAAATAAAGGCAAATATATGTACCCCAGGCTAGAGAGAAGTTCCCTGAAGATGGGCACTAGCATGAGTCCAAAAGCTCGAAAGACAAAATCTCTGGTCCCAGATTGGCTCCTACTAAACTAGATCCTACATGCAAACTAGATCTAGAAACTGACAGTACAGGAAGGCCTCAACTTATGACCTTTCGTTTAGGCTGTTGATAATTCAGCATTCCTGTTGACTGATGAGGGGCCTGTTTCCCAGGTTTCAATCACTCCCCTGGCTGTTTTTGTGTCTGCTCATCCAAGAATCTTAGTAGCTGCAAAATTAAATGTGTGTCCTTGTTCATTGCAATGTGAGGCTACTAATGAGGTTGGGTCTCCTTGTCTGACCACTCACTTAGGTTCTTACAATTTGGATTACATTGCAAGTATCCCTCACCCCCAGGGTTGGGATTCAAATTTTTTAACAACTGGTTCTGTGGGTGTGGCTTGGTGGTCATGTAACTGGGTAGATATGGCTTGGTGGTCATGTTATTGGCCAACTCAATATCACTCACATCGAGGCACGCATCTCTTTGCCTGGCCTCTCATGACTGTGGGGATGCTGCAACAGATGTAAGTGTGAAAAATGGTCATAAGTCACTTTTTTCAGTGCCATTGTAACTTTGAATGGTCACTCCACACAAGCAAAGTACCAGCAAAGGATGGAAAAAAACTCCAGAGAAGTTCCTGACACAGAAGTCTAGTTCTGCCAAGAATGTAATAAGGGTTAACGGAGAGGCAGTTTCTGTAAGCAACACCAGAATGTTTCCTTCCTCTCTTCCTTATAGGATTAGGCCAATAATTTCTTCTCACAACCGATTCTCCGAACTGCTTAGAATGTTAACAACTGGTTCTAGCAAATAGGTGCAAACTGGTAGAAACCCACCCCTGCTCACCCCCCAAGCGATCTTTACAATGCATAATTTGTCCTTTCCCCAGTCTCAGTTGTGGTCATATAAAGGTCTACTTCACATTGCTATAAAGATGTGGTACATAGTTTTATCTGGTTTTATTTGAGCTGAATTTCCTGGGAGCCTAATCAGTGATGGGATTCAATTTTTTTTTTACTACCGGTTCTGTGGGCGTGGTTTGGTGGGCATGGCAGGGGAAGGATACTGTAAAATCTCCAGTCAGAGGTGGTATTTGCCAGTTCTCCGAACTCAAAGTTTCTGCTACCGGTTCTCCAGAACTGGTCAGAACCTGCCGAATACTACCACTGAGCCTAATCCATATTCTTCATTATATTTTAAGCAAATAGACCTTGCCCAGTCTTAATATTAGGAAAGTTGTTTGCAAAAAAAAAATGTTCACAATGGTAAAATGCTGCCTCTTCCTTACTTATAAGTTCCAGAGAAGTAGTTTTATTTAATGCATTGTCTGCTATGACGCAAAGCATAGGTGTTAATTTATATTGCTGCAACTTATACTCAGTACTGGCATGGTACTGCATTCCTCTCACTCTAATTAAACATTATCCCTGAGTAAGAAATTTTCAGTTGAACCCTTCTGGCAACAGCCAGCATTTGCTGTGGCTCTCTAATGCTCTGGACAGATGCTCTCATTTTAATAACAGAGCAATCTGCTTGTCTGCATCCCATCTGTCTGAAAGCATTATAGTCAGAGTACTACATCCTTCAGACCAATTTTGCTAACTTCTATTATAGCTGCTTTCTCAGAATATGAAAGAGGTTAGGGATGCAAGCTGCTTAACTATTTTTTTCTTCTTCTCTTGTATTCCAATCTTACCATTGCCAAGGCCTTTCATACTTATTTAAAGCTGTGAATCTTTTCTGAAGTGGGCCTTTTCTAAAGTCTGTGTATTACAGCTGAAGCCAATATGATAACCACAAAGTGTGCTGTTCAGAACATTAAATGGGCAAATGTAATGTTGAAATGCACCAATATGAAAAATTGGGGGAGGAGGTGTTTTAACTATTGTGAACTTGATATTCCTAGGTCCAGCATTTTACTGTTAAGCTAGATAATGCCTTGTATTAATCATGACCAGACCAAGGTAACAGATAATAGATTTACATGGACAGTACACAACTGTCTGTTTCTTGAGCTTCTCCTTCCTCCAGAATTCAATGTAAGCATACATGGCCAAGCCATTCCAATTTTAGTCTCACAACAATCTGGTAAGATAAATTGGTACAGTCTTCCCTTCAGGTCAGCTTTATCTGAAGAGTTCCTTGATTGGGGAGACAAATCATGAGGAAACATGATTATTATAATAGTAACACCTATACATCCAACATGAAGAAACATTTTTCTACTATTCTCCAAAGTATTTTGAGGTATTCAATAAAAAATAGGCAGCTTACACCTGGAAGTTTTGAAACTTTAACCATCTCCCCATAACTTCAACATAGAAATACAGGTAGCCCTCCGCTTAAGACCACAACTGAGCCCAAAATGTATGTTGCTAAGTGAGAAATTTGTTAAGTGAGTTTTGCCTCATTTTATGACTTTTCTCACCACATTTGTTAAGTGAATCACTGCAGTTCTTAAATAGTAACATGGCTGTTAAGTGAATCTGGCTTCCCCATTGACTTTGCTTGTCAAAAGGTTGCAAAACGGAATCACATGCCATGAGACACTGCAGTCATCATAAATGTGAGTCAGTTGTCAAGCAACTGAATGTAAATCATATGACTATGAGGATGCTGCAACAGTCATAAGTGTGAAAAATGGGTCATTTCACTGTTTTCAGTGCCATTGTAACTTTGAACGGCCATGAAGAGAACTGTGGTAAGTCAAGGACTAACTATGTTATTAGAATTGTACCAGAAAGGTGATTTTTTCCCCCCCATTATCAGAATATGATTTGATATTGGATATATCTCGCAACTCTAAAATCTGTTTGCTTCACATTCAGCTGTGCCTTTAATTGAGGTAACTTGACAAGTAGGGATTTCAGAAAATCGGTTTCATTTCTCAAAGGCACAGGCACACATGCTCGGTTTCCACTGATCCCTTTCATTTCTTCTAAGTAGGTTGAAAGCACTGCAATTACGATGAAAAATAACAAAGCAAGAGTTTTTCATTATTTCAACACTGTTATTGACTCAGAAAGACTTGCTTTTATCATGTGAGAAACATGTGAGAAATATGTTGCTTTTATTTTCTGCAACAAAGTGTGAGTCCCAATTACCGCAATGCAGCATTAAATATCCCACTAGGATATTAAATATCCCACTGCCTTATCCAATGAAATGATGTTGGTATAAGCATTCTTAACTTAGACAACTAATTGATAACAAAATCATTTTGATTGGCTGATAATTGCATTACTTTGCCACCAAACAACTTCAGTTATCATGATGTCATCTGTCCTTTAAAACAGTTGCTGTTGTTGTTGTTTAAAAAAATCTAATGTGCTGCAGGTAGTCCTCAACTTAAGACCACAACTGAGCCAACAATTTATGTTGCTAATAAGAAATTTGCTAAATGAGTTTTGTCTCATTTTATAACTTTTCTTGCCACATTTGTTAAGCAAATCACTGCAGTTGTTAAGTGAAACTGGCTTCCCCATTGACTTGGCTTGTCAGAAGGTCACAAAAGGGATTGCATCACTCCGGGACACTGCAACTGTCATAAATGTGAGTTAATTGCTAATTGTCTGAATTTTGCTCACGCAACAATCAATCACTGCTGCAATGGTCGTAAGTGTGAAAAAAGGTCATAAATCACTTTTTTCAGTGTTGTTGTAACTTTGAACAGTCACTAAATGAACTGTTGTAAGTCAATAAATGTAATAAATAAATGCTGAAATAAGTTGGTTCCTCATATTCAACACTGGGGAATGTCTGTGTAGACACTACATCTGCTCATTTGAGGACTAAAATATGCTGCAGGCAGTGGTGGGATTCTTCCGGTTCGGACTGGTTCATGCGAACCGATAGTTCCAGTGAGCATTTGGCCCCGCCCACCCACCCCCTGTGCTTTATTTCCTGGTTTTTTTTAGCACAGCTGATTCACGCGACAGAGCATTTTGCTGCACCTCAGCTGTTTTAGTCACTTTGTACTGCAGTAGAAGGTAAGTATTAGACTGTAAAATGGGATTTTTTAAATGCAGAGCAGGTGTGTGAAGTGTGTGTTTGGAACGCGAAGCAAGCGCTCACCGAACCACTTGTTACACCAGTTAATCGCACCCCTGGCTGCAGGCCCTTTCATACAAGCCCCATTCCCAATATTCCTGTGAACAGGGTGGCTTTTTTTCCTTATTTTTACCTATTTTATATAAAATAAGTTTAGAGACCTATTTGTGTGAACACATCTACAAATCTCCATGTTGTCAGAATTATTGCCTAATCAGAGTTCTCAGATGCAGGGATTTGATTGCCTTCAACTGAACATGGTTGCAGCTCTCTTCAGTTCCTCACATACTAGGTAAAGACAGCGTCAGCCCCTTGCTTAGAGCTAGTTTTGTTTTTCCATGTAAAACAGGAGAGACAAGAACAATCATTCTTCCTCTGCATAACTTATCTTATTAGAAATACAAAGCCTATGGATTGCCAAGTTAAAATGTGATTGTCTTGTTTGTGGTCAACCATATTTTAACCTGGCAATCTGTCTGTGGGGCTAAGGTAGGGTTCCGTACATCTAGCTGTTTGATATAGAGAATTGTTTTAATTTAGCAAACCACAGTTACAGAAGTAAGAG
Organism: Pseudonaja textilis; assembly: GCF_049901715.1. NCBI lineage: Eukaryota > Metazoa > Chordata > Lepidosauria > Squamata > Elapidae > Pseudonaja > Pseudonaja textilis. Next base: position 239,468,069 of record NC_141990.1, read on the forward strand.
CTGGTTGGGGCCAGGTGGTTAATGTATGGAAATCAGGAGATTGTGAATTCCAATTCTGCCTTAGGCCCAAAACCAGCTTTAGACTTTGGACCAGCCTCTCACTCTCAGCTTCAGGAAAGAAGCAGTGGCAAATGACTTCTGAAAATCTTGCCATGAGTCAATACTGACTCAAAGTCATTCTCTCTCCACTCCCTACCCACCCGCCCCCCAAAATTGTTACAGAAAATAAGTAAAATTCATGATTTAAAAAAATACTTCTTTTCCCTGGACACTTGATGTCTAGAGGTACCAAGTATTGAAACTGGATCTATCAGAGTACAAAGTATGTATTCTACTGAATCCCGCCCACCTGCCCCACAGTGGTGTTTATTAATGTAGCCTAACCAATATTTTTTTCTCTTCACTGCTGATGCACTTGATTTACTTTATATGCCTCAGAAAAACATTTATGAGCATTGTACAGGATAATATAAAACATACTAAATATATAGAACAAACGTGTCAGCAAAGCAAAAATTAATATAAAACACGAAAATCAAAGCAACAATCAAATAGAAAAACTAATACCACACTACTAGAAGCAAAAGATTGCATTTTAAGTACTAAAAACACTAAAGCTACACACCTAAAAACAAACCCTAGTGCCTATCAACTATTATATGCAGGTATCAGATGATCTTTACTTGGAAGAACATTTTGAAGCCTGGGAAATGCCACCCCAAAACAGTCCTCTGTCTTGTTTCCACCCTCGGTGTACATTTGTAAATAACCATAAAGCAGAATTTATATCTTAAATTAAACTACAAACCATAGAAACAAAAACTAAAACCAAGCGGGGGGGGGAGAACTAGCATCTCAACCCTCCCTTTCCTCAACAACTATCTACAAACTCCCAACACTCTCCCCAGATAAACAGTCAGGTCTTCATGGCCTTCCACAAGGAGGAGGGGAGGGGGAGGGGTGGGCTTCAAAAATTTCAGCAACCAGGTCTCTCCCCGGTTGTTGGGTTGGTGTGGCCATGGTGGGCATAACCTAGTTGGGCATTTTTGTCTTCCCCGAGCCTCTGCCCAGGTCCTGCACTTACCTCACATCCAAAACAGGTCACGTGGAGACTCCTGGGAGTGGAGGGGCAGGGTGGGGTGGACAGGGACAGCCAGGGGTGGGATTTGATGGTTCTCCAAACTGGACATAACATTAACTAGTTTCTCCTGAGTCTGGGGGGAACCCGTAGCAGCCCACTCCTGGGGAGGATGCTGCAGTGGGGGGTTATCAGGAACACAAAGGTGAATGGTTGTTTCTCTTCTGCTATTGTTTCCTTCAGAAACAAAAATGAGGATGGAGAAGGAAGGGAGGCAGTTAGAAAGCAGAGAGTGCCCAAATCAGATTTTCATGACAAATGATTACCAAAGAATTACAAGAACTATAGGTAATCCTTGACTTACAACAGTTCATTTAGTGACCATTCAAAGTTGTAACGGCACTGGAAAAAGTGACATGGACGTTTTTCAGTTACCATCTTTGTAATAGCCCCATGGTCATGTGATCAAAATTCAGATGTTTAGCAACTGTCTGATATTTATGACCATTGCTGTGTCCCAAGGTCATGCAATCCCCTTCTGGGATTTTCTGACAAGCAAAGTCAATGGGGAAGCCAGATTCACTTAACAACTGTGGCAAGAAAGATTGTTAGATGGGGCAAAACTCACTTAGCAAATGTCTCATTTAACAACAGAAATTTGGGGCTTAATTGTGATCATAAGTTGAGGACTATAGTAGAATCATTTACATAACATTACACACATTTCATTATTTACTTTCCATTCTATCAGTTAGTCCTGCTGCAGCTCAGATTCCTAAAATATTATCAACGCATCTTTATAAATCCTTTCATAGGTTACAAGTATAGACAAGAAGGAAAAACTGAGAAATCTCATCCGGTGATTTTCTAAATGTGTGTAAATATGGGAGGGGGAAGGAATTTCCTTTGAAAATTGGCTTGTACTTTGGTTAAAAAGATGTTCGGTCCCTCATCTTTTCTTCCATCCTAACTATTTAATTATAAAGCACATCATTGTAAAGTAGAAATGAAGTAATATTGTTTTGTTGAAGAGACTCATTGTTCAAATACAAGAAGTGTTTTATTATGTATGAAGAATATGATGATTTAGTGAGTGATTGGTAGCCTTTGTTTTCCATTGTTCAAAAATGTATTTCTGAAGAGTTGAACTCTATCAACAACTCAAATGAAAAATGGGGATAACGACATGCTTCAGAGTTTGTCAAGTATCTACCACTCAGAGTTAAAATTAGCTTTTGTAAAAGAAAAAAAAAAGCAGCTTTTCCTGATACTCAGTTGTTATATTTGACTCACAGTGAGTATAAATCTACATATATGGTCAATTTTATGGTGATGAGGTGATATGCCATCTCTTTACCATACAAAGTGACATTTCGGAGATGACCAGAAAAGGACCTGAACCCATATAAAACACTCAACATTTCAGTGAGTTTTTTCTTTCTGAATGCATAAATTTCTCGACAAAATAAACTAACAAATTCATACATTGTAATTTCATATACTTTTTTTCAGACACTCTGCATTTACTTTATGCCAATGCATGGTAAACAACTTACTATTACAGGCAACTCAAGCATACCATTCTAACAGGAAGTTATAAATTATGAAAGTGTTGAGTGTTCAGAAAATAGAATTTATTATCTTCACTTAAACTAAACACGGGAGAGCAAAAACTGGTAATTCACAATTTCAGTTTTGAAGGTAGCCCAGATAGTTGAGAGTACCTGAACTCTTGTTACCTCAAGACCAAGTTCCATCAATGGACGGGGAAAGCTTCGAGATACTTCATGTTTAGAGTCCTCAGAATCACTTATTACAACTCATATGCCATTGGCAATGGACAGCTCTTAAGCAAATGCATGTAGATGTGCAAAAGGCAAGGGAATGTTCAATTAGTACTTACCTATACATGAAATGCTTACTAGGCTCTTGTCTTTTTAGTTACTTTTGCTTAAAAATAATTGGATATTGAAATGCTGCTGAACTATACATCTTTAATACCATATTTATTTTCAAAATGGTTGAAGGCTCCATCCACAGTATACCCCATAGCTATTTCTACCAGTAGAAAATAAATATTTAGGTTGGTTGCAGTTCATACTTGAGAATGCACTCATTTGCTCAGGAAATAAAGGAAAAAAGGAAAGTTAGTTAAGTGGTGACTAACTAGCGGGATTAAACTATGGAGTAGGATCGAGGTGTTCGTGCACCTTGTATTTCTGGGAAGAAAGCTGGGTTAGAAATAAACTGGAAATAATCTCAGGAATATTTATGACCACATATAAACTATGACAGGAACAATTAAACTAATACCACACAGAATACAGGAAACACCCTCTCTCTTGAATCTTATGCTATTGTATTCTGCTATGACAAAAATGAAGGGAAACTTTATAAACCTGCATAGAGGAATCATCATACACAGCAGGATTATATATGGTGCTTAGAATCTGCAGGCACAAACTCGTATCCCAATGAACAGGTTGTTCCCAGTCATTAAACTAAATGGCAAGTTTCATATTGATTTCCTTGGGGCAATATTTGCAACATTAACCCAGCCCATTTGCTGAGAAATAAACCTGAAGTATTGTTTTAAAATATATCACCACCACTAACATATTTGTGAAAAACTCCACTGGATAATCAACAACACATCCCAAACAACATCTAAAAAGCCACATACAACAGGCCCTATAAATATCACACAGAGAACAGCATACACTCTGCTAGAGAGAAGTTCCCTGAAGATGGGCTCTAGCATGAGTCTGAAAGCTCGGAAGTCAAAACCTCTGGTCCCAGTGACTGACTGAGACTGGATCCTGCAATCAATATTTGTCATCAGTGAACGTTTGGGTCGCACGACGCAGCATGCGTTAGCAATCTGCTAAGGACAGCACATTGTTTTTACAGACACAAGAGATGGAGGTGATACCTTTTCCAGCTGTTGAATTCCTTCTTCCACACAGCATACTGAGGCTAGTGTCCGGAGTATTTGAGGATATAGGCATCTGAAGCAATCTTGACGGCAGATTTTAAGCAAGGCAACAATACCTCCTTCCTATAAGCAAAAAAAAAATTCAGTAAATAAGTTGAATTAAGACTACAAGTGAAGAAGAAGAAGAAGAAGAAGAAGAAGAAGAAGAAGAAGAAGAAGAAGAAGAAGAAGAAGAAGAAGAAGAAGAAGAAGAAGAAGAAGAAGAAGAAGAAGAAGAAGAAGAAGAAGAAGAAGAAGAAGAAGAAGAAGAAGAAGAAGAAGAAGAAGAAGAAGAAGAAGAAGACATCGCAACAATACAAGTGGCTCAATAAAAGAAGCCATGTTTTAGAACAGGGGTGTCAAACTCAAGGCCCGGGGACCAGATCCGGCCTGCAGGGTGCATAAATCTGGCCCGGAGGCCTGCACTGGAAATAGTGAAGGACCAGCCCACAGTGCCTCTGTCAGTGAAAGGGGAGTTCAGGAGAGCCACAGCCAGAGGCTGTCACAGCCAAAAATGGGGTGCAGGCAGGCCACGTGCAGTCTCCTTGAGCTCTGTTTTTGCTGGCAGAGGGCTGCAGGAGGCTGTCACAGCTGAAAACAGAGGCCTGGCAAGCCATCCTAGCCAAAAACAGAGCTTTGATGTGTGACATTGAACTGGCCATGCCCACTCTGGTCACAGCCCTCTGGGCCCCTGAGATCAAACAGAACCCTGATGCAGCCCTCAATGAAACTGAGTTTGACACCTCTGTTCTAGAATTAGGTTCCAGTACAGTCCCTGTGTGCTCCAACTTCTGTATCAAAATGCCCGAACAGGCTTTCTAATTGCCTTTTTTTAAAAAGCATTTTAATTAAAAATAAAGGACATCTAGCATTCTGCAAAACAAAGAAACATCCTCATGCATAATTTTTATTTCCAGGAATGTTTCTGGACTACAGGTAAACACCAGAAGCATTTTTAGAAAATAAAATGGTGGTTGGCTGTGACTCAGTACTTGTTTGGCCGTGTGCCTCAAGTTCAGGGGAAAAAATAGTAATAGAAAGCAACTAAGAGATTATATGAAGTGATGGAGAATTACTTCACTATTTTGCCTTCTGCTAAATAGGCATTTTGTAATTGGTTGTACCCATAAGTAGCCATAAAATGGTCTCCAAATTCCAAATGTGTAGATTATTCCAAAAACACCAGTCACTGAAGGAGAAACCAGGCAGCCATTTATTTTGTGTGTGTTTGTGTGCGTGTGTGTGTGTGTGTGTGTGTGTGTGTGTGTGTGTGTGTGTGTGTGTGTTTGATGCAGTGTTTTAAGTGGTTCCATCCAACTCCATCATTTTATTATTGCCCTTTTAGTAGTTCCTGATAAACACCTATCACATCACAGGAACTAAACCATGATGAAAGTTAACCATGCAGGCAAAGTGCTTAACATTGTCCAGGCCAGTTCTTTGTATAGTGACTGTCTGCATAGACCCAGTTCACAATTTATCCAGCAATTAGGTTCTCATCTGTTAAACAAATATTAGTTCCAGTCCTTAAAGTTTGCATCCTAGTATACTGGAAACATAGCTGCTTATCATAGCTTTATCACAAAATATAATTAAACAGTTTCTAGTAACTTGAATTTCTCTAAATTGAATGTCTCTAAATTGATGCTAAAACCGAATGCTCTCTAGAGGACATTGTTTTATTAGTCCTCAAGAAAAGCAAACAACAGAAAAGGAGAGAGAGGTGGGGGGGAGGGGTACCCCAGCTGGGTTTGTGGCAGGACTAGAATTTACTGTCTCCAGGTTTCTAATCCGGTGTGCCCTAACTATTAAACCAATTGGTTGTCTTCATTTCTTTCTTCCACCTATAAAGTCTATGTGCCTCTTTGCCAAATGGTGGCACATTTATTCCTTCCAAACTCCATCGCAATATCTTGGCTGTGTATGTAGCACTCAGCAGTGATTCCATTTCAGTTTTTTTTTGCCATATAGCATCCATGTAAAGCAGGGCTGTCAAACTCGCGGCCCATGGGCCGGTTGCGTCATGCGCTGGCCACACCCACACCTGGTTTAGCAAAGGTGGGGAAAGTCCCAATACATCACATGTTATTTCTAGGCACTTGATTATCTAATCATATATCATGGAGTGGAATGGATTCTTATAATCAATGCAAACTACATTCAGGTTGGTCTTCCTTTTCTTGCAGTTTTCCAAAATCATCTTTTTAATTAAAAGCTGATCTGATCTTTTGTATTATTATTATTTTAAAATCTAGCTTATAACACTGATGTTCCCAGGTAGTCTTTCCTTCAAAAACGAATTAGATCCAATCCATTCTAATCTCCAAGCCAATCTCTGGCAATATACAAGTCTGAAGGTTCAATACAAGAATTGGCTGGTATAGAAATAATCTTAAATCTGCTTAGCCCTACAGAAAGTTTATTACTGACTAGATGGGAATTATTTGCAGATAAATGTAATTAGGATTTTAACCGGAATGGTTTTGTGAAATAATCCTTTTCCATTTATTAATATGGCTACAAAGCAATTCAGAAAGCTTTTATTGGCACAAATACAACCAAAAATGTGAATGAAATTCTATTGATTTCTGGAATTAATACCATAAGCAAAGACTTTATTTTCAAATCACTCACTCTTGAAGTCACTGCAATTGGGCGCTATTTGTAATGGCAAAAGAACATTGATTGTTATAAACATTGATACATATAAAAATAGCTTGATGGTTCTTTTTATGCCACTGTTAATCTTGAAAAATGGAAACAATAGATTATTTAGTGCCTTCAGTCAATCGTTATTCCTGATGATGACTACATAGACAAATAATTTGGAGATTTTTCAGAAGTGCCATTGCCTTCTTCCTAGGTCTGAGAGAAAGTCACTGGAGTCCAGCTGGCTTTGTGCCTACAAACTTAAGTCTTTTGGTTTCTGGCCTGGGGCCTTTAACCAAACTGCCTCTCTATTATTTATTAAGATAATTTATATCTTGCCCTTTCAGAATAAAAATCTTCCCAAAGGAGATTTAAAACAATGAGCATTGAAGAATCTGTTTGCCAGGAGAGACATTATTTTTAATAACTTTCTATTCTGGGAGAAAGCAAATATCTGAGTAACCAACTCATCACTACTGGAAAGTGAGAGGGCACCATACTGCACTGGCACTGCAAACCATGTTCTAGGCCACAGTAGAACTGTGCTTTCTTTCTTCTGATCTGCCTCCACCAAGAACAAGTCTGAAGATTTCAAACAAACATTTGTTTGGCAAATAAAGAAGCTTGAATAACTATCTTTGCAATAATGTTAAGAGAGCCAGTCAACTATACCAGTAGCCAGGGGTGGGTGGCTGGGGTTCTCAGAGGTTCGGAAGAGCCCCTAGCTAAGATTCTGTACAGTTTGGAGAACCCCAAAATCCCACTCCTGGCCCACTCCACCCCACCCCTCCCAGGAGTCCACAAACAGCCCCTTTTGGATGTAAGTAAGTGCTGGATGTACACAGAGGCTCGGAGAGGGCGAAAAACAGGCCTCCTGGAAGTTCGGGAAGGCCAAAAATGGGCCCATTTCCAGCTTCCAAGGAGCCTCCGGAGCCCAGGAAGACCATTTTCGCCCTCCTGGAGGCTCAAGGAAAGCCTCCGGAGCCCGGGGAGGGTAAAAACGCCCCCCCATGGTACAGGAGGCTGACTAGGTCACACCCACCATGGCCACGCCCGCCCAGCAACCAGGCAGAGAATCCTTTGCTAAAATTTTTGAAGCCCACCCCTGCCAGAAGCCCTTTCAAGTGCACTATGTACAGCCAAGTTCATAATTTTAATTTTGTTTAAGAGAGATAAACTCTTCATTCATGGGTAGGAAGTAAGGATAAACATAATTGTTTCATCCCTCTTCATCCTAATCCTCACTGTTCTTTACATGTAGAAAATAAATTAAGTGTATAATCCTCTTGCAATCATCATAATGTTGGAAAGTTGGTATAATCCAGTAAAGGGTTATTATCCCTGCTTTTTTTTTACTTCTTTCTGCAAAAAAAGATAAAACAGTTGCAGATGTTTTAATACTTCTCTATTATAGCCTAAGGAAATTTTTCCCCAGATAATCTCTTTCAATTTCAAAGTGGCTCAAACTAAATTCAATCTTGGCCTTGGTGTTTGCTGATTAGATTAGCTTTTTGTTACAGAAATGGCTAGTATTTACTAAGTGTGTAAAAGTAAAAGGTTGAGACTATAATTGTTGTATTTTACTGTGCTGAAAAAAGTTGGAAGTCAATGCTTTTTTTTCTTTTCTCCTTCACTCTACACTTCTTTTTCCCCTTCCTATTTCCCTACTACCTTTACTTTCATGAGAGAAGGTGAATATATGTGTCCCAGGATAAATGTTGCAGAATCCAATCTGGGTTGGTCACCAGGACCAGAGATTTTGTCTTCTGAGTTTTTGGACTCATGCTGAAGAGAAGTACACACTCTGCTAGGGAGAAGTTATCTGAAGATGGGCTCCAGTACGAGTCGGAAAAGTTCAAAAGAAAAAAATCTCTGCTCCTGGTGACCAACCCAGATTGGAACCTTTATTTTCATTTATATTTTATACTATTAACTAGCTCAATACCCGTGCTTCACTACGAAACTATGTGGTTGGGCTTAGATTTTGGGGAGGAAAATAAGGGGGGCGGGATTCTGCCTCTGCCTATCAGCATCCATCGTTATCCATCTGACTAGAATCCTGTCAGTGTGTGAGAGAGTTGAGGGCTGTTTGGAAACAATATTTGCTGTGTGAGGAAGGAGACAGCAAGGAGCTTGGGCGTGGCTTTGCTCAACTGTTCTGTACTAAAGCTGGTTGCTACTGTGAAACTAAAACTGAAACTGAAACTCCTCTCCTCCGCTTGTGTTTTGCATTTGGAACAGATTTCTTTTCAGGTGGGGAGGTGTAGTAGAACCCCTTAGCATCAGAGCATGAATATACGAAATACTAATGCTCTTTGGATCATTTCAAAAAATCCTTTCTTAGTGAACACCTGGAAGCTAAGAGGAACATACGTACCAAATTTCAAGTTTGTAGGCTTTATGGTTCTGGAAATTTTGTGATGATGCGTGAGTGGTATTTCGCTTTTATATATAAAGATTATCTTAATAAAAAATAAAAAATATCAAATTCAATCTGGGTTTACAAACTGAGTTATGCTCTTTTGAATCTCACTTTCCCAATACTGTGCCAATCAAATGGCAGTTTTAAAGAAAGTAGGTTATGTGGACATAAAGTTTAAAGATGAGAAGAAGCTGGACCTTTTCATAAACCTAAGCCAAAATTTATTGGGAAAAATAAATTGCTTAACATTTTAAAGACTTCTTCTTCTCAGGCTTTAAAAAGGTTGCTGGAAAAGCAGGCATAATAAAGAGGACTTTTAACTATCAGACTAAGAAGGATTTTGATAGTGACCTATTCAATTTCTTTTATTAAACACCATTGATTTTCACACTGTTGCCTGTAATAAAAGACAAATAAATTTATTTGTGCCTCTCTGTGAAAGAAAATAAGTTAATTTCATTTATTTACAATCTATATTTGATCAGCCATGCTTGGTTTGGAAAATATCTTAGATATATAGGCATTCATAAGGCCAGCTTTCACTTTTTTAAAAAATAAATGATTTTGGGAAAAGAATTGTTGGCGATATAAATCATATCCTAAAGAATCATTGTGGGTATTAGAGAGTACTTTGACCTTTCCTGTGATAAAAGCTAAATAAATTTAACAAAGAATTTAGAAGATAAGAATCCATTCTTAATTTTTCTCATTTGTGATCTCAAGGCTTTCGCCATTTTGTTATATTACATTGGTTCTTTAAAATGAACTAATATGTAAATCAGGGGTCCCCAACCACCGGTCCGCGGACCGGTACCGGTCCATGGATCATTTGGGACCGGGCCGCCTACTTTGCTTTGGCGCCATCTTATTCTGACACATCTCACCGACACGCGGCTACAGGCTACTCAGGTGAGCAGCAGGAAAAGGGAGCTGGGCAGCCACAGACCAGCTGTCTCTCTGTCTGATGGCCTCGGCCTCCCAGCACGCTTGGTCCTCCACCCACGGGCTTCCCCAGCCCCTTGCCAAGCGGGTTTTCTACCCCAGCCCAGCAGGGCCCTTGCTGCCTTCCCCTCGCCTGGCTGGCTGGGCTCCTTGGGCATCCCGGCTGCCTCATGCCGAGAAGTGTGCTGCCAGGCGGGGGCCACGCGGCGCAGGGCAACACTCCACCGCCCAGCCCTGGCAAGGGAAAGCAGCGGGCGTTCCCCGGGCGGCAGCCGTCTCTCCATCTGACAGCCTTGGCCGAATCTTCCAGCGCACTTGGATCCCACTAGAATGGGTGAAGACAAAATATTTGGGCTGTAGATATTTTGGAAGAAGGGGAATGTGTGGGGATGAGTGGGAAAGTGTAGCTATCTGTTTAACATTTTTAAAGTGAACAGCGGTGTTTCTCAATTTTAAGAAGTCCGGAATGCTGTCTGGGTAATTTTGGGAGTTGAAGTCCACATAATCTTAAAATTGCTGGAGTTGAAAACACTGGATAGGCAAAGGGTTTCTTTGCACTTACATATGTTTAGTGCAATCCCTACTATGTATATATGACAAATCTTTAAAATGTGTGGACTTGGACTCTCTGAATTCCCCACACACCTTACAATTTTTGAGATTATGGAAAGCTGAAGACCATATGAGAGATCGAACCCATCCTAAATTTAAAATCTGAATTGCAGATTACTACCTTACAAAACGCTTTTGGAGAAAACATATATGTTGCCAAACATATATTTTTGTTTGATCATGATCAACTGAATCATGATGACTTTATTGGAGTCTAGTCTTGCATTTATACACATTTTTAGTAATCCTCCAACATTGGTTAATTTTGGTGAGTTGATAGTGTAATAGTAAATAAAATAAAAAATAAAAATAAATAAATAAATAAATAAATAAATAAATAAATAATTTAAAAATAAATAAATAAATAAAAACCCCTAACCGGTCCTTGAAAAAGTGTTTCTGCATGAAACTGGTCCCTGGTACAAAAAAGGTTGGGGACACTGATGTAAAGAATGAGTAAATGTTATAATGCACCTACAAGAGCTAAGGAACAAAACAGCAGTCGATTTGAGCAAGTCTTTGTCAACAACTTTAATTTCTCTTCCCTCTTTGGGGAGCTAACTTGTTTCTCCAATTCAGCTTTTCCACTAGAAGTTCTCTTATTTAGGCTGCTTTTATTGAACAAATTCTTCTATCGTACCTGTTCCAAATAAACTAAGAGAAAAATCTTAGATGTGCAGTGCAAAGTCACATTTAAAATATTACAACTTCTTTTTGCCTGAATGGAAGTATCAAAATGAGGGTTGATATTTTCACTAAAACAGGAATTATTTTTTTAGCCCCAATTATGTTATTGAGTGTAGAAACAGGTAATAAAATTAGAGCTATGTTTGGGTACAATATTCCTCCTTTTCTGTAGTCCACATGTTCTCTACAAAGATGGGGGGTGGCATTTTGACCCACATTCTCATAAATGAATACCCACATCAAAATAACTTACCTTATGTCCGGCCAGAACGTGAAAATAACATTTAAAGTAGCACAGTATTTAAACAAAATGATTCGATTGAGATCTGCATATGTGGGATTGATTGGAGTAGATTGCAAGGGCGACTCCAAAATATAAAGTTATTATATTTTATCTATATCTTAAATTATTGTACATTATTACAATTTTATTTTGGATTGTATTTTATTACTATTTCATCTTAAATTGTATTTTGCCTAGATTCCATTTTAAATTGTATTTTATCAAGTTCCCTTTTAAATAGTATTTTATCAAATTTCATTTTGAATTGCTTTTATTAAATTTTAGTAACAAATTGTTGCTGGAACTTTGCACTTTGGTATGGCCCAAGGGCTAATCAATAAAGACTTATTCTATTCATAATCGCTGATGAAAAATGAAAAGATGGAGAGATGGGGAATGTACGTTTTGAGATAAAATGCCATCAATGCGGTAGTAATTCTTAAATTTTAAGAACAACAGCCTATATGATGTTGATTATTTTCTCTGGAAAGAAAAATCTACATTTTAATGTTCGGCGGGGAGTGATAAGACATTACGAAAAGAGCCCTCCCCCCACATCTGGATCTCAACAAATAATTGTTCTAGAATCATCCCAAGGGTAACTTGCCTTGGCAATGATGCGACACAAATGGGATCCTTCCTGAGTAAGGCTGAATAAGTTGCTTACAGCTGATTCTACAGAGTAGAGGTTATCTGATGAATCTATTTCTTTCACCAAGTTCTGTGTAATAAACCACAAACAGAGACAAAAAGAAATAATTGTTAAACTTTGCTCTTAGGGTATTTAGAGAGTGAAGCAGACTGAACTGACATTCAAACTGGAAAGGAAAATACTGCTCTTCTTCAAGTACTAAATTCAGAGTACCAACTTTCATAAAGAAGCAACTTTATTAGGACATGTATCTGGAAAGGCATGGAGTATATTCCAGAATTCAGAATGTTTTCTGAATAATGTCAAAAGTATGATTAAATATTCCTTAGCTCTATAGATGTGCCAGACCCATTACATATATCTATTGAAGGGCATTTTTACTGTCTTTTTTCATCTCTCATCCTTTTTCCTCCCCAAATCTTCCAACGATACTCACCGTTGGTGTTCTTAGTCATCATTACGGTTAGCTTCTCAAGACATGGGTAACTTCTCTTTTCTCCCTTAACCAAAGCTGTTTTTTGCTGCTCTAACCCCAGACTGTTAAACTGGAAAATTGCTAGCTCCTTTGAGGTGGGGAAAGAAAAGAAAAGACTCTCCTTTTTCTATGTTGTACTTCCTTCTTCTCTCAGAAGCACCCCTTATTAGGAAATATTGCTGAGCTTTCTAATCCTCTATGGTTCCCCTTCAATGTTGTCTGTATTGGTTCCCAAGACAATTCAGTGTCTGGGATGCTTCAAAGGACAATCTGGGCTAAGACTACTTGTTGCCTCACTATCTTACAACTTTGGATTTCTTGCTTCTTCCTCCTTTTCTTGCCTTCTTCTAACAGCCTTTTCCTTCCTCTCTCCCAACCCTCACCATTTTTTCTAGTCAGCCATTAGTATTATGCCTTTTGAGTCTCAAATGTTAACAACTCTCCCAGGTAATCAGGTCCCTCCCTTTTCTATCTACCTGCAGAATGTGTAAGACCTGAAGCAGATACCTTTGTGGCCTCCAACCAGATTCCAACAAAATCAAAACAAAAAGAAGAGGGGAGCAAATCATTTTGGAATCGTTCAGCATTGAGGAGTGAGCAAACCTCACTCCTTACTAGCACTGATGTTGTGCTACTTAGTTTGGATAATGAAACATCTGCAAAAAAGACAATCAAACTCAGAGAGCATTAAGGACCCCTCATTTCAATCCTGAGTCACAAATATTCTCCTCTAAGAGTGGTGTAGTGGCTAGAATGCAGTATTGCAGACTGACTCTGCCCATAGCCAGACGTTCAATCCTGACCGGCTCAAGGTTAACTCGGCCTTCCATCCTTCCAAAGTTGGTAAAATGAGGACCCAGATTGTTAGGGGCAATATGCTGACACCCACTTAAAGAGTGCTGCAAAGCACTATGATATATAAGTCTAACTGCTACTGCTAAGTGCTATTATTGTTCAGAATTGTTGCCAAGAAAACCGCATGGCTATATTCATATTGTCACTAGGAGTTAACCTGGATGGAAAGAAGATTTTACTTTTATGTGTTTATCTAAAACATTTTCTGTGCTCCAGTAGTTACTCTAACATTTGACTTACAGAACAAATAGTTTTCTGTTGACACTGTAGAGTAGGTTTATGTAGAGAATGTTTATATTTGCAGTCTTAGTATTTTCCTAGTATGAAAGACAATAGATATGTCTCAAAATACTTCATGATATCTTGAGAGATATAAATAGAAGTATTGCCAAAATATATTTTTGCTACCAAAAAGAAAAAAATTACCAACCTTTATTTCATATGTTAGAGCTAGTTCTACCAATTGAGCAAAATACTGTGCCACTGTGGTCAGCGCATCATTAATACAAGATTTCATTGATTTTAATATTTGTTCATCTTCAATCTGTATGCACCTAGAAGGAAATGTTTAAAACAAGTATCGGTCAGTGGCACTGTAATTTATAAAACAAGATCTATTCAAGATGCTACACTAAATAGCAGCTCTATAGTATCTATATAAAGGTAAATTAAAATTCACAATTAATATGATTGCCACCATTTGTGAATCAACAATATATAAAAATCCCCTGGGATTTTCCATTCTTTTCTATTAAATACATACTTTTCCGCAAAACACATATTGAATCCCTATCACAACATTAACTATTAATCCAAAGAGGAGACTTATGTTAATTAGACCTGGTAAAAGTTAGGCTTTCTCTGCAAGTGGAAGAGGCCTATTGGTTTCAAATCTATCATAATATTATAGCTCCTCGACCCATTATGGATGTCCGCAATTTTTAATATAGGTTTGCTAAGATAAAAGTACACAAATCAATAATGTTTAATATTACCTTTCAGTAACTGTTGTAAGCTCTGAGCATTTTTCCACTAGCATTTTTTCATACTGCAAAAGATAGAAATAGAAATGTGTTGCATTAAATTATTTGAAAAAGAATCAAAGTATGAGCTTTATTTTCAGACACATGTTATGAACTCAATCCCAGTTCATGAAAGTAACATGGATAAGCAAAACATAAATGGCAATGGCAGGATGGGCTGAGAATGGAGGATCAGCTCCTTATTCTGGTGGGCAGGGATGGATATCAACAGCTCTGAAGAAACATAAATGCCTTCCAGGTTCATTCTATGTGGGGTTCTGCTTTTCCCTTCCCTTTTGATATCAAATAATAACGAGGAATGAACTACGTGGGATGTCTCTCATTCTCCCACATCTAATCCTGTTTTAGGATATTGACCAGGGTGGGAATGGGGAATTAACTTGTTTGTGATCGCTAAATATTATTCCAATATTCAGAAACATCAGTTGCACCTAGAAATTATACCTTTGTGGAATTGGGAGGGGAGAATTTTATTTTATTTTATTTATTTATTTCTTTTTTCTTTCCTTTCTTTTTCTTTCACTCTCTTTTTTTGTAGGTGGTTAGAGAGGAATTACCTGATTGCTAAATTCATGTAATACCCATTCTTCTGAAAAGTACGCAGAGTAGCTAATTAAAATAAACAAAAGCAAAATTCCATTAAAAACGTGATTTCAATATTCATTTGAAATCCAGGATAGATTAGCATATCCAGGCTGATGTTCTGGATCACAGCACCGACAACTCCTCTGTCAATATTAGGATCACGTTGCTATGTAAATACAAGATGCTATTTTTTCTAGTATTCCTGATATCCAAACTGCTCATAAACATATAGGAGCTTGATCTGGATTGGGATCACAGCTAATCGTTTTCCAAGTTCTCATATTTCTTTTTAAAAGAAAGTCATACTTTCTTTTAAAGTATGTTTTAAAAGTACAGTTTCTTTTACAGTAAAGTTTTAAAAAGTGCATAGCTGCACTTTTTCATTATGAAATTCTATTGAGTGATCTTATTGAAATGAGCAGGTAAGTGCAAAGATAGCAAAGGCTGTATTAAGGTTTCCTGTTCTTATATTGGCAATCTTACTTTAGAACATAAAGGATTAGCAACCATGTAAGAAAAGTAGAATGCACCATAGAAGAATAACACATTTTATACTTTGCAAAAATTGCATCCAAAGCAAAAAGGAATTATAGCATAAAGAGAAGGACCATAGACCCAATATAAAAGTCTATGGCTTACATATAGAAAATCCAGGTTTATTTCTTGCCATCTCCAGCTCAATGGTTCAAGCAACAGATTATGGTTTATTTTAATTATTTATTTCTTATTTATTTATTTAGCACATGGCAAATACATGGATTTATAGTGGTTCAAATGTTAATGTCCAGTCCACACAGCCACTCAAGGACAAGGTGGTCTATGTTGAAAAAATCAGACATTGGGCAGGTGTAAGCTCTTGATGGACATTCGGACACAATGTGATGGATATTTTGTCGAGGAGCACCACAGTCACACTGAGGAGTAGAGACAAGATGCCATTTAAACAAATGAGTCCTGGCAGACAACATATTGGGTATGGATCCTGTTCAGAGTTGACCAATGCTGGCAAGGAAGGTCAAAACCTGGCACCTTTTGTGTAGGGCAAGGGTCTTCAAACTTGACAAGTTTAAGATTTGTGGACTTCAACTCCCAGAATTCCTGAGCCAACATGGCTAGAGGAGGAATTCTGGGGGTTGAAGTCCACAAGTCTTAAAGCTGTCAAGTTTGAAGACCCTTGGTATAGAGTAATCTATGTAACTGCCTGTATCTGGGCGTTCAGCAGCCCATTTGTCTTTCCACAGTGAGTTGATGTCCAAGTTGTTAGACAGCTGTTGAGCAAGTGCCAGAGAGGGCTTCCTGGGTTTAAGCCTGCCAATTGATAGAAGAGGAAGATCAGCGTGCACAGGAAGAAGTAGGTTTCTCATAATTTTATTGTACTCCTTCACTAAGGCTTCCTGCCTTTGTAGAGCTGGTGGTGTAATGTGGCTCAAGACAGGGAGCCAGCAAGTAGGAGTAGATTATGATAGACTATGGGGAAGTCCTTTGAACCAAGTTCCTGATGGGTAGATGCCAATCAAAGCATGCAAATTGAGCTAGCTTTTTTAAACAAAATATAATTGATTTCATTTCTAAGACCTCACCCCCACCAACTTACTCTGAATGGTTTACAAGAAGATTGTAAATCTTCAGTAAGGAAAGAACTCAAAATTCTCTAGCAATAAAAGTACTGTTGGAAGAAATATCCATCTGGGTTCAGTTCAGCTGATTGGAAAGATGGTTTATTGGTGGACAGGACCATATGGGTTTGAAATCCTGGTGCAGCTGAATACATGGGGTTGAGAGGGGGAGATATTTATACCCTCTGTTGGGCCTTGGCCTTGAGCTTCCTGTTCCTGTGGCAAGACCATGTATTCTATTGGCTGTAGTCAGACTCCCATGTGGAGTCATGTTTGTCTAAATCAAGTTTGGTGGAACCTTGGGCTGATGTAATATCTCCAGGTGCCATGTGGTGAGCTCTGCTGATAGATAATCCTATTATGTCCTGGGGGTGAAGGTCTTTTGCCTTGTAGATAGGATGGTACCAAAATATCTGCTGGAGGCAAGGAGCTGAGGCTCTGTCTCCAAGAGCATGTTTCTCAATTTCTCATCCAGGAAAATATAATATTCTGCCTTTTTAATATTTCCTAAAATATTTCACTCTTCTAGGAGAGGGGTGGTTACTAACTTCTTATAATATTATGCCAGACATAAACTGCAATAATTATTATGTTCATAGAATCTGACCTGGTACAAAGCTGCTTCAGAAGCTTCTTATCAAAACAATGGTTCTGACATGATTATATACTGTACATTATGCACACACATAAACACCGACATATTCTTTCCAGTTCCATGGAGTTCTAGACTTCCTTGTTTTTAAAAGTAGTTTTTTTTAAATGTTTATCTAGACTGTTAAGTAATAGTTTCATAATACTACCTGTTCCTAGATTGATTTTACCTGATGCATTTCTTCCCAAGAAATCTTTGTGAGTATATTATATTCATTGATCATTGATCGGACTTGACAATTGACCCGGACTGTCATGCTGTGCACCCTCTGCCATCTATTCTTCTCCAATTTTTGAACAATCCTGGTCAGCTCAGTACTTATAATCCAAGCTCTTTTCAGCAACAACTGCAAGTTGTCACAGGCACCATGTTGTGATGAAACAGGAAATTCACCATGCGCATCTTCTTCCAGACTGATTGGCTTAGACTGAAGAATGCACATGCATTCACTATCAGTCATAAGCTTCAAGTCCTCCATCCAGCGTTGGACTGAGTCCATCTGAATTAAATGCATACTAAAGATAGGGGGAGAAAAGAAACACTTTTAGCAAAATAATATTTAGCCAATTATATTTCTGTTATACTGTATTTGAGAGAAAGAGCAACATGGCATGGTTCTTCACATCAAGTCTATTTGTGTTTCAGCTAAAACATCTGGTTCAGTCGTGGGATTCAAATTTTTTTACTACTGGTTCTATGGGCGTGGTTTGGTGGGCGTGGCAGGGGAAGGATACTGTAAAATCTCCAGTCAGAGATAGTATTTGTCGGTTCTCCGAACTACTCAAAATTTCCGCTACCAGTTCTCCAGAACTGGCCAGAACCTGCTGAATCCTACCTCTGATCTGGTTGCCTACTGATAGAAATAAATTTGGTGGATATTTGGTGCAATCTATTCCACCAATAATTATGAAGGCATGTGCAGAAAGTCATGAGTTGATTTTCATATGCATGGATACGAAGTTTCAGAGAGTTTCAGCGCATACTCTCTTTTGAGCACAGCATTCTATATCAACTCATCTCAATTCATTTCAAAGATAGGACACAAATACAGTGGTGAGTGACGCTCACAGGTTCATTCCAGATAATAGTCTCCAAATGTTTGAGGACTATTCTGTTCAATTTGCTGAATAAAAGCAAGTATATATTACAATGGGTTAACATGTAGAGTTTTTCTTCATTCTATTTTTGTTTGTATTAATTTTCACTCTTTAACTTTCAGTGAAATTATATGTACAATACAATCCTCCTTGACTTCATTTCTTCTGCATCGTAGCCTCCATCCTCCTCTGACACTACCCCAGGAGGAGGAATGGAGCCACTGAAATCCTGATAACCTATTTTAAGGAGAAAAGGCTATTTTCTTATCCTTCAGCATAAAGTTTAAGATAAACAAATAACAAAAAGTTGTATTTCTGCCCAGCTAATCTACTGATTTATTTAGAGAAGCACAGAAAATTGAATTCAGCCATAGTCCAGTTTATTATTAGCTAATATGATTAAAGGTCATTTAATGCTGTGATTCTGTAAGCTGACCAAAGACATTAGTCATGTTACTGGAAGGGAGGGAGCTAACAATTATGCAAGACCATTTCTTTCCCTGCTAAAAACAAAAGGCAGCTGTTAAAATATTTCTTGTATGCTGATATGAAATGAAAGGAATGAAATGGTTATAAATGGAAATTAGGATTTTTTTTTTCAGTTTGGAGATGGTGAAACTATTTGCTAAGAAATTTTTTTGTTGTTGTTGAACTATAACCACATACAACACAGCAGATGAATATAGCATTCTATGGATATAATTTGACATTTGTCTGAATCAAATGAGACAATGTGGTCAAAAGCATCCACAAAATTCCCCCCCTCCCGCCAGCATATTCTAAGTAAGCTCTGCTAAAACACAAATACTACTCCTGAGTTGGGAAGTTGATTCTTCTCTCCCAGGGATTTTTAAAGCAGAATCTCTTCCAGAATTTATTCTCATCAAACAAATATCAAATCTTTCACCAGCAGGGGGAACTCTGTGGAGTGATAACCTTTCCTTCAGGGATATCAAATGGGGGGGGGGGATACCTCCCCAGCTGTAATCTTTTTACAGCTTTAACTTATATCATTAGGAAATGGTATACCGATATAGTATGGATAATATAACAAAGGTAGAGTGCTATCATCAGATGGTTTGAAGCTATTGATCTCAAGGGGGATGACTCCCTCAGTATCTTGTTTAAACAACCCCACTCTCCCTTATCTTTTGGCAAATACCCTCACTGTAATTTACCTTGACATAAAGATTAATACAGTAGTTCAATCCACATTTGAGATTTTTGAGAAGAGATTGGATAACCATTTGTCTGAAATTGTGCAGTTTCCTGCCTGAGCAGAGGGTTGGACTAGAAAACCTCCAGGGTCCCTTCCAACTCTGTTATTCCCTCCCTCTCTTCCAGGCTGCTCCTCTCAGCTTCTGTTCCTCTTGGCCCTTCAGGATTCATTCCCAGCCAAATCCTCTGACCAATTCTCTCAGAAGTGAAACTTCTGATCTCTTAGGTTTTACCTGAACTGAACAGACTACCAACAGCCCAGAATCCTTTGCAGGAAGTTTTGTGCCTTCTCTCTTTACCTTTTGCTCAGGAGTAGTCTTTCTGCCAATGGAACTTCTTGCCTTACTGATCCAAACCTCTTTCTTCTATCCCTCTCTCCCTTGCCACACCCATAGTTGCAGCCTTATGACCTAGTACCCTGTCTCCTCCCTGTGCTACTTTTTGTTTTGCTCAATTCATTATCTTTAGGAACCAGTTAAACTATAACCAGAAGGCAACAGGTCTAGGTAAAGATTCCTCACCCTCTCTCCTCAAATTCTGTTTCTCTATTTACTTGTCATCTCCGTAAACTCCATTTTCTTCATCCTTCAGTTTAACTAATCTATTTTTTATCCTTTCCTGTCTTGCACCAACTACACAGCAACCATGGGGTTGTACATGCAATTTTCCTACTTACAATACAGCTTTTACAACACTCTTGAAAAGGTTGACCTCCAATCTTGCCCCCTCTGTCAAAATATTGGTGGGTTTGTTTTACTTTTATAAAATGCTCTTGTTTAACCTCCAAATGGGTTGACTTAGGGATTTATTGCTATGTTTCTAAGTATTCTAGATTTAGAATCCAAGTTAGCCTTCATATGAAACTGACAGTTGCAGGGTTGCACTTAAATAAGATGAGTTGTACACAAAAATAGTGATACACGGTTTAAGGTGCATTCAAATACTTCTTATCACATGCACATCATGTATTTTAATCCAGACCTGGTGATGGAAAGGCTCATGTTTGTTGATGCAACAAGATCCAATACAGCTCTAGCTGGGAGAAGCTGATGGATGGTCATATTCCCTAAATCCTATAATCTCAATAACTCATCTTATTGAATCCCCAAAGCAGATTTGAGGGAATGAACAAGGGCCTACAAGGGGAAGGGTGTTGGTGAATATTGCCTTCCCGGTTCCTCTAGCAAATTAGTATTTCACCCATATCCAGCTTGAATTGTGTGTGTGTGTTTGTGTAAGAGAGGGAGGAAGAACACAGATGCCCAAAATAAAGACTGAATTTCACTAGTAAATTTATATTTCCCATATATAATATAGCTTCCCTAGCTGTAATTCATACTTCCAGTTGGAATCTTAAGCACTTTTAGAATTCTGCTATTCAGAGCATACACCGTTTTTTAAAAATCTCATTAAAAAAAAGCTACAACTTCATAGCTTAAGGCCTAACTATATTTTATATTACTGCCTTAAAATTAAAATCAATATATGAACTAGCAGTCAGAAACCTTACAAGGGTAGAATGCCTATGATTGTTAGAAGTGTTATGCTAGCAATCATTCTGAGCCCAATCTGACAGCAGTAAAAAGAGCACTGCCATTATTTTCCCTGCAGTAGTGCTCTGGACTTAGAACCTAATTAGGTTTCATTAAGCAAAAATGAAAGTACTCATATTTAAAAATAGCATGGAAAGAGAGGGGGGAAGGGAGGTAGATGGAGAGAGGGGGAGAGGAAGGGGGGAGGGAAGGAAAGAAGGAGTGAGGGAGAGAAGGAAGGAAGGATGGGGAGAGAGGGAGAGAAAGAAGGAAGGAAGGAAGGAAGGAAGGAAGGAAGGAAGGAAGGAAGGAAGGAAGGAAGGAAGAAAGAAAGAAAGAAAGAAAGAAAGAAAGAAAGAAAGAAAGAAAGAAAGAAAGAAAGAAAGAAAGAAAGAAAGAAAAGATTCAATTTTCATATAAAATAATGCTGGTACATTATTGATGGATTTGCACCTTAAATTTTAAAAAATTATTATGATTTTCTTGTCATTTTACATGACCACATCATATGAGGCAGTGAACCATCACATTTTTACATCTTCAATGTAGAGAAGCTAATGTCCATCCTTTTAAATGCATTATTTGAAGAGTCAAACACACTCTAAATACAACTTTTGATGAACCAACTTTAACTTGGTAACTTCAGATCTACAGATATAGGAAGTGTACATTTTAATAATAAAACAATATTGTAATAATAATATATTTATAATCAATCTTCCCTTTCATTTATAACAAAGCTGATATTGTGAGGTAAATTTGATTTGGATATAATTCCAAAGTGCATATCAGCAAGAATATGTTCAGTTTCCATTGACAGATGCCGAGATACATTTAAAATATAACTTTCCTAGCCAATCCTGAGATCTATATGTATTATGCTGTAGAACAGTCTTTAAAAATTTCTATTGTATGCCAAGTAATTCATTCCAAAACAATTTAGTTAACAAAGTAAATTATATATCTAAACAAAGGCAGTAGTTTTCTAGTTGAATTGAAGTATTATTGCTTTTGGCTGTAAATAATTCCTATGTATTGTCCTTTTGTAATATTTAGATTACCACTCTGAAAATAAAAATATAAATATGTTTTAAAATATATAGCATGAAATTCAAATTAAGTTAAAGAGATGGATTGAAATAAATTAGCTAAAGACTTCTTTTATTTAAATATGAAAAAACTACTAGACCAATTTTCTGGTTGTTCAATCTATATATATAAAAAAGTGGAAAAGCACTCATGCGTCATCACAAAATCTCCAGAACCGTAAAGCCTACAAACTTGAAATTTGGCATGTATATTCCTCTTGGCTTCTAGGTGCTCACTAAGAAAGGATTTTTCAAAATGACCATCACAGCATTAGTATTTCATATATTATTATTAACACATTCTGATGCTAAGGAGCTCTACTCCCCCTCCCCACCTGAAGAGAAATGTATTCCAAATGCAAAACACAAGTGGAGGAGAGGAGTTTCAGTTTTAATTTCACAGCACCAAGCAGCTTTAGTACAGAACAGTTGAGCTAAGCCACGCCCAAGCTCCTTGCTGTCTCCTTCTTGTTCACACAGTAAATACTGTTTCCAAACAGTCCCCAACTCTCTCACACACTGACAGGACTCTAGCCAGATGGATACCGATGGATGCTGGTAGGCAGAGGCAGAATTCCCCCCCACTTTTTTTTTCTTCTCCAAAACCTAAGCCCAACCACATAGTTTCAAAGCAAAGCATGGGTATCGAGCTAGTTTAAGAATATAATTCTTTTTTAAAAAAAATAGCTATAGTTTTAAAGTAAGGATAAAACTGGTAGGTCTTAAGACCAATTTTAGGTTTCCACCTTTAATCCAGTTATATCATATAAAAGTATGATATATGTATATAACTGTTAGACTGCTGAAAACATCATAACCTATTATGTTATTAATTAAGACTGAACTTTTCATTAAGGACAACAGCATTAAATCAGGTTATGAGTAATGTCTCAGTTCTAAATGGTGTTTAGTTTATGCCTTTAATCACATAGACTGCAATGCTACATTGACTTTTCTGGGAGCAGAATTCAATGGAATTTACTGATTAAACTCATAAAAAGTGCACAGTCAGGAAATAGGCAGATATATGAGGCAGTAATAATATCTTTTCTCCCTAGTATAATGCTATTGCTTCCTCTAATTCTTATTCCCATTATTTTTAATGGATCGCTAACAGATCCTGCCAATTAAATGGTTAGAGGGTTTTTTCCGCCTGTGACCATACAATTTGTACTGTGATCTTTTATTTGTACAAATCCAAGATGCACTGTATCTCAACTGATCTATTATTTTTTCTTTAAAAGATGCTAGAACATCATTTCCTAGTTATTCATTTATACAGCATTTTCATTTATATTTTGGTATGCTTGACAGTTTTAAATTCACAAATATTTAAGTGACAAAGTCTCATGCTTTCACAGAACTTTCATGCAGTGCTTAGAGCACCAATGAAAAAGATTTCCAAAGCTGCAGTTAATATTAAAAGCCTGGAACTACATTCATTTAAAAAAACATACTATCTCTATGTGTGCCATTTTTCATATATTTGATTTATTGTGTGTGCATCTTAAGCTATAGAAAAAATAGAAAAACATTTCCATTATGGTGTGTGATTGATAGAAAAAGAGAATGATAATCTTCCCTTCAAAGAATTCAGTGTCATATTCAGCCCTTATTCTTTCTTCATAACAACTAAAATAATATATTTTCCTTCAAAAAAGGAAATTGAATTTTAAACAGAATTAAAGTATTGTACTGTATTTCCATTAGCCATAAGCACATACAGTGTTCCGGGGGGCGGGGGGGGTGGGCTTTGGTTTTTGTGCACAAACATCAGAGCTGGTATTCAGCAGGATCTGACCAGTTCTGGAGAACCGGTAGCAGAAATTTTGAGTAATTTGGAGAACTGGCAAATACCACCTCTGGTTGGCCCTGCCCCCATCTATTCTCTGCCTCCTGAGTTCCAGCTGATCGGCTGGGTCTTCTTTTGTTGCCCTGCACAGGAGAACGGAGCTGGAAAGCAGGTTAGTGGGGTGGGGAGGGAATGAGGATTTTTGCAGTATCCTTCCCCTGTCATACCCACCAATCCACACCCATCAGAATCAGTAGTAAAAAAAATTGAATCCCACCAGTGATGCACATATACAAGTGCCTTTTAATCAGTTTTGGACAAGTTCCTGCAATATTCCTAACAAGGGTTTTAGGAAGTGGTTTGCCTTTAAAAAAAACCAAACAAACTAATAGTAGACAATGTATTTGTGCATTGAGACCAGAGGCACCATGGACAGGAGAATTCAAATCTGCAAGAGAATAGGCATAGCATCCCCATATAATTCTGCTTATTAGGTGCCCACCATTTTTCATATTTTTACCCACTCTGTGGACTTTGCTGAATGAGGGATGCATTTCTTCAAGGTTAATTCATTCAGGGCCATATGGTAGGAAGAGAACAGATGGTTTTAGAGTCTAAAATAAGTAGAAATGCTTATTTTCACTAATGCCCTTTTTTCCCTTCTCCTACAAGAGATAAAACACTTGATGTATCCTGCTAGCTTTGGAAATGGAAAAATTAGGTTGGATTTTCTCCATTTGCCAATATTTCTTGAGTAAGTTATTTCCACTACATTATATCCGGTGGAGTTCAACCTCAAAAGATCTTTACACTTACAATATAAGAAGGCAGGTATCTTAAATTATTTCCATTATCTTTGTTTGATCACTGTAAAATTGTCCTTTCATTTTAACCCAGTACTGCAAAAGTTCTCCCAGATACCCAGTATGACTTTGGCACTATTGCAATTATGATCTCAGACCAAGAAAAGAGAAGTCTCTACAGCCATTAATGGAACTTTTAGATACAATATCCCATTTGCCTTTCAGTGTCACCATACTCAAAGCCTCTGGATGCACATTATTTATTTGCAGTTATTGGAAAAGACACTTAAGAATTCCATGGACAGATAAGAAAACAAACAAATGGGTCATCAAACAAATCAACCCAGAGTCAAGGCACAAATGACCAGGCTCAAATTATCCCACTTCAAATATATTATGCAAACATGTAGCTCTCTGGAAAAGAGTCTATTGCTAAGAAAGGAGAAAATAGGATCACCAGGAATAATAGCAATAGCACTTAGACTTACATACTACTTCACAGTGCTTTACAGCCCTCTTTAAGTGGTTTACAGAGTCAGCCTATTGTCCCCAACAATCTGGGTCGTCATTTTACCCACCTCAGAAGGAGAGAAGGCTGAGTCAGTCTTGAGCCTTGTGAGAATTGAATTGCCAAATTGCAGGCAGCAGGCAGGCAGCAGAAGTAGCCTGCAGTACTGCATTCTAACCACTGCGCCACTGCGGCTCAGCAAGATAGACAGACTCATTTACAGTAATGATGAGTGTACCATTGGAAGACCTGTAGGACCAGGTTAAGAACAGATTGTCACAGAGAGAAAAACCTAGTTATATGGTTGTGAGTCAGCATTGACCTGATGGCTCATAATTAATCTAAATTTATTTACATTGTCTATATTAAGTAGTATATAGTTAGGTGGCCATAATAAATTCAAATAAATGAAATTAAATTAAAAAAACAGTACTGGAGGTTGGTTTATTGATTAAACATTTTTCGTTTTCTAATCATTGAATGCTTCACCCTGCACACAAGGATGTTCATAGAATCAATTCAATCAAAACTCCTGTAGGCAAATTTCCAAAATAAGTCATTTGCATATGATTATTATTTTTTTTTGCATGCTTATATTTATAACTTGGTTTTTGTGCGAACCAACTGCTGCAGGTATGAGTCAAAGGATAAACTGCTAATATGTGCTTTTTGCCAAAATGAAAAGATTCCTTTGCCTAAAGTGCTTCAAAATATGTAGGCTAAGTTTATTCTGGAGAGCAGATGTAGTAGCATTGCTACTCCATCAATCTCACTTGGCTCCGCTGGTTTGTTTAGCATTGTGTGCAAAGAAGGAGCTTTATTTTCAACTAAGGTTCATTTAGATTCCTTCCAACATTACCCTGACAGGGTAAACCAAGAAGGAAAACTTGAGCTTGTTCACAACAAACCAGCATTCTTCAGAACTCTGACTTAACATGATATAAGACCTCAATTTATCCGTGCTGTGTAGGAATGTGAAGATCAGTGAAAATCCTGGATATTTTAACAGATTTCTGTTCCCAGAAGCTTTTTTATTACTTTTCTTGAAAAGTGAACATACATTTGCTAATTCAGAATGGTGTTTCATTCCAGAAAGTGTGGCAAAAAAAAAGATCAGCCTTTAAAAATGCATGTATTGCTATGCACATAGCATGCTTTGGCTATGAAAAGAAAAGCCAAGAGGCCCAAGTATATTTTCAAAAGTAAATGAGATTTATTTTAATGGAAAAACAAACACAAGCAAGAGTTTATTCCTGCAAGCGTTTATCTTCCACTGGGACTGGGAAATCTAAGGCTACTCACTACATCATCGGTAGAGAAATTCTATTACAACAAGGGTATGCCAGTCTATCTCCTTTCTGTCTTTTTGCTGTGCTCATTTGTCAATCAGGACTGTCTTCTTAAAGCCATTTACTCTGTTTCTCTCTTTTTACCTTTTATCCACACAACCAGACCTGTCTGTGTCCCAAATCCCTCTATAGAATAGAATAGAATAGAATAGAATAGAATAGAATAGAATAGAATAGAATAGAATAGAATAGAATAGAATAGAATTTTTTATTGGCCAAGTGTGATTGGACACACAAGGAATTTGTCTTTGTTAGATCTGGGAGGACGGTTCAAGAACGGAGGCAAGACTCAGATAGCAACAACAGCTCTTTATTTGTGACTTCAGATCTGAGCAACTAACCCCAGCCGCAGCAGCCCCTTATATAGGGCTGGCTGCAGCTAGGCAGCCAATGAAGGCGATTTGAGTTTGCCGCTCTTGACAGGGCCAATCGCGGCAGCCTGTTTACTGGCCAATCGCATCAGTCTATGGCGACCAATCACGATCAGTTATCAGCAGGCCAATCAGATTTGCAGGCTACGAGCCTGCTAGTCTGGAACACCCCTCCCCTCTCGGTTCTGTTTAAGGGGTGGAGTAATATAGTCTCGCAGGTAGGCAAGTCTTCGCACCTGTCTGCCTGACTTACACAATTCCGCTTGACCCTGTTCAAACCCGGGTTCAGATGGACTTCTTGCTGTATCAAACAGGAACGGTGAACCGGTGCCATGGTTAGGGCTCTCCTCTGGTGCCCCCGGAGTGATAGAGTCCTCAGCCTCGCTGTTACTGCCATGGCTCCCGGGGCTCGCTGAACCTGCCTGGTCACTGCTTCTTGGCGAAGCGTTTGACTGTCCAGTCTCAGCTGCAGCTGGTGAGTGTTGCCAACCATGGTGCGGTGATCTCAGTGTTAGCTCAGAATAAACAGGTGTTGGTTCTAATTCTGAGTTCACTGCTTCCACTCCCCCCCTAGTGTCAAAATTAGGGTCAGGGTTGGAAGATGTGGTTAGTCTGGAGCGCAGTTGGTCAATATGGCGTTTCCATGCTCTGCCATCAGTGGTGAGTAGACGGTAGGAGCAGGGACCCGTAACTTGAGTTACTTGGGCAGGAATCCAAAGGGGATCCCCAGAAAAAATTTTTGCGAAAACAAGGTCTCCTACCTTGAAAACACGGTGCTTGCTGCTGGAACCCAGGGGCTTTTCCGGGGTGTAGGCAGGGTGCAAACGATCTAGAGGCGATCTGAGTTTCCTGGCCATCAGGAGTTCAGCTGGGCTCTTGTTGGTCGTGCTGTTTGGTGTGATGTGTTGTAGGAGCAGCATTCTAGTGACTTTGTCGTGGATGTTGCCTTGATCCATTTTCTGCAGGGTTTTCTTTGTAAACTGAACCATTCGTTCAGCCCGGCCATTCGCCGCAGGATGAGCAGGCGATGTGAGTGCGTGTCGGATGCCCCATTCCGCTAAATACTGTTCAAAGGCTAAGGCAGTAAATTGGGGGCCATTGTCAGAGACCAGGACATCTGGTAACCCGTGTGTGGCGAAGAGTCTGTTCAGTTTTTTAATGACCACCTCAGTAGTGGTTGCTTTCATTTTATTGACCTCAAGCCAGTTAGAATACGCATCTACAGTTATTAAGAAAGTGTGGCCTCTCGTAGGTCCCGCAAAGTCAATATGAATGTGAGACCAAGGACCCCTGGGTGTTTCCCATTCTGCTGGTGGGGCTTTAGGTGGAGCTGAGTGGTTTTCCTAGCATTTGTTACAAGAGGCGACCCAGGTTTCGATTTGTTTGTCCATACCTGGCCACCAGGCATAACTTCTTGCCAGCGCTTTCATATGCACGATGCCCAGGTGTCCATCGTGTAGCATTTGCAAGACCCCTTGTTGTAACTTAGTTGGTACAACAACTCTGTCTCCCCACAAAATGCACCCCTTTTGTGAAAAAAGTTCCGTTTGTCTGTTTTTAAACGGCTTAAACATTTCCTTAGTGCCGTAATCTGGCCATCCCCTCTCCACCCAGCCAAGAACTCATGCCAAACAAGAGTCTTTTTTGGTTTCAAAGGCGATGTCTTGGGCCGTTAGTGGAGGCGATGGCATTGTCTCTATTTGCAGTACCGGGAGTGTGGGAGCTGGGTCTTCCTGTGGCTCAGGTAACGGTGAGCGGCTCAATGCATCTGCGTGGGGAATAGATTTCCCCGGGCGATACTTTAATTGATAGTCGTAGGCAGTGAGAAATTCTGACCATCGCGTCATTCTGGGGGAGAGAATGTGTGGAGTAGGTTTGTCGCCCACCAGGATCCCAAGTAGTGGCTTATGATCCGTTATAATAGAAAATGGTCTCCCATAAACATATTCATGAAATCTTTTAATTGCAGAGACAATAGCAAGGGCTTCCTTATCTAATTGGCTATAGTTTCTTTCTGTTTTTGATAGAGTTCGTGAAAAAAATGCAATTGGTGCTTCTGAGCCGTTTGGTAGGACGTGGCTCAGGATGGCTCCCACCCCAAATGGTGAGGCATCACACGTGACAGTCAAAGGTAGTGTCTCGTTATACTGAATTAGTACTGCCTTTGAGGTAAGGAGGTCTTTTACTTGCTGGAAAGCGTGTTCCTCCCGACGTCCCCAAATCCAGGATGCCCTTTTATTGAGTAGTCTATGAAGGGGCTCAGCAACAGTCACCTTCTGGGGTAGGAAGATGTTATAAAAGTTAATAAGTCCCAGGAAGGCTTGGAGGTCGGTTTTGTTTTTGGGTCTTGGGGCGTTTTTGATAGCTGCCAATTTTTTTTCTGTGGGGTGGATTCCTTGCTTGTCAAGGAGGTAGCCAAGAAACTCCACCCTTTCTGTGCAAAGCTGGCACTTTTCCTTCTTAACCTTGAGGCCAGCGTTTTTGAACCTCTGTAGGACTGTTCTGAGGCGTTTTTCTAATTGGTTTTTTGTGGGTGCTGCTATTAATACATCATCAAAATAGGGTACGACCCCTTTTATCCCTTGTAATAGTCTCTCCATCAGGCTTTGAAAGATGCCTGGGGCTACGCTTACACCAAACTGGAGCCTGTTGCATTTGAATGCACCACGATGTGTGACTATAGTTTGGGCTTCTGCAGTCTCGGGATCAACTGGCAGCTGTTGATACGCTTGGGCCAGATCTAATTTTGCGAATATTTTGCCACCCCCAAGTGAATGCAGGAGATGTTGAACAACTGGTACTGGGTAGGCGCTCTGCTGTAGCGCGTGATTGAGGGTGGCCTTGTAGTCACCGCAGATTCTTATGGACCCGTCAGGCTTTATGGGGGTGACAATTGGTGTCTCCCATCGGGCGTGGTCAATAGGTTCTAACACGCCTTGCGCAATTAATTTGTCCAGTTGTGTTGGGTATATGAATACTCCAACTGGTTTGGGTTGAATAAATATGTAAACCTAGGATTAAGTGCTATGTAGCTTTAAGCACAAGAAACTGCAATGTCATTGTGGGTGCAGTTGCAGGCAGCCATATAGGTAGGAGGGGAAACGTAATAGCCCCGGCTTCTGGATGCAACTGTATGAGCCCGGCTTCTGGATGCAACTGTCTGAGTCTGGCTTCTGGATGCAACTGTCTGAGTCCGGCTTCTGGATGCAACTGTCTGAGTCCGGCTTCTGCATGCACCTGGTTACTGTTCCAGGTCTGTTGCCTACTGTGTTTTGTGAACATCTATCTGCTTTTGGAGGCTACTGTGCCAGATACCATTTCACCTGAACACAAGGACTGTTTGTTTGGTGAGCTGTGGATTCAGCATTGTATTTGAGAGAAAGGTATCTTAAGAAGAAGATATACAAGCAGATAAAGACATTGTATTTACTGTTTAATGGACTTGATAACTGGATTGATATACTGGATACTGACATATGGACTGAATGACTATTCTTAATCTCTGTATGAATTAAATACCTATTTAAACCACAAACAGTGTTTTTGTCTCAAGTGTGTGTATACTCTAGGGCCCAGCCTCTCTCTCATTTGGCTGCCTGGCTTGACTGCTGCTGCACACTCTGCTAAGGGGTTTATCCCCAAACACTAACATTGGTTATGGGCCCAGCAGTGTGCACAGTCTAGCTAACCAGGATATACCAGTGAGAGTTTGGTCAAGAGTTACACATTACTGTAAGTACAAACTGTTTGTTAAATAGTTATTTTTCTGCAGAGCAATGGCACAAATAAATTTGCCAAGTCTGTCCATGATATCCAGACTAGATGGAACAAACTATGTTTCATGGTCAATGAAGTGTAGTTTACTTCTACGAAGAGAAGGTTTGTGGGACATAATTACAAACCCACCAGATGTATCAAACTTAGATCCCAACGATGAAGAGGATTATAAACTGATACAGGACTATGAAAGAAAGAATGAGCAGGCTTTGTGCATCATAGGTCTCACCCTGTCTGACCAGCAACTCATTCATATCCGAGGGGTGGAAAATGCTGCAGAATGCTGGGATAATCTCAAAAGGATTTATGTTCGAGACAGTGTAGGAGCTCATATCAATCTTACACGGAAGCTGTTTAGAACACATCTTGAGATAAATGGAGACATGTTAACTCATTTAAACTGTATGAAAAGCATTTTTCAAGAATTGCAAGAAAAAGAGCTTATATTTAATGAGTTGCAACAAGTATACATCATATTGTCTTCATTGGATCGAAGCTATGATGATTTTGTGACTGCATTAGAGGTATTGCCTAAAGACAGTTTATCAGTAACTGAGATAACCGGCAGGCTATTAGAGGAAGCCACAAGAAGGAGTGAACATGACCAGCTGAGGGAAGATAAGCCTAATAAGGAAGTGAAATTATCTTCAAAGCCTAAGAGAAACCAGCTGTGTAAGGTAAAGCACCAGGAAGAAGAGAAGTTATCTTCGCATACACAATTAAAAAGTGTTTTAATTGTGGAGGCAGAGGACATTTGGCAAGATTCTGCAGGAAAGGAAAAAGCCAGAATGTAAAGAAGCCAAAGAAATCCTTTAAACTGGCCATGTTTAGCAATTGTGATATGAAGAATAATAAGTGCATACTGGAAAAAGATAACAAAAAGGTAACTGCAGCTTTAAATGGAGCATTATATGTCTTGCATGACAGTAAGAAAGGGGAGGCACAAACTGTATTTAATAATATCAAGCCTCATGATGAATGTATCCATTTATTGCATAGACGTTTGGGGCATGTGAATTTTAAAATGCTAAAACGCACAGTAGAGTTATCTGAAGGGATAAGGTTAAAGCCCTGTGATAAGTATTTGCGTTGTAATGTCTGTTGTGAAGATAAGAGTAAAATAATGCCTGCAAATAGGCTAAATGGTTTCAAAACTAAAGAACCTTTAGAAGTAGTATTTGCAGACATTATAGGTCCAAAGAAACCCAGTATGGGGGGTGCTCGATATATACTGAGCATTATGGATCATTACTCTAGATATGGGTTTTGCTACTTAATGAAAAGCAAAACTGAAACATATCAACATTTCTTCAACTGGTTAAAATTTGCTGAAAGAAAAACCAAACGGCAACTTATAACCCTGGTGACAGATAATGGTACGGAATTTGTTGATAGCAAATTCCAGAGTAGATTAAAGGCAGCTGGAATAGCTCATAAGACATCTGCACCATACAGACCACAGCACAATGCATTTATTGAAAGGCGAGGCCAAACATTGCAGGCAATGACCCGTACTATGTTAACTGATTCTGGGTTACCTGATTCTTTGTGGGGGGAGGCAACAATGTGTGCTAATCATTTATTAAACAATGTTGTTAACTCAACCACTGGTGAAATACCATTCACCATGTGGCATGGCAGGAAGCCTGATTTGAGTTACCTGCACACATTTGGTGCACCAGCATGGGTGCATATCCCTACACAACTCAGGCATAAAGGGCAACATAGAGCTAAACAATTTTTCTTCGTTGGTTATCAAGCTAACCATAGGGCATATAGATTTTGGGAGAAAGGCACATCTAAGGTGTTATGTAGTGCTAATGCCCAATTTCTAGAGTACGTAGGATGGGATAAGTTAGAGCAGGATAACAATAACGAAGTGATTATTGAATCATACAGAAATCCCATTAAGTATCCCTGTAACTTTAAAAATAAAGTAAAGAGTGAAGTACAGAAAGAGATAGTGCCGATAGAAGAAGAAAAGGAAGAAATAGCTCAGCAAGATGAGGAAAAGGACCAGGTAGTAACTCAACCAAGCCCAGTAATTCCCAGAAGGACTACACGTATATCTAGACCGCCTGATAGATACCAGGCTAACACAGTGTGCCAGGTAAATAGAGTGCCATCTACTGTGGATGAGATAAAAAGATATCCTTCTAAAGAGAAAGAAAAATGGTATGCAGCAATTAATAAAGAATTGAAGTCTCTAAAGGATATGAAGGTGTATGAAAACGTGAGATTACCTAGTAATGAAAAACCCATTGGCTGCAGATGGATTTTTAAAATAAAAACTGATAAGGATGGAAATACGATCCATAAGGCAAGGTTAGTAGCCCAAGGCTTTAGACAAAGTGCAAAGGACTATGATGAAGTATTTGCACCTAGTCTTAAAGCAGCAACTTTAAGGGTAGCATTAGTGTGGGCAGCAAGCAAGCAATATATAGTTAACCATTTAGATGTGGAAACTGCTTACTTGCATGCTCCACTAAGACATACTGTGTATATGAAAAGGCCTAATGGATTTAAAGGAGACAATAATAATGATAATGATTGTTGGTTGTTAAAGAAGAGCCTTTATGGTCTTAAACAATCGGGCTATGAATGGAACCAGTATATTGTGAAGGAACTGACCAATATAGGATATAAAGCTGGTTTAGCTGACCCATGTCTATTTAAGAGAGAAAAGAATGGGAAGGTATCATTATTATTATTGTTTACTGATGATATTGCTCTGATAACTAAGACTAATGATGAAGCAAATGAAATAATATCATCATTAGCCAAGAAGGTAAAAATCAAGCAATTAGGGGAGATAAAGAGATATCTAGGATTAAATATATTGAAAACACAGAAAGGGTTTAGGATATCTCAGGAAGATAAGATATCTAAATTGCTAATAGATTATAAGATGGAACTTTGTAAGCCTGCAAAGACTCCAATGAGTCAGGATATTTGCAAAATGGATACTCAAAGTCCCAAATGTGATAAGGAACTATATCAATCTTTGATTGGTAGCTTATCATATATTAGCAATTGGTCAAGGCCAGATATTGCTTTTAGTATTAATCAGCTGGCACGACACAATAATGATCCGCTTCAATGTCACTGGATAGCATTGAAAAGAATCTTAAGATATCTTAAAGGAACATTACACCATGCACTGTATTTAGAACCAAAAGGTGATCTCATATTGAGTGCTTATGCGGATGCTAGTTTTGCAGCAGAAAGAGATACTAGAAAGTCGACTTCAGGAATAGCCATAATGCTGGGTAAGACATTAATTGGCTGGAAGTCAATAAGGCAACAGCACATAAGTTTGTCTACTATGGAGGCAGAATTCTCCTGTTTATCATTTTTGTGTACTGAGTTGATCATGTACAAACAAATGTTGAATGATATGGGTATGACTGTACATTACCCTATAGTTGTACATGAAGATAATCAGGCAGTAATTCAAATGGCCACTAATATTGCAGTTAAAACGAGAAGTAAACATACAGATTTGAGGTATCTTAATGTAAGAGAATCTGTACAGAGTAAATTGATACAGCTGGAATACTGTATGTCGGAGGACAATGTAGCTGATCATTTTACTAAAGCCCAAGGTGCCATTAAGCATCTACAGAGTTGTCAAAAATATGGGTTTAGAATGTAAAGGTTATATATTTATGTCACCCAAAAGGGGAGAATGTTGGGTATATGAATACTCCAACTGGTTTGGGTTGAATAAATATGTAAACCTAGGATTAAGTGCTATGTAGCTTTAAGCACAAGAAACTGCAATGTCATTGTGGGTGCGGTTGCAGGCAGCCATATAGGTAGGAGGGGAAACGTAATAGCCCCGGCTTCTGGATGCAACTGTATGAGCCCGGCTTCTGGATGCAACTGTCTGAGTCCGGCTTCTGGATGCAACTGTCTGAGTCCGGCTTCTGGATGCAACTGTCTGAGTCCGGCTTCTGCATGCACCTGGTTACTGTTCCAGGTCTGTTGCCTACTGTGTTTTGTGAACGTCTATCTGCTTTTGGAGGCTACTGTGCCAGATACCATTTCACCTGAACACAAGGACTGTTTGTTTGGTGAGCTGTGGATTCAGCATTGTATTTGAGAGAAAGGTATCTTAAGAAGAAGATATACAAGCAGATAAAGACATTGTATTTACTGTTTAATGGACTTGATAACTGGATTGATATACTGGATACTGACATATGGACTGAATGACTATTCTTAATCTCTGTATGAATTAAATACCTATTTAAACCACAAACAGTGTTTTTGTCTCAAGTGTGTGTATACTCTAGGGCCCAGCCTCTCTCTCATTTGGCTGCCTGGCTTGACTGCTGCTGCACACTCTGCTAAGGGGTTTATCCCCAAACACTAACAAGTTGCTCGTCAATTTTGGATTTGAGAGCAAAGGGAACTCGGCGTGGCTTTAGGCGAATGGGTGCAATGTCGGGGCGAAGATTAAATGAAATAGGGGACCCCTTGTACTTGCCTAGGCTTTCATTGAACACTTCTCGGAAGTCGTGGACGAGAGCCGCCTCCCAGTCATTGTCTTCAGTATGATGGATGCCAGCCATTCCAATTCCTAATGGCGCGAACCACTGAAGGCCCAATAGACTTGGCCGGTCTCGGTCTACGATGGTGAGTGGTAGAATTGCCTTATGTCCCTTGAACGAGACCTGCACATGGCGGGTACCTGCAACTGGAATCCGGTTGCCTTGATAGTCTTTCAGTATGAGTCTCTGACTGCTGAGGTCTTGGCGTCGGATGTTGGGGATTAGCTGCTTGAGTGTTCTCCAGGATACCATGGATAATGATGACCCAGAGTCGACTTCCATGTTGCACGGTTTGTTTTCAATGGTGACCTCTACTCAGATCTTTTTAGCGTCAAGTGATGAAGCGTGTCCGATGGTGATGGTTTGATGAGCCTCCTCTCGTCTGGGGGCATCGTTAAACCTTTGGGGTCTGCTGTACCGGTTCCACTGGTTGCTAGGGCGGTCCCTCTGCGTGGTGGCATTGCCATCATTTCTCTTTGGGCTGCTTCCTCTCCGTCTGGGGCTGGAATTTCTCTTGTTTCTGCATACCTTCGCAATGTGTCCCCGTTTCTCGCAAAAATGGCATATGGTGTCTAAGAATCTGCATTCGGATCGGAGATGGTTTCCCCCGCATCCGGCGCATTGGTAGTTGGATTTGTGACCCCGCTGGTCCCGTTGCTCACGTTCTGACCAGAGCCTGTGGACTTCTTCTTCCTCGCTGTCAGAGGATGACTCGACATCTTCGTGATGGGTGGTCGATGTGTACTTGTCTGAAGGTTTCCCAGCATCGTTGGTGGGTTGGCGGTTGGTCCCGCTGGTTCGCCGCATTCGTGCTGCCAATTTACGAGTGGCTTCGGCTGCTGTGGCATCTGCTATGGCATCTGCAAGCGAGATGTCTTCCTTGGCCATGATCTTGCTCTGGACGGTTGGGTCTCTGAGGCCAAGGACGATGTGATCTCTCATGGCTTCTTCGAGGTTGGCGAAGCCACACAAACCGCCCAGGTTCCTCAGGTCTGCCACACAATCCCCAATGCTCTCACCTTCACGTTGGTCCCTCTGGTAGAACTCATGTCTACGAATGAGAGTTGGCACGGCTGGGGCGTAATGTTTGCGCAGGATGGGAGCAAGGGTGTCCCAATCCATTGTTTTAACTTCAGCTGGCTTGGCTAAGGCTTTAGCCATCTTAAAAATGGCTGGTCCACAATGGGTTAGAAAAACGGCTCATTTCTTGCTGGGCGTGGCATCTTTGAGGTTGTTGGACTCCAGGAACATTTGAAATCTGTCCATATACGAGTCCCAGTCTTCTCTAGCTGGATCGAATGGTGCGGGTGGTATAGCGCTGCTGGCCATGTCGCCGTCGTTGCGCTCTGTCAGCCACGTGCTCCTTCAGCTAGCTCAATTCAATAGCTTTCGTTGCCTCCACATCCCATCCTCGTCACCAGTGTTAGATCTGGGAGGACCGTTCAAGAATGGAGGCAAGACTCAGATAGCAACAACAGCTCTTTATTTGTGACTTCAGATCTGAGCAACTAACCCCAGCCGCAGCAGCCCTTTATATAGGGCTGGCTGCGGCTAGGCAGCCAATGAAGGCGATTTGAGTTTGCCGCTCTTGGCAGGGCCAATCGCTGCAGCCCGTTTACTGGCCAATCGCATCAGTCTATGGCGACCAATCACGATCGGTTATCAGCGGGCCAATCAGATTTGCAGGCTACGAGCCTGCTAGTCCGGAACAGTCTTGGTGTAAATACTCTCAGTATACATAAAGGAAAAGATGTTTGATCTATTTGATCATCATGTGTCCTGTGTCAATTTACCTATGATTTATTTTATTATTCACCTTCTTCACTATGTGTATCCCTCTTCTTGCCTATTTAGGCAGGCAGAAAAGTGCCCAGAGTGTACAAAACTATAATCTCCATAAATTTATGGATTCTTGCCATATGCTTAGCATGTGCCATACACCTATATTTTGCAATTAGCATTAGAGAGACAGCATAAAAACAAACTGATTTTTATTAGTTCATGAAGCTGCCCTCTGCTATGCTCATTTTTAAAAGTCTTCCTGTCAGAGGAAGAGGAGGCTCCAAATCACACACAAAAAAATAGTTTCTTACTGATTTTTCCCCTATGGGAAGGGGCCATAAAATGCCCAGGTCTAATCTAACCTGATGATTAATTTTATTTAAAGAAAAGAAATACAGTTTATAAGTATTAATGATTCTTGCAAGCTCTTAGTAGGCTTACCCACAAGATTACTTACCAGTTCCAATCAGATGCTCTAATACAGGAGTGTCAAGCTTGTTTTTTATTGAGGGCCAAATGAGGGTTGTATTTGACTTCAGAGAGCCCTGGAGTGGGCGTGGCCAGGGTGGGCGTGGCCAGTTCAACATCACTCATGTCAGGGGCACCTGTGGTGGCCCAAGTGCTCTTCCAGGGAAAACAGGCTCCTGAGCTCTGTTTTCAGTTGCAATGGCCTCTTGCAACTCTCTTCCAGCGAAAACAGAGCTCAGAGGGCCACCTGCAGCCCTCATGAGTTCCATTTTCACTGGCAGAGGCACCACAGGCCACCCTCCCTTGTTTCCAGGGTAGCCCCAGATCTAAGCACCCTGCGGGCCGAATCTGGGCCCCGGGCCTTGAGTTTGATACCCCTGCTCTAATATAAAAGTAGTGTTTTTCTTCTGAGAAAACAAAAGGTAGACTCCCACCTGGACAATCCATGGTGTACAGAGGCCATGTGGCCAGGGGAGTAGTTTACTGAGCTACAGTTGTGCTAGAAATCAGTCTGAGCTGTCAGACTGCACCACTTTCAGCAAGCTGAAGAGTTTGGCCCATTGAATCTCATTCTGCACTATAGGAATTAGCAGAAGAAAACACATGGAGGAAATGCAGGTTGAGCCAGCTGACATAAGGCCTGAATCAGCCCAGCAATACCTCACAAGTTAAGAAGAGCAAATGAAGTCAAGTTGTCTACTTGAATGAAAGAAGCGTGAATCAGCAAATTAGCTCATTTAGATGCCAGGGCTATATAAATGTAATGATGGCTTAACTAGCTCTTTCTACCCCCTTACCTGCCTTCATCTCTACCAGTATGCTGCTTTTGATTGATTGATTGATTGATTGATTGATTGATTAAATTTATATGCTGCCCATCTCACTGTCAAGCAATTCTGAGTGGTTTACCACACTGCAAAAGCAAATACAAAGTTGAAATATTAAAAGATTTAAGTATTAAAATGAGCAGATTAAATAAGTAAAAAACCAAAATACAATATGGAGAAGGTGGGATCTTCCTCCTAGCTCACTAACCATTTCCAGCATGGAACACCACCCCCCAAAAAACCTTAGGCCAAATGGCAGAAGCAGGTTTCGGGACTCTTTCAGAAGGCCAAGAGTGTAGGTGTGGATCTCACCTTGTGAGGTATGATGTTCTAGAACAGGGATGTCAAACTCATATTGTCACGGTGGCATCATGGGATGTATCGGGACTTTTCCCCCCTTCGCTAAACTGGCATGGGCGTGACCAGCACATGACGCATCCAGCCCATGGGCCGGGAGTTTGACAGCTCTGTTTTAGAAGGTGGGAGCCAAATGGTCTTCTCCTGCAGCCTGCCAGTCAGAATGCCTTGACCAATGGGGCCAATGTCCCTTCTCCTGGAATGAGAGGGGAGAGTCAATCCCATTGTGGTGAGATAGTTCCTCGGGTATCTTGGACCCACGCCATGCAGGGGTTTCAAGGTGATAACCAACACTTTGAATTTCTTAGAGTATTTGGCTAAGCCTGAAATTTGACCACTCTTGGATCATTTTTTCTCTAAAGTATCTTAAAAATAAGCTTTCATATTTTCATTCTCTAAATGAAAGTTTGCATCTGGAAATATGTTTGTTATTACTGTTCAAGATTTATGACTGTAACAAATTCATAGAGTTAGTATCAGAAATTGGCTCTGTTAATTGTACAAAACAAATTAGCACAACTAGGCTATTGGGGAACCACCCCTTCAGTCTGGTACCTGGGCTTGTTGCCCGCTCTTCAGTGATGCTGTGGCTGCCAGAAAGCCTGCTAGAAACTACAACTACTTTTTCCTCTCCCCTTCCCCACTTTTTAAGGGGGGAAAATCCCAATTTAAACCTAGAAGCTATGGTGCCTTGGCTTGATTCATATAATTGAGATTCGCTATAGTGTTTTGGTAGCCCTTCCTAAAGCTCCTACTGCCCAGAACCTTATACCTCACTTCTTGCCCACACATAATATTCTTTTAAAGTTCATTCCACCATAGAATGTAACATGGTAGAGATATGGCTTCTTAATGCAGTCATATTTTTCACCTCTCCTTTCCATTTGGATGGTCAGAGGTATAGGATTTCTGTAATCTGACATACAAATCACACACACACAAATGCAGTTTCTCAGACTACAGGTAGTGGGTGTTGATAGCTAAAGCATCTGGAAGGATTTGTACTAAAGGAAGTGCTTTCACAAATCCCGAGAGGTATCAGTTATTTTATATTCCATTTATGGCAGATCGGAAACAGAGCAAATGGAGTGACATTGCTGAAGGGAAATTCCTTGGAAAAGAGATTTCCCTTCAGCAATGTCACTCCATTTCTCCTATCCCAGATATACATTTGCCCAACATACACAAAGCAGCTAAATAATATTGAAGTCAATAGACACAAGTTGACTTTCTTATTTCTCAAGAGAAGGCAAGCTTTTGTTTCTACTCACTTCCTTCTGTAGAAGTTCCATTAAAAACTAAGCTTAATAAAATGATTAAGCTGATATAATATACAACCCAGTGAATATGACTTGTCTCCAAATATCTCAATCAGCCATTATTGGCATGCCAGTACCTTGCTTCAGCCGTTGTGGGTTCAATATCAAAATAACAACACAATATGACATTATAGGGATATTGTACGGGACATTGAAACCTTTGTGAATTCTATATTGGATGGGTAGGCAGCGTGCATAGAAAGACTTCACTGCCCCCATTATATTAAAGACATATTAAGTTGCTTATTCCTCCAGAGCCCATCCCTGCAACCACGCAGATGGAGTACCAAGCAGAGGTTGCTCTTCCATTGTCTTGTCTTATGAAGGTTTGCTCAACATCAAGCCAGAACTGCACACCAGCATAGACAGTTTTAGACCCTGCATTTAATTAACTTAGGTACCAAGCTTATTATTTTTAACTTCAATTTTTAATACTGTCCACTTGCCAATGATTCCTGGCAGTTTTTTTTTTAACAGCGCTATTGTGAAAGGAATTATCTATTGTTAAAGTAAAAAAGAATAAAAAAAACTGAAGAAGAATAAGGAGGAGGAGTCCTGTTGCTGGTACATCAGCTCACCTGGACTCAATATACCCATGTCACCATGTGATATGGACTGTCAGTGCTGCCTTCAGATACCTACAATGTCAAATCTCAACTGGAAGACATTTTTATTTTTGTTTCATCACCTATTGTTCCCCAAGAGATTATTGGTAGGGTTTTGAGCAATATTTTCAGTCCCTCAAAACAGAGCTTCAGACTCACAATTCAGCAATAGCATTATTTTTTAAAAAAATAAAAAAAACAGCAGTTGTCAAGATCCTGAGGCTTCTTGGGATGCTTAGGGCAGCAATAGTGATGGGTCATTTTTTGCCATCATTGGATTCTGCTTTTTACATAAAATGAAAAAGTCTTCTGGAAATTGAGGTTCCAGCTGAAAAGTATAGATAAGGATTTTAAAAAGTAAATAACTTCACTACTGCTACCTCATGTAGATGTAACATAGGTCCAATGGCAATCCTCTGAACATAAAATAGGTCCTCTTATTACATATTTTTCTTCATGATGCTATTTTTTTTCCTTAAATACTTTCCAAGGCTGAAAACGTTGAGTCCCTTACATCTACAACAGGGGTGTCAAACTCGATTTCATTGAGGGCTGCATCAGGGTTGTATTTGATCTTGGGGGCTGGGATGGGCATGGCTGCAGTGGACTCGTGTCGAGGATGCCTGTGGTGGCCTGAGCACTCTGCCAGAGAAAATGGATGCCCAAGCTCTGTTTTGGCTGCAAATGCCTCCTGCAACTCTCTGCCAGTGAAAACGGAGTTTGGGAGGAACACACTCAGCCCTTCCAAGCTCCATTTTCACCAGCAGAGGCACTGCAGGCCAGTCCTTTGATGTTTCCAGGGCCAGATCTAAGCACCTCACAGGCTGGATCTGGCCCCTAGGCCTTGAGTTTGACACCCCGATCTACAGCATACTACAGTAACTGATCCACTTAGATGTCACACATACTTCAGTACAGTGATGCTTTAATCAAAAAAAATGGAAGCCATTCTAAGACAGTGTTCTTAATGCCAGAGGTTAAACAGATATTAATGTAGGACAATAGTTTTAAACAGCTTTCTTATATAGATAAATTATCTTTCAAGCAAACTGGAAAACTATTTGAGGCTATAAATATGCATGAGCATATAAACAGATTGTTCTTTTTCACAGCTTTGTCCAAACTTTGAAACTAACAAAGAAAAGGAAAACAATGGGACAAAAGGAGGAAAGATTATAGTAAGTTTAGTGTGCTATATGGAGAAGGAGGAAATCTGAATTCATTTCTGACTTGCCCTATATTTTCCTCTAGGTTTCTGTCAGCTCACAAAGAGCCACATATTTTGAACTGGACAATCACCACTCTGCAGCTCAAATTAGATGAATCAATTAATGAGTCATTTCTCTTGGTTCCTTCCTGATGTTTTCAGTGATAGTGTACTCCTTACTGCATCATTTATGTTATTCTGTTGTCAATTTAAGAATTTCACTTTTCTCAAGTTTCTCATTTAATTTCTAAGCTGACTTTTTTCTTTTTTACTCAGTCTTACCTAGACCTGTTTCTGTTGTATGTATTTATTTAATGTCAAAATATTGCCTTCCAAATCAATAAAGATTCAGAGTGTTCTATATAGCGAAAGGAGAGGATTCATGATTCAGCTTCAGATCCTCAGGAAATACTATATGTCAATTAGTTTTGCAAAAGAAAAAAGAATTGCTAACTAATAGTACAAAAAAGAATTGCTAACTAATAGTACAAAAAAGTCATCTTGCAATGTTAACCCACTCCTTAAATATTAAATGCTACGGCTTTTTAAAGCAAGTTCCCAGTACTATATGCAATCTGTTGGGATATATTTGTTTACAAGATTTGTATAGCAGCCCATCTTAGAACCACAACACAACCCTATAATTATATAAAACTGACATCATACAGACAATAAAAGCCAAAAATGAAATAGAAATAAAGAAACTGGCACTGCAATCCAACTTCTTGGTTGCAGCCAACCGTTTTGTCTTCCAACTCCAACTTCATCCTATCACTTGGGGAAAGAGTTAGCCCTTTACAGCTTTTCAGAAAGTAAAGAAATGCACATTTTTATAAAACATACATACAAATCTATTCAATAACTAAATAAAAAAAGCATTAAACTAATAGATTAAACATTTGCTTTAAAAAAATCACTTCCAGCCAATATGATTTAACTTTTAAAAAATTAAAGTTCAGAGGAAGAGAGAGATTGTAATTGCACTCAATCACTAAGATATATTATCTGTTTATTTAATGGCAACTCATCTTTCCCCTAGTGACTGACACAAAAAGCACTCAACAATAAAAGTAACATTTTATAAAATGCATTAAAACTCTGAAATGTAGCTGTGAAACAAAATATACCCATCCAACAAACCAGCTCATCCATCAAAACCCTGATTGAATAACGACTGACTAAATGGCTGAACGAGAGACTGAATAATTTTGAAATAATTTTTATATTGCTCTTCAGAAAAGGAGCCCCGGGAGGTGTCTAAAGAGATAGGAGCCTCACCTAGACAGAGAGTTCAAAAGATAAGAAACAGCCACTTCACCAGATAAAATTTCTACAAGAGAAGAACATCTCAGCATTCCACTTGTGCTTAATTCCCATTACACAGAAATGTTTTCTTGTTGAGCCACTGATTTGATATTAAGTGGTTCCACTATCATAGTGGAATAATCAGACTTTTCTTTCTTTTCTTTTCTTTTCTTTGTCCATACCAAGGAATTTTAAGAGTAAATGAGATTTTACAAGAGAGGTTGGTGATCTCATTGTTCCATGCAATCAGGTTGTAGGGCTGA
This sequence comes from Pseudonaja textilis, assembly GCF_049901715.1. Classification (NCBI taxonomy): domain Eukaryota; kingdom Metazoa; phylum Chordata; class Lepidosauria; order Squamata; family Elapidae; genus Pseudonaja; species Pseudonaja textilis. The sequence continues at coordinate 239,511,818 of NC_141990.1, forward strand.
ATATTGGAAGTGTAATGAATTTATGTGTTCATAAACTCAGCATGCATAACAGAATTCCTGTTATTCGAACAGCTGTTACTAAGATTTTTTAATATACAGAATGCATCTCTTTCCCCGTGTAGTCCAATTGTGATGCTGCTCATACATATTGTTCATTTTCCTTCACCCAACTAGCAAATAATGCCTTTGTTTTCCTAATTATACCACTTACACAAAACGGGTTGTGTGTCATGCTTGTGAGTGATCAACATAGACACCAATAGCTTTGTTCTACTTTCTAACTATAACCTTTCACAGAGTTTCTTTTTTTAAAAAAATTATTTGGGTTTTCACACAAAAAACATAATACAAATAAAACATCTTTTTTTTTAAAATAGCATGGTTACACTTCTTCATACAGACACAAACTCAATTTCATGCTCACTTTTATGTTCTATTCCATATCTTATTACTGTTTTACATTTTCTACATAGTTTTTCTCCTCTCTTAATTTTCTCAATTTTATTTTAATCATCTCAATTCAAATCATTATATTTATACTTTTGTCTGTCCTGTTTCAATTTCATATTTTCTTTTCTCGTTAAACAAATTTTATCCTGTAGTTACTAATTGGAGTATGACACCTTTATATCTTTTAATTTTATCCATTCAACTCTTATTTAAGCTTCAGTATATACCTTGAAGTTATAACATTCAATATAATACATAACTTCCAATCGAATTCTGCTTGGTACATTCTTAAAATACACACTATACTTAAAAAGTGATTATAAATATATGTAATTAAAACACTCATTAAATTCCAATTCAGTTCTATCATTAATATTCATTAAAGTCTTAACATCTTTAACATTTCTTTTCAATTAAATATCATACTTCCTTGGGAACACTTATAAGTTTTCTGTAATTAATTTTTTCCCCTATTTCTCTTCCCTTATATTTTATAAAGCATTAAATAATTAAAATGTTCCCATCCTTTCCTAATTCAATTCTCTCATTCATTTTATTTCATTTATTTATTAACAAACATTTCACTAAATTACAATAACTATTTTATCCATCATTTTAATCATACATTGTTTCATATTTTCTAAAATTATTTCTATTTCTAATATAACAATATGATCTTATGTACCTTTGCAGAATCCCTTTTTCAATTAAATTTTCACCCATTATCTCTAAATAGGCCCTGTTTCTCCATATCTTGTTTCTGTCCTTTATAACTTCTTTTCCTTTCCTTCTTCCCTCTCTTCTTCTCCCTCCCCTTTTTACCCCCTTGTCTCTCTACTTCTAATTCTCTCTTCTGTATTCCCCTCTTCTGTTGCTTTCTAATATTATACTTATTTTTCAAACTATTCTTCCTTTTCTTGGTTGTTTTTTCAAATCTTAAACTTTTCATTCTCTCTCCCCCCTTTTCCTTTTTTCCCGCACATAGAATTACTTGTTCATTAAAGATGGCTTCTTCTTTGTCCCAGTCTTCTTGTTCTGCAGGCATTTCTTGTTCTTTCTCATAGTTCCAGATCTCCATTTCTAAGAATTGAAATACAAAGCCAAAAGAACCTCTTCCTTGTGCATCTTCTTTGTGCTTTTTAAGTTCCATTTTCAGTTCATCTAAAAGTAGTGCCATTTTAAACACTTTTAAACATCCACCCGATTGATTTTAGTCATTCAAATGCAATAACCAAAACTCCAGAGATCAACAAATAATCCAAATACTCCCAAGCTGTTTCTTCATGCTTCTTTCTTCCACTTTCTCTTCCTGGGGTTCTACTATTTTGTTGCCAAGTTTCAGTTAAAATGTATCTTTTAGAAGTCTTGTTGAGGTTTTATTGTCAATTCCTTTTAATTCCAGGCAGTTTCGTCCCTTTTTTCCAGATCCTGCCCTTTTATTATTTTTCTCTCCTTTCCTGCTTTTAAAAGCTTTTAAGTATCCAGAAGTCTTTATTATCCCTTTGACATTTTATTTTCAGCTTAAATGCCTATTGGTGTCAAAGTGGATTTTTTTTTTTCAATTTCTTATTTAAATCTCTTAGCTGTCAGTATAGGAAAAGGGGGAGAAGAAAAAAAAACCAAATCCTTTCCCTTTTCTCTCTCCTTCACTGCTTCAAAGTCTTCTTTGGGAACAATGTTCCTTTTTTTTAGTTTAAACTCCAGGGTACCTTAGTTGTTGCTTTTGCAGTTTAACCCGGTCAACCAAAACTTTCTCTTCTTATCTTCCTCCTGCACATTCTTTTCCGGTCGAGATCTTCTTTGAGGTGGCTATTTCTGACCACCGTTGCAACCGCCTTTGTGAAAGGGAGTAATGCCCAGCTGAGGAGGAGAGATGTGGCTCTCCTCAACCCTGCTGGCAGTCTCCCCCCTCTTCACCACCTCTATGGGTTGGCTTAGCCCTGAAACCAGCCAGCTCGGGGTGCTCCAGCAGTGAGCACGGATCAAAACCGCGCACGATCACGGTTTCAGTCTGTCTGTGAAGAGGCTCAGACCGGAAGTCCCACAGAGTTTCTTTTTCCCTCTGGAAATGTACATTTTTTCATTCGGAATAGAATCATATGCAATTAGTCCAGTCTTTTTTTTTTTTAAAGGTATTCATCTACACTTTCATTTCCACACAATTTATTGTCTATTGTTCATATCATCACTGTATAAGTCCAATATATTAGATTTTATTACAAGGAGTTGATTTCTTCTGTTATGTTTATTAGCTAGACACCAATTATAATTTATAGTTTTGGCAACAAAGGCACTAGACACTGTTGAGGTAATTCCCCGTTAGGAGAATGAGCGCATACAGGGAGACGTAGTGAGAGTGGTGAAGAATAACACACAAACACCACACAAATACACTGTACAGTAAATGTAGGTTTTTACTTCCAATAAATGTTTAAGCACAGTCCAAGATAAGCAGTCCAAGTCATTCACAGATAAAGCAGTCAGTGTTCAGTTCAGGGATAATCCAAATATCAAAGTCCAGTCTCAAAAATCAGTTCGGTAACAGACTTACATCAACGATCAGTAACAGTCGTTTAGGAGGAACGGCAACACTCTCCAACAGAAGAAACAGAGACTCACTGAGACTAAACAACCCAGGTTTCTGGCTCCATTTTATGGCCTTTTGAGGAACCACACCCAATTACACGTTTAGCATTCCCTTAAAGAGACAGTATTAAAATGTCTATCCTGGTTTATATATTTTCCAACCCAACTATTAGGTGACTTACATCCCTAACAGACACAATAATTATTTGAGCCAAGAGTGGACAGATTGCAGTGGGATATATTGTACATATAATAAATGAATCATCATATTTGGAATGAGAAACATAAGGAATTAAAAATGAACCACAGCCAGAGGGGGTATTCAGCAGGTTCCAACCAGTTCTGGAGAACCAGTAGCGGAAATTTTGAGTAGTTTGGAATTCTACCTCTCACTGGCCCTACCCCATCTATTCTCTGCCTCCTGAGCCCCAGGTGATCGGCCGGGTCTTTTGTTGCCCTGCACAGGAGAATGGAGCTGGAAAGCAGGTTAGTGGGGTGGGGAGAGAATGGAGATTTTACAGTATCCTTCCCCTGCCACGTCCACCAAGCACACCATGCCTACCAAGCCATACCCACAGAACTGGTAGTAAAAAAATTTGAATCCCACCACTGACCGCAGCCTGTAAAGCAAGAATTAAGAATTCGTACCCAGTGCAACTAGTGCTTTATTTGAAGAAAACACATCAAGCTTTGGAAGAGGATCATTTTAGGAGCAGAGAGGATGCTTCATATAAAGAATGCCAAGTAGAGTCACATGCCTCTCTAGGTGCAATTCAGGAAAGATTCTATCTGAATCTCAGGAAGACATTACTTGCCAGAATATAAAATAGTAAACTAAGCAGTTTGATAGTTGATGGGCTATCAACTCAATTTTCCTTTTGGTCAATTTCCCCTTTAATTGGGCAGGAGTTTGATTTCCAATTTCTGCAACAGGGTTTTTAATTCAGCAAAGAACATTCTATATGAAAATCCATTCATATTTTTATGTAGATTTCTTCTACTTGATTGCCTTTCTATTTGCAGTTTTGTAAGAGTAACCATTTTGAGTAAACTTTCCTTTATGCATGTTTTATCCTTATTGTCTCCCATCATCTGTACTTTATATATGTTCACTGTTGTGCATTTTAAGATTATGAATAAACATACATCTCAAGAAATGGGGAATGCAGGGTATTTATCTGTAACACTTACCGTTGAACTGCCAAAGCAAGGAAAGCCATGATTATCTCAGCTTTTTTGCATGCATCCTCACAGTCCAAAGCCTGAAAAGCAAAGAAACTATTAAAATTATAATTCCGAAACTTTGACTAAAGGATGATTTTATTTTGCTTGTTTTTTAAAGAATGAACCTGACAAGCAAGAACCAGAGTTCCTAGGCGACAGAGAACTATATATCAGTATAGACCAGGTGTCTTCCAAGCGCATCGAAAGAACATCAAGTACCCACTTTACTAGGTAGGAAGAAATTCCCTAAAATTTAAACCCTGCATCACAGACCTATATAAGGGTTTTGATTTCTGTAGACAGTCTTCTGTATATGGCATCATCCTTGTCTTCAACAAAAAGATGAATCATACTGAGTTGTATCTGAGGGCCTTTTGCCCAATAAGCTTATTCCTGATTAAGAGGTTAAATTCAAAGGTAGTATTCATCAGGTTCTGACCAGTTCTGGAGAACCAGTAGCAGAAATTTTTAGTAGTTCAGACAACTGGCCAATACCACCTCTGACTGGCTCTGCTCCCATCTATTCTCTGCCTCCTGAGTCCCAGCTGATTGGCTGGGTCTTCTTTTGTTGCCCTGCACAGGAGAACGGAGCTGGAAAACAGGTTAGTGGGGTGGGGAGGGAATGGAGATTTTACAGTATCCTTCCCCTGCCACGCCCACAAAGCCATGCCATGTCCACAGAGCCATGCCCACAGAACCGGTAGTAAAAAAATTTGAATCCCACCATTGGTTAAATTATCTGAAGAGACAAGATTTGACTGACAAGTGGATTATAACCAACAAACACTTGATTAAAGTATGACTTATTTTTCATAAGAAAAGAAATTCCAACCTGTAACATAGTTACAATAAATATATATTAACATGTAAAAAAAAATTCCCAACACAAATCTTGGAAGAGTGTTCTTACAAACATTTTCCTTGCTTCGCTCCAAAATCTGCAAGTAAAAAGCCAAAAGTGTTGTCCAATCTACTTAGTCATTTCACTTATAACTCACAAAATAATATTTCTTTGGAAATGCTCTTTCCTGCAAGTAAATTCAGGAAAGAGCATTTCCAAAGAAATATTATTTTGTGAGTTATAAGTGAAATGACTAAGTAAATTGGACAACACTTTTGGCTTATTTATTAAGCTATGTATTTCTAACAACAACAACAGGAATATTAGAAATTGAATGTAATGGTGCCAACTGAATCTAAGCGGCTCTTGTGGTTTAAATTCACATTAGTAAACACTTTGCCAGTCCCATTTCATAATACAGCTAGAAATTTTTATAAAAAGTAATTAAGATTTTCCAGATACGCCATTTTGATAAAATAATACTTCCAATTGGAAAACAAAAACATATTTTTTCACCTTTATAGCTTTGCTTTTCTCCTCTCATAAAAACAAGAAAATGTAATACTTGGATTTTGTTTTTAAAACCAATCATAAATCATATACCCCCCCAAAAATCTTTTTTTTTTCAAATAATTAGTTTTTTCAAAATAAAAAGGAAGGAAAACTGTTTTCATATGCTTTGTATTTGTAGATGTAGGCCCTCTTTAAAATGCTCAAATATAACCAAAAAAATATTTTGGAAAGACTCTTAGCTACACAAGAAGATCTGCACAGATATAGAACCAGCTTCTGTATGTTGGATAAGAGACCACACAGAAAGAAGAAGCCTGATAATGTTCTGGAAGTCTCTAAAGACTTGGTTATGTCATTGGTTATGAACTCCCTAAGAGTTTCCGCCCTTCATCCTCTTTCTCTTGTACATGCTATCTAAACTATGTTGTCTCTTGGTCCTTTGGCACTACTAGAAATCTGTTCTGATTTAAGAGATCTTTTAAATCTAAAAGATGTAAGCTTTATGTAAAGAGAAACCCCCATTTTGGATGTAGTAATGTAGAACTGCAGTCTAGAAATAGTTTTGAAATTGAATGTAAAAAAACAAATCTGTCATAAAATTTAAGAAAGGAATCAGAATCCTTATAATAAGATGCATAGATTATCCTCACAGCAGTTAGCACACACAGGACAAGGCAGGGGAAAGTTACAACCACTGGATGGCTCTTTAATAACTACAATAAATGTTCTCTTAATTCTGCACTACAATACTGAACCACTACATGATAATATAATTTTTTTTATATAAAGAGTTCTGAGCACCATGAACACAGGAGAATGAGGTACATGCCAATCTTGCAAATCTTCTAGTGGAATCATCAGAATTATGGTTATGGAATGCAGATTATAATCAATCAATACTCTATACTGTTTAATGTCTTTTCAAGTTTCAAATGAATTTTTTCAATAATACGATGCCTTGGATTACCGGCAACATTTTCTAAGTAACCAGTAGCCAGTTTGGTCTAGTGGTTAAAGCACCAGGCTTGAAAGCAGGAGACTCAAATCTTGCCTTAGTCATGAAAGCCACCTGGGCGACTTTGGGCCACTCATTCTCTCTCAGCCCAACCCAACCTCATAGGGCTATTGTTGTGGAGAAAATAGGAAGAAAGTGTGTTGGATATGTTCTTACCGCCTTGAGTAATTTGAGTAAAAATAAATTGAAAACATTTTACTCTTATATGAGTTTACAAGTCTATATTTGCAATGGACATATAGTCAAATGGTCAGTTGATAATAAATTACTAGAGAGCTGCAATAACATATTGCTAACTTTGTCTTCATTAGATTACAGGGTTTGAAGAATCTTAAAGAATAGGTGCTGCAGGTTTAAATTACATAATAGCTGTCACTGTAATGCTTTTCCTCAGAATTATGAAAATGTTTTGTGAAGTAGAAGGAGACATTTGGTTTCTGTCTTTGTTATATCCAGGATCCCATTTCACTTGGTCAACCACACAGTACACCACCATTAAATATTATACAGGAGCATAGGACTGATCTCTGGCTAGAAGTTCTGATCCTATCCCAAGGCTCAGTTTGAAATCTTCAGGAAAAAGGATAGATCTAATGAAGTGATAAAGGGCATCTGGGGGAAATGAAGGATATCATGAAGAGTAATCTCTCAGTTTGCTTTCTTGGAAGTGATTATGTTGTAAAAGCAACACTTATCCTGGCAGTACCCACAGTGTGCTCCCAAGATTTCAAATGTGCCTGTCACCCAAAAAGGGAATTTTGGACCAAGTCTGAGTACTGTCTGTCTGTCTGTCTGTCTGTCTCTGTCTCTGTCTCTGTCTCTGTCTCTGTCTCTCTCTCTCTCTCTCTCTCACACACACACACACACACACGCATATAAATGTGCACACAAATAACACATATTTGAAGAGATGGAAAAATAAACAACAAAGAATCAACTTAAAGATCAATAAATTTGTCAAAGGTTTTGAGGATTTTATCATCTGTAGCCTTGAAAATCTCATAATTGGGATAGTTTATTTAGGATTTTAAAAAGATGAAAAATACTGGTTTAATTCCAAGCCCAGATTGCAATTACCAAAGGCATCTGAGAGTATGACCTGGTAAACATTGGTGGCATTTCACATTATTTGCAAGCTGTCACAACTATTCCTCATCTTTCAATCGATTAAACCAGATTATTCCTTTTAACATTGCCCAGAACTTCAAAGCCAGCATCAGCCCTATAGGAAAACTCTGATACTCTGGAAATACATAACACAAGACAGACACATGGAAAAGTCTTAAAAATTATGTCTCTCAAGAGAATAAACAAGATGTTTTTTTTACCCAGAAATACTGTTCCAAAAATATTACTTTAATTTTCCCATGCTCTTTTTATTCAGTGTAAAAGATGGAAGGAGAAAACAGAATGAAAGTATAGAGGGAAGAAATAACATCACTAAAAGGCTAAACATAGGTGTATGTTAATAGGGGAAAGAAAATTACAGTAGGTGGGAAAAGTTACCATCCTCTGCTAAGTGTTAAAATTTATAACTGGAAAATAAAAGAACTACAGTTAGTTCTCAACTTACAACAGTTCATTTAGTGACAGACAGTTTAAAGTTACAATGGCACTGAAAAAAGTGACTTTTTCACACTTAAGGCCATTGCAGCATCCCCATGGTCACATGATGTACATTCAGATGGGTGACAACTGACTCACATTTATGACAATTGCAGTATCCCAAGGTCATGTGATCCCCTTTTGCGACCTTCTCATAAGTGAAGACAAGTGAGGACTACCTGTACATTCAGAGCACCAATTTTAATGACAAATTCAGCACAGCTTAAATGGAAAAATGAGCTGGTTGCGCTAAGAACCTCAAAAAATATTTGTGATGACCCGCGGCGTGGCACAAAGGCAGCACAGCCACATAACTAAGAAAAGTCCCTTTAACCTTTGTCCCTGATATCCAGTTACCTTCGGCTGGAAAAAAAAACCCTCCCAAGAACAGTCTTTAAGTAGAGGAAATTCAATCCAAAAACAAAGTACATATAAACTGTAAATAAAAATCCACACAAACCATATTGCAGCAATTAACTGGACAGGGCAGGATAAGGAATTGCAGATTTCAAAGGCCAACAAAACACTCACAGTTGGGAACATGCCAAGAACCCAGATAAGCCTCAACAAAACAAGATAATACACAATTTGTTTCCAACAAGTTGCTCTGTGCACACTCCCTTTTTAAACACTGTGTTCCCAGCTGCAGCTAATGAAGGGAATCAGGGCCCTTTCCTCCCCCATGAGCCTCACAACTCACATTGCTCCCTTCTCCGTTCCTCCCTGCGTGTCCTAGGATGAAGAAGGGGTGGTCCTGGATCTTCCTCTGAATTTCCTCTGCCTTGCTCTGCCTCTCCCCTGCTCTGCCCAGTCAGACTGTGCCCTTCCCCAGTTTCTTCCACAGCCAACGGAGCCATACTCCTGCTCCCTGTCAGCTGCTCAGCCTCCCACATGGAATCAGATTCAGATTTAGGGGCAAGACAATATTTTTCTTCACTAGCCACTTTTTAAAGAACCTATTACACATTTTAAACTGAAAAATGCAAATAAGAGAAGAGATGGTGAATACCTTGGAAAAGTAAATGTCTCTCCTGCCTCCTTCAGTTTCAGTTTTAATTTGACATAAGATGGCCAGTCATGCAGTAGCTCAAATATATTTCTTACAAATAATCTCTATTATGTGTGATCCTAGGAGCAGCCTATTTTTTTTGTCCCTTCTAAGGAAAAATTCCAAGTTATTGAAGACTTTTACCATTTGACATTTATTTATTTTTGTGGACTCTAAAATGTGAATATGTACTGAGATACTACAGAAAGAAGTAGAGTACGACTCTTTCATCTTTAATAATTGAGCAAGAGCCAGGCTGACTGGAGATTCTAATTACTCGTGCCCAACACCAAAATCTTTCAATGGTTGAAGGAGGGTTGATCTTACTATATTGAAAGATTGGGTAGTAATTAATGCAAGATAGTTTTGCATACAGTCTGAAATTAGATAATTTACAAGGCCAGATGTCCAGGCTGTTTAGCTACCTTGCTTCCCTCTACTTTTTACCCAGAGAATTTAGCCTATATTGATCAACACAAGCTCTGCCTGCAGACACTTCAGGGTGGAGGGAGATAATTAAATTAAGGGGATCTAAAACACAGGTATAGTTATAAACACCATTATTGTATTCATTAAAAACAAAACAGGTGAGGGGAGAGAAATGTCACATTTATGTGATTTTTTTTCTTTTTTTTCTTTTTTTTTTTTTGCAGACTGATTATGTAATTTACAAGAAAGGGGACTTCGAGCTTTAAGTGCTTATGGGCTTTATTCAGCTTGCTGTATTGATGGTCCCATTAAGATTATTCCATTTTAGACCCTTGAACGCATTAAAGCCATGACTTACTCACATCCATTTGGCTAATGATACCCTATTCCTCTGAAAGTAAATGACAGCTATTTACAGTAAATTATTCAATTAGCTGGAGAGAGAAGTGCTGTGTTCGTTTTATATTGTTTGACGTAGCAAAAACAGAAGTGTGCAAGTATGCAGGTGGGGCATTTTAATCTTACAGAACCAATTGTTTAATCTACAACCCGAAAGTAAATAAATATACTCCCACATGTAGGTGTCAGCATCCAATTACCATAGCAAAGAGAGTGGGGGATGCTGAAGTTTATTTGCAATTTAATGCTAACCACAGGCGATACAATCCTCTTCCCTTGTTATGGCTAACAAAATAAACAGACTCCCATCCCATTCACTGGCCATTACAGAATTATAAACACATTTTAAAATGCCATAATGAAAGTGAAATAAAATACAAAAGCATGCAGTAGAAAATGAATTGTTTTCTTTCCAATGCAAAGATCTGATATAATTTGTTTGGGACATGGTGCCATGCCTACCAAGTCACGCCCACCAAGCCACACCATGCCCACCAAGCCACACCCACAGAACTGGTAGTAAAAAAATGTGATTACCACCACTGACAAAGTGGTCATTGGCCCATCCCACCAAATCCATCAGGGGATGTTCTAAAGGAAACAGTATCATCTGATGGGACCCAGAAGGTCGACTTTGTCTGTTATGGGGCATGTTTTCTGAGATCCAGATGGCTCCCAACCTGCTGGCCTTTTATCATAGTTTGAAAACTTAGCCTTGGCATGTGGCCATATCTTTGCGCACATTCAAGCATTGCTGTCTGAGTCGAATGCCTCACTTTATTCTTCAAACCAAATCCCTTCACATTGATTGGCTACTGTTCAGAAGCAGAAGGGTTCTCTCACTTATAATAATGTTTGCTGCCCCATAGTGCTTTAATCTCTGTTGCAGCTGATATTGGGAAATAAACATCTCTACAGAATAGTGGGTGTAATATTTGTCTGACATGCAAATTCTCAATAGTACAAAGTTGGGCAGAGATGATAGATAGATAGATAGATAGATAGATAGATAGATAGATAGATAGATAGATAGATAGATAGATAGATAGAATTTAATATTTTTCTTTTCATGAGCTACCTACCTTCTCACTGGGCTTTTTTATTTTAATAAGTTGGTTAGACCACTATTCCACCATTTTTTTCAGAAAGAAAGAAACAAAAATAGTAATTACATTTTTAAGTACTTACTGCCATATTATGAATCTGACTTTCTACATATCAGATAAACATTATAACAATTACTGAGAATTGTTTTAATAATAGCTGCAACAGAACTTATTGAGCTACATTGGGAAGATATAAGAAACATGGTTTTGTTTTAAAATCTATTTTACATGCAGTCTCTTGACAATGAGTTCAAAGGCATGATGATGATGATGATGATGATGATGATGATGATGATGATGATGGTGATATCTATTCAGTTGTATCCCCCTCTTGGCAATTCAATGGACCAGGATCGCAACATCTTCCAATCTTGCACTGCTTCTTTGAATTTTTCTATGCTCTGGCTGGTAACAGTTTCGATGGAGAGGTGGGCTGGTTGTGAGCATGCGCGCTTTGGGGCTGCAACACAGCTTCAAACAGGCAGCTAATCAACTCAGACTCCGGTGAGCACAAGCTCCAGTGAGTATAACAGGGCGGCACGGAACTCACCTGGGCAGCCCGGGTTGGGGGGAAAGTTAGGAAATTTAGGGAAAGCATAACACAAGGGCAGGTGGGTGGGCCCAGCCAGAGATCACAGCAAGCCCACCACTGCTTTGATGGTGTCTAACCATCATGTTCTTGAGTGGCCTGGTTTCCTTCTACCACTAACTCTTCCCAACGTAATTATTTTTCTCCAGTGAATTCCCCCGCATGACATGGCCAAAATAAGTGGATGCAGTTTTGTGATTTTCCCTTCTAGTGACATATCTGGTGTTATGCATTCCAGTACTTCCTTGTTGGGGTCCAAGGAATATGAAGGAGTCTTCTCCAGCTCAAATGAGTTGATTTTTTTTCCTGTCTTGCTTATTTAAGGTCCAGCTTTCACAACATAGGTAGCTATGGGGAACACAATAGAGCAGATTGAGCTACATTTGTTTGTCAGGCTGATGTCCTTTCTTTTCCATATTTGTCTCACGTTTATCATCTCTGTGCAACCCAGTGCAATCTGATGTTTTATTTCTGTGCTGCATTTACTGCTTTGAGCGACCTGCACCCCTAGGAAAGTGAATTTTTCCAATCATTCTCTTTCTTCACCATCAATTTTTATTTTGATGTTTCCATTCCTTGTATTCCTTGGGTGGCATATACATTTAATAAATAAAACAGTAATAATTTTACCATAATAATAAAACCTCACATGTCAAATAGCATTAAAACAGTCGGTTAGTGGGAATATGTTTTTTTCTAATTTGAAAATTTCTCAAGTTTATTCTTATGTTAACTGTTATAGGACAGATATCATATTTACACAGTCAGATTAATTGTCTTGTGCAGTGCCAATAGAGGCAGCTTCTATATTGTTGAATACATTTTGGAGGCAGCAATTTATAAGCATTAGAGAAAGTGTTTAATAGCAACTTTCTAGTCCTATTCACAGTTACTAGGATGAAAGCAACACTGACCCAAATGAGCCTTTGTTAATCCTGGAGAGGGTCAATCCTATGCAGCTGTGGGTCACAAGATGAGGTCAGGTGGATGGATGGCTCTTCCGATAAGAAAGAATGCCATTCACAAGAAAGGGAAGATTTTATTCCTCTTCTCCAGTGCTATGAGAATCACATTTGTCTCTCACAGCTAGGACACTTATGGAAGAAGTTCAACCTGTACTTTTTTCCCTTTAGTGTTGCATCACACACATTCATTGGCTTTGATGTTACCAGGGAGAGAAGGGTTACCTCTAGCCTCCCTGTTCAATTAGATAAATAATATTTGGCATTTAGCCAGATATCAAGAGAACATCTTTTGGCCCTGAGAGAATGCACGTAAGACTGCATTGTGCACGCAAAAAATAGGTAACACAAAACAGTTTCTTTCCACAGCATTATTTGAAAGCCCGTAGAGCTCCTGTAAAAGTAATATATTATATGTTTAGCTATGGTAATCAATTTTTTTTCAACTTTGAGGAATTAAAAGCAGCTAGTCACATTTTTGGTGCAAACAAGAATGATGCACCAAACTGGGATACATATATTTCCAGCTGTTAAGGAGATTCTTAGATTTTCCCTTGCTCTGTACTGATGCTTTAAATAAGTCTAGTAATGTTCTCCCAAAGAATCTAATTTTCAGTTGAGACAATCCCACCAAAATGACTGAATGTAACTAGCAATCCTATGTTTTATATTAGCAATGTATAATTCCCGGTGGGATTAATTTAAACAAAAATTGGACATCTGAGCCGCAGATCCACAGTGATATGTTTTTAAAACATTTCTATTTATTTTAGTGTTCATATTGATCATGGATTATAGATTCACTGTCATGCACTATTATTTCTTACATTTTATTTATCATGTTAAAATTTATAGAGCTGAAGAAACATTTTCATATGGGAGAAAATGAATCCAATGCAGAACACTTTTTAAAAAATTCTTTAAAATTCTGTTTTATTTAACAAATTGTTATTTACTAGTGAAACTAAGAACAAACATGGCAGGGGTCCTATTGCTTCCTAATCAGAGTTCACTCATTGGCTTTGCCTATCACAGTGACATTTTCCAGTGAGCTCCTCAGTCTAATTTGCTAATTGACTAGTTCTTACGGAGTCTGAATACCAATAAAAACAGACCAAATCAGATTAATAGAAAAGACAAGATGTGAAGAGAACCTGGACATTAAAATGCACTAAAGAGTAAGTCACAGTCTTTGCTAGAGAAATGGTACTTTACAAATTGACTGTCTTCTACATCAGAGTTTCTCAATGTCATTACCTTTAAAATATATGGACTTCAACGCCCAAAATTCACCAGCCAACATGGAGAATTCTGGGACTTAAAGTCAATATATCTTAAAGTTGCCAAGGTTGAGAAACACTGCTAAACGTGATGTGGAGATCTTCATCTGAGCCTACAAAATGTTTGGAGAATCATCTTGGAAGGAAGTCACTGCGTAAAAAACATCTTGGGTCTTATTCTACTCTGTTCAACAAATGACCACAAAAGGTTTTTATCATGAAGTTATACTTGTTCATAGGGTTTTATGGGGAATATGGTAGTTGTAACTATAATGAAAATGATTTTGAAAGTCAAGGTGAAGAGCAGTGGTGGTATTCAAATATTTTTACTACCGGTTCTGTGAGCGTGGCTTGTTGGCTGTGGTGTGGCGTGGTGGGTGTGGTGTGGCTTGGTGGGTATGGCTTGGTGGACGTGGCTGGGGAAAGATATTGCAAAATCTCCATTTCCACCCCACTCCAGGAGAAGGAAACTGTAAAATCCCCATTCCCTCCCCACCCCATTAACCTCCTTTCCAGCTCAGTTATCCTGTGCAGGGCAACAAAAGAAGACCCAGCTGATCAGCTGGAACTCAGGAAGCAGTGAATAGATGGGGGCAGGGCCAACCAGAGGTGGTATTTACCGGTTCTCCGAACTACCAAAATTTCTGCTACCAGTTCTCCAGAACCTAAAAGAACTGGCTGAATACCACCTCCGGTGAAGAGATGCAACCCATGGAATGTTCAGAAAAGAGGTGGAGGAGACCACCATTGCTTAACAGCCACAGGAAAAAGCTTTGGAAAGATCTGCCTTAATTGAGCAGGCTGTAAAAAGAAATAGTATTTTCACACTTGCAAGATTCTGTTAATACAGCCTTATAATAAAGTAGAATTAACTGATTTGATCAAGTTTCCTGTCTGATTCAACTTGGAGGTTGATAGTAACACTCTCAATAGTAACACTCTCACTTCCCCCCCGCTTTAAAAAAAAATAAATGCATTAAATAGAAAAATATTAGCTATCCACTTGGGATATGTAGCAGGGTAGCATTATTATTTCTCTGCTTATGTGACTTATATCCTTCAACACTACTTTTCAGGAGAGGTTTTTCTAACAAGAGCAACAAAGTAGAGAAGGCTGAAAGAGAATGACTGGGCCATTAGGACCCCCTGTTTGGAAGTATCTAACAACAATGTCTTGCTCTGTAAAGCAATCTGGACAAATTCACTCAGGCTGGCATTTGTTCAAATCAAAGGCTGCCAAGAGTTTCAACATTCAGGTCAGAAAGAGTGAGGAATGGCCAGGAATTTCTGTCATGGTAAAAACGAACAAATGGGAACATGAGATGAAGAACCAGGGTCTTTTGGCCCCTAGGGTTTTAAGGGAACCAAGCCAGGAGGCCTCCAAAGCAAAGTGCTTAGTTATTTGCATATTATTTGTTCCTTTGTCATTTGATTTTTTTCCAGAGAGGGCTGAATAAGTCTATCAATTTAACTGCAGTTACAGTAAACTCAGACTTTTCCAAAATTGATGTTTTCCATTCAAAATAGTCTATTTTGAGTTTAGGAGGGCTATAAAAATTGCAATATAGACAAACAAATCAACAAATGCGTATATATGTTCTACCAGCATAAGAGTTTGGATCCAAATCATTTGCAAGGCCGCAATCTGTCCTCAACTATCTTCAGAGAGCCTCTGTAACTTCTTCCCTTAGAAATTCTGCATTAATTTCATTTGTAACATTAATCAATGAAGAGTCTAGTGGCTGTTTAGAGAAAAACAAATATATTATGGGGAAGCTTTTGTGGACTCAGTCTATTTCATCAGATACTTGAACTGTCACCTTGAGATAAGAGTAGATCTGTCCTTATACCCAGTTGGTGGAGGGGGACTATAAACAGTGGAAATGAAATGCAGAAGCTACAGAAAGTGAGAATTAGCTTATTCCAATGGTTACTTCAATAAAACAGGACTTGAGTATGATTACCATCTGCATTAATCAAGTCACCTCTAAAATTTGCCTGTGTCCTATTTGTATCACACTTCAATCATGACCATATAAAGCCTCTGCCAGATTTAGTGTGACAGATTTACAGCAACAAAACAAAATGGCTAAATGCAGATAATGCCACTTACAACTTTTTAAATAAGCCAGTAATTTGTACCCATGCTACCTAATTTCAAAAGTCCCTGTAAGCAATAAACTCAAACCCCTAGCAGTCTACTTTCTGAGAGGGGATGAAATGCATGAGAATGAGAGACAGGCAAGAACAGAATGGAGTCCCACTTACTTCTGAACTCTGTCCCTGCCCTCATCAGCTCCAGACTTCACTGGGCATTGGTTGCACCTACCCTATGTGACCCTCACTAGATTACTTTGAGAGAACGTGATCCTCAGAAGAAAATAGGCTGCTACATGAATGGAAGGCCATAATTACCAAGAAGAAATAAAGGGTGTAACAAAGACATCACTGCTTAAATACAGCTCGGCTACAAACCAAAGCAAATTCTTCTAATTTTGTTTCATGTACCAGCAACCAATATGTCTCCTAAAATGTATTCTTAAAGCAAGTGGCAGAATTTAGCAGGACTGGACTGAGCTTTAAAAAGTTAATTGATCACTGAGAAAACCCAAACTAGATTATTTTTTTTAAAAAAGCCTAAAGAAAGAAGAGTAAACTATATTGCTACCAAAAAAAAACCCACATGAAAGTATCCAAGAGAAACACTCATTTCAAAGAAGCATTTACCAATGTAAATTTTTACTTAATCTCCTCTAGTATTTTACATGAGCACATGTAGAAATTCCCCATATTATTTCATACCTGCCAGTTGTAACCCTAGCTCAGAAATAAGATTGCCATAATTAGTGGTTAATATTCAACATTAACACAAGAAATATACATATCACACATTCCTAAGAACTCTTTTCTCTTTCTAAAACTGAGCACATTCTTCCTATTATTTATTACATATTAGCTATGTTTTATTAACATTGCAGAAGGAATAAGGAGTCCCTCAAATTATAGCCTGTAAATGTTGCTGCTACAAATGTTGTTTTAAGAGAAGTAAAATTCTGTCTTTTAACCTAGCAGATTCCTTTTAAAAGGTGAAAATAGTGTTGAACTGTAAATTTAGCATTATCAGTAATTAGTAGCAAGAGTATGGTTTATTGTATCATTTATTAATTGATTAGTCTTGCAACCATATCAATAAAATAAAATAAAACTAAAAACTAAAATACATAATTTGGATTAAACAGATACGAGAAAATACAGTGATAAAATCCTTATGTGGTAATACAAAGAGTCAGCAATCAGATAAGTGCATCACCTTTACAGGGAACCCCAATTAATTGAATGTATTGAGACCTTAGCTTAACTGCCTTGATTATAAACTCAGCAGTTCTGCTTACAGTACATATATTAGAGCTCAGGAGGAAATAAGGTAATCTATAGTTCAAATCCCAGTGGCTTTTCTTTCCAGTAGGGATGATCAGTAGCTGAATCTATGAAGGGTATGTCATGGGCAATCAAACAAAACTTGAGTAATATTTTTGATGGCTGGTGCACCACATACAGGTAGTTGTCAACTTATGATCACAATTGAGCCCAAAATCTCTGTTGCTGAGTTTTGCCCCCTTTTACAACCTTTCTTGCCACAGTTTTTAAGAGAATCACTGCAGTTGTTAAGTTAGTAACCCAGTTGTTAAGTGAATCTGGCTTCCCTCACTGACTTTGCTTGCCAGAAGGTCTCAAAAAAGTGATCTCATGACCCCAGGAACATCTATCATAAATATTAGCCAGTTACCAAGACTCTGTGATGACCCGGGGCGTGGCACAAAGGCAACACAGTCAGATAAGAAAGTTACCCAACCCACAACTCTGCATCCAACCCCACCCCATCCAATCCAACATCACTCAAAACTAAGCACGCATGGCCTAACTACCTCAGTTCCAACCACAACTGGCCTTAAATGCAAGCTACTTAATGCAAGAAACCTTGTAAATAAAATACCTGAATTTCTCCTCTTACTCAATACGGCTAAATTCAACATTATATTTGAAGAAGGAGAAGGAGAAGGAGAAGGAGGAGAAGGAGAAGGAGAAGGAGAAGGAGAAGGAGAAGAAGAAGAAGAAGAAGAAGAAGAAGAAGAAGAAGAAGAAGAAGAAGAAGAAGAAGAAGAAGAAGAAGAAGAAGAAGAAGAAGAAGAAGAAGAAGAAGAAGAAGAAGAAGAAGAAGAAGAAGAAGAAGAAGAAGAAGAACTTTATTGCCATTGTACAAGTACAATTGTGGATGCACCCCATTTGTCTGTGAAACATGGCTCAAGGCATCTCTCCCTGACTCCATTACCACAGTAATAGACTATCATGTTTACCAATCAGATCGTGAAATCTGTAGAGGAGGCGGTGTTGCTATCTTCTATAAAAAGTCCCTACATCTAAAAAACATCCAAGTTATCCAGGAGCTTGCTATTCCTGAGACCATCATCTGTGAACTGTCCTTAAATATCACATTTTGATTCTTACTATGTTACAGAGCACCTGATTATGACATCGAACATGCAAACAAGCTAAATACACTACTAACATGGGCAGTATCCTGCCCACACGCTTTTATCTTTCTTGGAGACTTCAATCTACCTCATATTAACTGGACTCTTAACAAATGTACAACTGAACCCACACATGCAACCTTCTACAATGCAGTAATAAATCTGGGACTAGAACAACTAGTAACGAACAACACTAGACTTAACAACTGCCTTGATCTCATCCTCTGCAATAGTTTGAATTCAATTTATGGAATACAAATTAAAGAACCCTTTTCCAACAGTGACCACAACATGATTGACTTTTGTATCAATATACATCCACACAAAAATCATCACAATGATGGAATCCCCAATTATAACTTCAAAAAAGGCAACTATGATCTTATAAACAACAATCTCTCATCCCTTGATTGGCAATTTCTATTCACTGCATGCAAAACTATAGAAGACCATTACAACATATTTTTACTTGAAGTCAAAAGAGTCATCAAACTATATGTATCCAACAACAACCCCCCAAAACCGGAAAAATCAAATTACCCATAACAATAAGGAAGCTTCAATCCCAAAAGAAATCACTTTGGCAGAAAAACAAATCTGGTCACGTTGCCAACTTCAAAAGCCGATACAATAATTTATGCCACCACATAAATACTGAATGCACCAATTATCACATTAAACAAGAAGAAAACCTTCTATGCACCAATTCTACCTGCACTTTCTACAATTTTGTAAACAACAAACTAAAAGAGTCAAGGTCCATCTCACCCCTGAAAGGACCTAATGGTAAAGACTGCAACGACGACACTATTAAAGCCAACCTCTTTAACACATTCTTTGGCTCAGTATTTGTAAACAGCAATGGATCATGCCCAGTATTTCCTAGTCGAACCACAGACAGCTACAATGATCTAATACCTATCGATTTTACAGAAGACAATGTTGAAAAAGCACTACGCAATCTAAAACCATCTCTACCTATTGGACCAGATGGAATATGTGCCTACTTCTTATAAAAGCTATCCACTGCCATAGCCGAACCTTTAAGCATAATCTTTGAAAAAACTTTCAAAACTTTGCCAAACCTTTGGTCACCTAGAACTACACTGCCTTCAGTCTGATCTAAGTATAGTATATAAAATCATACATTGCAATTTCCTACCTGTCAATGAATATTTCAACTTCAACCATAACAACACAAGAGCAAACAATAGATACAAACTCAAGGTTAATCGCACCAAACTTGATTGCAGGAAATACGACTTCAGCAACAGAGTGGTCAATGTCTGGAATACTCTACTTGACTCTGTGGATTCTTTCCCAAACCCCAAAAACTTTAACCTTAGTCTGTCTACTACTGACCTCACCCCTTTCCAAAGAGGTCTGTAGGGGGCGTGCCTACCATCCCTGTCCTATTGTTTCTTTTATTTTTTTAAATTTTTCTTATATGTATCCATGTATTCATAACTATGTTTTTTAGTTATACCTATTATCTTGTAAGCAATTGACAAAAATAAATAAATAAATAAAGACAAATAAAAAAATAAATCCCTTTATTAGCTCCTACTTTGCCCCCAATGTTCTGGTTACCTTCTGGCTGGAAAAAAAAACTCTCCCAGGAACAGCCTTTGGCTGCAGAGAATCAAGTCCAAAACGTGGTCAAAAAAACTGTCACTATAATCCAATCAAGGCAAAATGAGGTAATTAGTCTGGCAGGGCAGGAGCAAGAATTCCAGATGTGAAGGTATGGCAATAACACAACACAGTTGGGAAGACACCAGGAACACAGATAATCAAAGTCAACACAAGATAAACTCACGTTTGCTCCCAGCAGCTGCTGCACTCAGCTTGCATCTCTTTTAAACTCTCATTCTCAGCTCTGGCTAATGAAGGGAATCAGGGCCCTCCCCTTTAAGCCACATAATTCACATTGCTCTCTTCTCCGTTCCTTCCTGTGTGCCCTAGGATGAAGGGGGGTGGGCCTGGTTCATCCTCTGAATTCCCTCTCCCTTATTCTACTGTTCCCTGCTCTGCCCAGCCAGACTTTGCCCTTCCCCAGTTTCCTCCACAGCCAATAGAGCCACACTCCCACTCCCTGTCAGCTGTTCATCTTCCTCCTCAGATTCAGACTCTGACAGGGGCACAACAGACTCTAAATTTTGATTGTGTGACCATGGGGATACTGCAATGATCATAAGGGTAAACAAATAGTCATAAGTCACTTTTTCAGTGCTATTGTAACTTGAGGAGTAAGTTGTAAGTTGAGGACTAGCTGTATGCATGTCTTTCCATGATATGGCAAGTGGTGGAAGAAATGTTGAAATAATTATTACAGGAGACATCTGGTTAAGCTGGTTAGCTGCCCAAAGTCAATGGGCAGTTTCTAAATTTGATAGATAAATAAAAAAGTTATTGTTATGTCCTGAGGACTCATGGAGTTCTCACTCAGGTCCACTCACTTGTGTGGGCGTTATTCCCCCATTCCCATTGGTCAGTTCTCCCCAGCAGCCAGCTATAAAAGCAGGCTGCGGGGTCCAACTGACTGCTGATTGCTGCGAGCCAGTTCCAGGCTTGGCAAGCACGGTCAGCCCTTTATTTGTAAATAAAGTACTGTTGCACTCATGCTCTGGTTCAGCCTCTCATTGCTCAAACTTAACACTGGCGACGAAGGTGGGATGGCTACCAGAAGCACCTTGCAACCGCTGAGTCACTAGCCACCGATCTACAGCCCAGAGAGAGCGATCGGCTGGTAACAAGGGAAACGCTGATCCGCAGCCAGAGAGAGCGGTCAGCTAGCGAAACGAGCGATCAAAAAGAGCAAACGCAGATCCGCAGCCAGAGAAAGCGGTCTGAGTCAAATAGTTAGAAGCGTCTGTAGCCGCTTGTTAGCCTCGCTACGGGAAAGTGAGCGCTGCGAGCCGCAGCCGCTCTGCATTTGTGCGAAATTCAAACGGGTGTCATTTGAATTTCGAGCCAGTAGGAATCACAGCACAGCGCTGTAGAGAGTCACTAACGCCCACTTTTGGCGCGAATCAAGACACCTCCAACGGCTAGCAGCCAACGTGGTAACCCAGAGAGAGAGAAAGAGAGGGTAGCGAAAAAACCTCTCCAGAGCTGATATCACTAGTAACTCACGGCGTTCGTAGTCCCAGAGAGATTTCTCCCGCAGGTAGCCCAGCCGTTCCAGCACCATGAGTTCCAATCCAGTATTCCCGGCGTTTAAACCAGACGAAGAGAAGTGGGAATCGTATAAGAACCGTTTCAATCATTACATCGATGCGGTCGGCCTGTCGGATGCGGGAGAGCATCGGAAAAATCCTATTTCCTAATCTACTGCGGAGCCACCGTTTACGATACCGCTGCAGCACTCGTGGCGCCGAGAGAATTAAAAACGTTCCGTGGTCCGAGTTGCTTGAGATCCTCACAAACCACTACGCCCCAGGCCTTCACAAATCGCCAGGAGGTTCACGTTCCGAATGAGGAAGCAATCTAGTAAGGAGACCATCAACCAATATATGGCCGCCTCAGAACAGCAGCCCTGCACTGCGGGTTTGGAACATACCTGGAGGACATGCTCCTCGATCAATTGGTTTGTGGGGTCAAGGATCTCAACCTACAGAGGCGACTGCTAGCTAAAAAAAGACCTCAACCTCGCGCAAGCGGTAGAGGAGGCCCTAGCAGCCGAGCTAGCTACGAACTCAGCCACCGAAATTCAGGGCCCAAGCGCCAAGCTAGCAGCGTTCCCAGTCCATTCCGAAGAGGTGGAAGCGGAGGAAGGCCACAACGATGAGAACGATGTCCATCGCCTCACCAATGACAGACGGTCGCAGGTAGGGGCCAAACAAGAATACACCGGTCCACCCAAGCACATCACCCTGTGCCTAGCCTGTGGGGATCACATCAAAGGGCCACCTGCAAGTTTAAAGGAGCCGTTTGCAACAACTGCCATAAGAGGGGGCACATTAGAGTCTGCCAAGCCCCCAAAGTGCTGCACAAAGACCCCGTCCTCGCACTCGGGACCACAGAGGCAAGTATTAAACTGTCGCACGCACCGCCTTGCCAGGCGTACTTGCCACTCTGTTAGTAAAATTTCTCTCTCCGTTTCCCTAGAAGGTAAACCGTGCCACATGGAGGTTGACACAGGGTCAGCGCTCTCAATAATCTCGTGGAACACCCTCAAGAGACTCCACCCCAGCCTATCTACTACCCGGCTTCAGAGATGCCAGTTCGGTCTGAAGGACTACCAGGGAAGGCCATTCCCGTGATCGGCAGAGGCAAGTTCTTTGTCAGTTTTAGAGCTTTTAAAGGCCACCTACCTCTAGTGGTAGTTAATGGCAATCTACCCACCTTATTGGGGCTCGATTGGTTTCCCACCTCGGCCTAGGGTTAACAGGAGTCCATGCTGTCTCAACCTCAGACACTGACTCCTTATTCGCTGACTACGCAGATGTGTTCAGCGAGGAGCTGGGGTGTTATAATGGAACCCCCTCTCGTTCACCGTTGACCCCCAGGCAGTCCCAATCAGATTAAAACCACGTAGAGTTCCATTTGCTATTCGACCAAAACTAGACGCTGAATTGGATAAACTACTAAAACAAGGGGTCATTGAGCCAACAGATTTCGCCAAGTGGGAGACGCCCATTGTCACACCCCTCAAAAAGATGGTAGCCTGAGAATTTGCTCGGACTACAAGACAACAATCAATAAATATTTACAAGTTAGCGCCTATCCCGTGCCCGTCATTCAGCACTTATTGCACACATTCAAACCGGGCAGTATTTTTGCTAAATTGGACATGTCTCAAGCATATCAACAGTTCCCTGTTGATAACCAAACAGCAGAACTTCAGACCATCGTCACTCACAGGGGTGCCTTCCGATGCAAGCGTCTCCAATTTGGCGTAAGTGTTGCCCGGGTATTTTTCAATCCCTCATGGAGCGGATTTTACAGGGCCTCCCTGGTGTAGTACCCTACTTCCGACATCTTGGTCTCGGCCAGGGACAGACCCCAACTCTTCCAGAGAGTGCGAGCAGTGTTAGAGAGGTTCAGACAGCATGGCCTCAAGTTAAAAAAAGAAAAATGCGCCATTGCCACTAGACAGGTGGACTTTCTGGGTTATAAAATTGACGCCTCTGGCATTCACCCCTGGAGTCCAAGGTCAGGGCGATCCACGAAGCTCCCACACCGACCTCCAAAACGGAGCTACAAGCTTTCTTGGGACTCCTAAACTTTTATGCATCCTTTTTGCCCCATAAAGCCTCAGTAGCCGAACCCCTACACAGATTACTAGACAAAAAGTCACCGTGGCACTGGGGGCACAAAGAAGACCAGGCGTTTAACGCCGTCAAATCACTACTTACGCCAGAGGCAGTGCTCATCCAGTTCGACCCCAACCTTCCTTTAGTACTGGCAGCAGACGCATCCCCTTTTGGAATTGGGGCGGTCCTTAGTCACCGACTTCGCCAATGGCGCCGAGGCCCCCATCGCCTTTTTCTCCAGGACGCTCTCGGCCACGGAGCGAAATTACAGCCAAATAGACAAGGAAGCCCTAGCAGCTGTTGCAGCCGTGAAAAAGTTTCACAAATTCCTTTTGGCCACTTCTTGAACTGGTCACCGACCATAAGCCCCTCCTGGGCCTACTGGCGGCGACAAACAGACACCTCAAGTCCTCTCCCCTCGGATGACAAGGTGGACGCTTTTCCTAGCGGCCTACTCATACAAACTTATCCACTGCCCGGGCAAAACTCTATCCCACGCTGACGCACTCAGTCGCTGCCCCTTACCCGCTCCAGCTGAAGACCCAGCTCCTGTCAATGCCATTTTGAAATCACCCAGTTGGACCTGCCCATCACCGCCCTTGACATCGCCGCCAAAACCAAGGCAGACCAAACGCTCGCCCAGGTGCTCGACTGGGTGAGGAGGGGTGGCCGGGAGGCAATGTTGATAACAAATTCGCACCCTTTAAGACTCGCATGCAGGAGCTGTCCAGTTTGCAGGGTTGTCTACTGTGGGGCACTCGAGTGATCATTCCAACCTCGCTGCGTACCCGAGTCCTGGAGGCGTTGCACGAGGACACCCGGCATTGTGAGAATGAAGGCGTTGGCACGCAGCTACGTGTGGTGGCCGGGTCTAGACGAGGACATTGTCAATTGGGTAAGTTCCTGCAGCATTTGCCAGGAATCCCGTCCTGCTCCCCCATCGCCACCCCTACCAGATGGGAGAGCGCCAGCGCCCTTGGTCTAGAATCCATATCGATCTGGCGGCCCGTGCATGGAAAGATGTTCCTAGTGGTCGTGGACGCTTATTCCAAGTGGATAGACGTGGCGCAGCTATCCACGACCACCACACTAGCAATCACCAACGTGTTAACGCGCCTGTTCGTTACCCATGGACTACCCGACTCCTTGGTCTCCGATAATGGCCCACAGTTCGCATCAGTAGTATTCAGCCGTTTTGCAGCCAACCTAGGCATTCGCCACATTTTCACAGCCCCATTTCACCCTGCGAGTAATGGGTTGGCTGAAAGGGCCGTCAGGACCACCAAAGAGGCCCTCGCTAGGTTTGGCAGAGATGACTGGCACCACAAACTCTCACGGTTCCTGATGAGCCAGCACTCAACCCCTGTGCAGTCACCAATAAGTCCCCAGCGGAACTTCTGATGGGCCGGCGCCTGAGGACTGTATTAGATAGGCTGCACCCACAATACTGCCCTGACTCTCCCCTCGCTTCCACTTCGGGGTTAGACATTTTATGTTACAGGAGCCGATATTCGCAAGGAATTTCGCTGGGGACCCACTTTGGATTCCGGCGAGGTCATCGCCGTCACCGGGCCGAGATCGTATAGAGTCAGGCTGGAGGATGGTCGCATCTGGAGGAGACACATAGACCAACTCAGAAGGCGCCTCAGCAACCTCGCAAACAAGAATCCAGAGTCTCCAGTCGAAGGGGAACCATCCCATCCGCCACCCAGCCCCATCGCACCCAGTGACCAGCCTGCGCCAGCGGTCGCCCGGTCAGCCCAAACCCGGACAACAGCGCCCAGAGAGTTGATCAACCGGATCCAACCCACGAGAGTTTGACTCCAGAAACCAACCCGGTGGTTCCCGAGGATGCCCAGTCCAGAGAGAGTGTTGGCGACACTATGCCAGCTCAACCGTCACAGACTGATACCGAACAGTCAGACAATGTTCCCGAGTTGCGCCGCTCCGGCGCCAACACAAACCCCCATCTACCTCAAGGACTATGCGTGTTCGCATCTGGGGGAAGGGGTGTTATGTCCTGAGGACTCATGGAGTTCTCACTCAGGTCCACTCACTTGTGTGGGCGTTATTCCCCCATTCCCATTGGTCAGTTCTCCCCAGCAGCCAGCTATAAAAGCAGGCTGCGGGGTCCAACTGGCTGCTGATTGCTGCGAGCCAGTTCCAGGCTTGGCAAGCACGGTCAGCCCTTTATTTGTAAATAAAGTACTGTTGCACTCATGCTCTGGTTCAGCCTCTCATTGCTCAAACTTAACAGTTATCTTGCACTATTGAAGTATAGATAGGATGGAAAAATGAGAGGCAGAAGCAGGCGGTAGGCATTTCTACTCAGAAGTATGTCCATTCTCAGGACAGAAAGTTGAATTTTGAGCATTACTTCTGCTTCGCGACAGTTTCTTTTTGTTTTAAGCCAAGGAAGAAAAATATCAATAATCATTACTTTTAACAGAGGTGGGGAACTATGGCCTCTTTGTGACTTGTGGACTTTAACTCCCAGAATTCCTGAGCTCAGGAATTCTGGGAGTTGAAGTCCACAAGTCATAAAAGGGCCATAGTTCCCCACCTCTGACTTATAAGATTAGTTTCTGCCAACAAAGCTTCCCAAAAAGATGATGATGAGGGAATTCTAATCATATCACTTGCAGACATCAAATTTATTCAGTTTACTCTCCTATCTTTTGGTGTTTTTTTTCTTTTGGGATCCTTGCCTGAATGATTGGGCTTAAGGACATTTATGTGAGACATGGTTTAGTACTGGGCGAACAATGGAATGAACACAGTCTTGTACCACATCCCTTCTTCACCCCTCCCTTTCCTCTTCCTTCAATTCTTTGCCCATTTTGTTATTTCCTGCTCTGGCACAACCCAAAGCTTGACATGGCATCTAAGCATTTTTGCCTCCAGAAAAGTTCACCGGTTTTAATACTGTAGCATGACAAACCATGGCCTGTTGTCCAATTGGAAAGTGAAGGCAGAAAACCTGTACCATAGGACAGCCGGAAAGAGGCAAATCCATCTTTTACCCCAGGCCTATTCACTTGGGGCAATGCCTAATTTTGGATTATGTACCAGTATCAATATTTAAATCCTCATATTCAAGAAAGTTGCTGAGAGGGGTTTTTTTTTAAGGAAAATTGGCTACTTTATTTAAAATATTAGGATATGTGGTTCCTTACAATCAAACATTTCAGCCAACACCTTGCAAATCACCAACTGGAAAATACAGTCTCTCTCTGAGTTATGTTCCCATCCATTAGTTCAAGTAAAGTTTTTTATATCAGTAGTTATTGTCCAAATAATATTACAAAGCAGGGAAGTTATGAAAGCTTTCATATGGTTACCATTACCAAGGAAACCATTTCCTTATACTAAATAGTTCCATTTATTTGTCCCATTATATTCTAATCTTAGGAAGGTGTTATTAGAAAGGAAATTCTATCAGATTAGAAGCAAAACTTTCCTATTCACTTTTATATTACTTTTAAATCTCTTTTTTTTTTTGGACCCCAAAGCATAAGTAGGATTGCCAGCTTATTATATAATTGTTTACCCCCCAGCACAAAGAAGCAATTTAACAAGCGTAGGCTATCAGTCTTAGCTGCACAGATTTCAATGATACTTGGATAGAGAAAACTTGTTGTAAGCAAAACTTTACAGTTAAATATCCATGCTCAATTACCCTGCTTGAAGAATTTTGCAGTGTGGTGTAAATCCCCAGTGAAGGTGATTATGGAACTCTGCCACTACTAGACCTCCAAATATTGGAGATGAGAAGGATGAGCCTAAGCTAGAATGTTGCTTGCTACAAAGGACCGTTAAAGGTAAAGATAAAGTTTCCCCCATCCAGTCGTTGTGTCCAATTCTAGGGGATGGGGCTCCAAGATCATTACACATAGAATAAAGCTCCATCCAGAAAGTATGATCACAATTGTCTGAATGCGCCAAGAAAAAGCCGCATCCATGCCTTTTGGGCTAACTAATCTACTCATTAGATGAGTAGATTAGTTAAATGGCTTAGGCAGTGGCATCTGAATATAGATCTTTTTAACACTCATATTTTATTTTATTTTAATCTAGGTGTAATTTTAATAGATATATTGCAAGCTAAAGTATATGCCATACAATCAATCAATCAATCAATCAATCAATCAATTTACTCATACTGCCTCTACAAGGGGTACCAAATGAGTTGGAGCTTTTGGTATCTCATTGTTGCCCAGAGTTTTACAGGCTAGATCCAAGCATTCTAAGCAAGCAAAGCATCTGCTGTCATGCCAAAATTACTAAGGAAATGTACTGCATTACAGTCAGAAGAGTAATGTTGTCAATCAAATACTTATACTATTTACTGGACTTCAGTTGGATTGACACATTATATTGCCCTGATTTGTTTAAACAATGGTTTTATCAAATAAATCACATTGATTGGGTTGCCACACTAAGTCATAAGTGGTTTACCAATTATAGGAACTGAGCTAAAATCAAACCACAATAATGGCTTAATGTGTGGTATGGATCCTTTTATTCTGACAAACTGTGATGCCAAATTATTGTGTACTCTTCTAATAGGAACTAAAGCCAGTGAACAAAAAGCAAACTGCTAAGAGAATATTTCCTCAGCAAATTTGCATGTCAGCATTTTTGGCCCAATACCTCAGCACCAAAAAAGTATATCAACCTAGCTGTCAAAATGAAAACATCATAACCAGATGATGTAATTCTGTTGACTAATTTATTCAGGATGAGTAAAGGTCTTCATTAATATAAATTTTCTGGATGAGAGGTTTTCTTGACAGAATGTATGAGGGATGGGTTTTCAAGAAATAATCATGGAGAAACATCCAGTCTGCTTTTTTTTAAAAAAAGAGGAAAGTAAGTACTTGTGTTGTGAATCATGTATGTATGAATCAATGGTGGAATTCAAATTTTTTTACTACTGGTTTTGTGGGCATGGTTTGGTAGGCGTGGCAGGGGAAGGATACTGTAAAATCCCCATTTCCTCCACACTCCACTAACCTGCTTTCCAGCTCCATTCTCCTATGCAGGGCAACAAAAGAAGACCCAAATGATCAGCTGGGACTTGGGAGGCAGAGAATAGATGGGGGCGGGGCCAGTCAGAGGTGGTATTCCAAACTACTCAAAATTTCCACTACCGGTTCTCTGAATTACTCAAAATTTCCACTACCAGTTCTCCAGAACTGGTCAGAACCTGATGAATACCACCTCTGTTATGAATGCATGTATGTATGCGTGAAGTGTGTAATAATTATATTCCCTTTCTTTTCTTCAGTTTTGGAAAGAAATAGAAACAACATAAATACTTGAACAGCGTATCTGCTTAGGAAGCTTCCATAGCCAGTAGCATAAGCAATGAGTTTCTCAAGTATAAAACAGCAATAAAGATGGCCAAAAATAAACCATTGATGAATACTGTTGTGCAGTGCAGCTCAGATCTATTGAAGCAAAGTTCTCAAGGGAAAGAAAGACATGTTCCTGTGAGGTCCTAATCATGTATCTTCAAAAGCAATGTAGCATGGCAAAATGACAGACAATTTTCTTGTCTTTTATTAAGTTTATATACCTCTCCAATCATTAACTCTAAGAGTTTAGATACCCTATTCTATAAAACCAGATTTGAAAAATATAGAAAAATCAAACCAGAAACAGAGATTCTATAATGAAATGTAGTGTGGATTCTCAGAAAAGAAGAAGTGTATTCCAGAGATGGATAGAGTTCAGATAGTTTGTGTGTGAAAAAGAGGGTGAAGACAACCCTTCCTTAATGGTTCTCAGAGTATATGATAGGTGCAGATAGTGGAATGCTTCAGTTTGGCAAGATTCTGTATATAGATGTGGAACAAGAAAGAAACCTGCTTGGAATAATCACGTGTCTTTTTGGTCTTTGGTCAGATTCCAGTGTTTTGCCACAGCCATAAACAAAGTCAAAACTGAATGCTGTGTTCCAAGGGCAATGGTTCATAATATGTTCCCAAGATCTGCTGGAAAAGCCAGGAGTTAATTTCATTTCAAAAGCCCAATATATTTGGAATGCAGCTTCAAGGGAGGAGAAAACAGCTGAAAGGAACTGCCTCAGAAGTCCTGGAGGTGACACAATCTAAGTGAAGGACCTGAAGGGAGCTTTTTCACTTGCTCTCATTGTACAGGCAGAAACAATTGGAAGAAGGAGATTCCAAAGGCAGTCATGACTTTAAAGAAGACAGCTCCTTGATATGCACTTTGAAGCAAAGTGATAACCAATACAGGTCTTAAAATAGAGGGGTTACATTTACATAATGTGCACATAACTGCTTAAGCCACTGCATTCTGGACTTTGGGTACTGATGCCCTAAACACAGCCCAACAATGGTGTCCAGCAAATTATTTGTAAACAGTGCACAAAGTGATACTTTTGGTTCCATAAAACCTCTCCCAATTTCTTCCTTCCATTCTTCCTTCTTAATCCAATTATATCTTTCACATTTAGCATTAGTGACATTAGGACAGAATATAAACAGCAATGAATAATTTATTAGAAGTCTGGCTTAGTTGAAATGCTTCCACAGTGACAATAGGACATTATATTAGAAAATGTGTCATTATTGTTATTGTTTAAAATATTGATTACTTTAGGCAACTTTCACCATTTGTGAAGCACTAGAATTTCTGAAAGAGTTCAATTTTTCAAGTGTTGTGAGCATTATGGTTGTAAAAAGAAGTTGTGTAGCATATCCAGGAGTTCTCAGCACTTAAGTTCCAGATAATGCATTACTAACTTGTCACCATCTTGAACAGGTTTCCCCTGCTGCTTTTCAGAAATCTCTAGCATATTTCATATCAGTTCTAGAAAAAGTCTGGAAGGTAACAGATTACTCTTCCATATATTAAACTTGCCTCTTCAACTATATTTGTAGGATTGCCCATTGGGAATGGCACAGGATCTCACATCCCAGAAAGTCCATGGGCAGCTCTATCATAATGTCATAAGCCAGTGTAAATCAACCTTTCTCTTCCATTTCAACATGCATAAATAAAACACTATAATAGATAGGATCTCAGAAATACGTAAGTATAGGTAGAATTTGTATAACGTAATATACACAAAAAAATAAAGGGAACACTTAAACAACACAATGTAACTCCAAGTCAATCACACTTCTGTGAAATCAAACTGTCCACTTAGGTAGCAACACTGATTGACAATCAATTTCACATGCTGTTGTGCAAATGGAATAGACAACAGGTGGACAGCATAGGCAGTTAGCAAGACATCTGCAATAAAGGAGTAGTTCTGCAGGTGGTGACCACAGACCACTTCTCAGTTCCTATGCTTTCTGGCTGATGGTTGGGTCACTTTTGAATGCTGGTGGTGCTGTCACTCTAGTGGTAGCATGAGACAGAGTCACACAAGGGCCTCAGGTAGTGCAGCTCATCCAGGCTGGCACATCAATGTGAGCTGTGGCAAGAAAGTTTGCTGTGTCTGTCAGCATAGTGTCCAGAGCATGGAGGTGCTACCAGGAGACAGGCCAGTACATCAGGAGACCTGGAGGAGGCTGTAGGAGAGCAACAACCCAGCATCAGGACCGCTACCTCCGCCTTTGGGACAGGAGGGACAGGAGGAGCACTGCCAGAGCCCTGCAAAATGACCTCCAGCGGGCCACAAATGTGCATGTGGCTGCTCAAACAGTTAGAAACAGACTCCATGAGGGTGGTATGAGGGCCCGACATCCACAGGTGGGGGTTGTGCTTACAGCCCAACACCATGCAGGACATTTGGCATTTGCCAGAGAACACCAAGATTGGCAAATTTGCCACTGGCATCCTGTGCTCTTCATAGATGAAAGCAGGTTCACACTGAGCATATGTGACAGACGTGACAGGGTCTGGAGACGCCGTGGAGAACGTTCTGCTACCTGCAACATCCTCCAGCATGACCGGTTTGACAGTGGGTCAGCAATGGTGTGGGGTGGCATTTCTTTAGGGGGCCGCACAGCCCTCCGTATGCTCGCCAGAGGTAGCCTGACTGCCATTAGGTACCGAGATAAGATCCTCAGACCCCTTGTGAGACCATATGCTGGTGCGGTTGGTCCTGGGTTCCTCCTAATGCAAGACAATGCTAGACCTCATGTGGTTGGAGTGTGTCAGCAGTTCCTGCAAGACAAAGGCATTGATGCTATGGATTGGCCCGCCTGTTCCCCAGACCTGAATCCAACTGAGCACATCTGGGACATCATGTCTCGCTCCATCCACCAACGCCACATTGCACCACAGATTGTCCAGGAGTTGGGGGGGTGCTTTAGTCCAGGTGTGGGAGGAGATCCCTCAGGAGACCATCCGCCACCTCATCAAGAGCATGCCCAGGCATTGTAGGGAGGTCATACAGACATGTGGAGGCCACACATACACTACTGAGCCTCATTTCTGACTTGTTTTAAGGACATTACATCAAAGTTGGATTAGCCTGTAGTGTTTTTTTTCACTTTAATTTTGAGTGTAACTCCAAATCCAGACCCCCATGGGTTGCTAAATTTGATTTCCATTGATAATTTTTGTGTGATTTTGTTGTCAGCACATTAAACTATGTAATGAACAAAGTATTTAATACGAATATTTCATTCATTCAGATCTAGGATGTCTTATTTTTGTGTTCCCTTTTGTTTTTTTGAGCAGTGTATCAGTAGTTCAAGGTTACATAAGAGATACTCATGCAGGCAATAAAAATGGAATATAATCTAAAAATAGCTATGAGTAGTACTATGAAAGCACTTTAAAACAATTTAATTACTATTGAAAATCTGCTTATATCAGACAAAAAAGTTGGTGACGGTCCTGACCAAAATCCAATCCAAATTCCTAGTTGAAGGAAAGAACCAGAGGCACAAATGTTATGCAGAATCACTGGAAGTCAGGTGACACATACAATTAAAAATTCAATCAATTAATTAATTTAATTAATTAAATGTGGTTATTCCATCACACCCAATCAATCAGGGTTAAACCTAGGAATTAAAAATTAGAATTTAGTTAGAACCCAGGAATTTGGTAGATGAGGGTGAAAAATATTAAGCAACCATTAATGGCACTCCAAATTTCTAGGTTGCAATTTGCTGCATAGCCTAGAGTGCTCAATTTAAAACTGAAGTATAGTTTTTTCTGAAACAGAACAAACTAAATAAAATATAGATCCATATATTTACTGTGACTGCACAAACTCTAATATCATTCAAGTTCCAGAGCAGCAGTAAAAGTCATTTACCCAAGGCTGAAGAAATCTCCTTAATCAATATTTCAAATTAAAACATATTTACAAAAATCCATTGCTGAATTAAGACAGTAAGTTATTGGTCAATCTGACGTTTGCTATTTTAAAACATCCAACTTTGGCCTAAACATTTTTCTGGTTTTGCTTAGCACTTTCAGAGATAAAAAATCGTTTTGTGTGACAAGCTCGGCTCCTGGTTTTAAGGAACAAAATTGTGAACAATGCAATAGTATCATGATTGCACTGAGAAGACAAATACTGCAGCACCCCTGAGTCCTATAAATTATATTATTGAGTGGAATAGATGTACTCTACCTATATGAGTATTCATATGTATCAAAGCCCCATTCACATAAACTTCAGTCAAATAGAATAGAGCTGGAAGAGACCTTGGAGGTCTTGTGGTCCAGCCCCTTCTCAAGCAGGACACCTATATCCAAGAGGATTTGTTCTTAAAGCCAAATTGTCTTCAAAAAAGGCAACTTGATTTTAGCAAAAACCCATCTTCCTCCAGGATGTCAAATGTTACTACTTGTTTGCTTGGTTGGTTTTACTCTCTATTACTCTGTAGGTAACTGAAGATGGTGAACGCATATAATGTTCCTTCCCCTTATTTTCCCCACAATAACTCTGTGAAATGGATTGAGCAGAGATAAAGTGACTGGCCCAAAATCACCAAGCTGGCTTCCATGCCTAAGGCAGGAATAGTCTTCTGGTTTTAGGCCAGCACCTTTACCACCATTTGAGAATATCCATCCATATTTTGATATTTTTAGGTCTAAAATTGACCTAAGATTAGAATCTTTCCAGATGACGAGAACTTTTTATGTCAGACACACCTACTCAGAATATACAGTGTCCACAAATCAAAAATAAATGTCTAGCATTAAGATTACATATTTGCAACCATAATGACGGGGTCATTGGTGGGTCATTTTGCAGAATTTCTGGTTGGAATTTAAACAACTGCAGAGCTAGCATATTGTATCCCTTGCCTAATACTACTCCTGCTATGGTGTTATATTCGTTACATATTGTTATTGTTATATATTGTTATATATATATTTAGATACTAGAGAGCAGAAATGGGATCCGACCGGTATAACTACCGGTTCTGTTGCTCTGCGTCACACGCACATGCCCGAGTCGTGTGAGTCGTGCAAGTGCAATTTATGACCTGCTAAGCTGCCCGGACACCTGAGCAGCGCTGCATGCAGGTGCACAGTAGTTGGAAAATCTCCTTTTTCCTGCTTTTTCAACCTCATCTGTGCTGCGCAAAGAAACTGCAGTTGAAAAGGCAAGAAATAAAGGACAGGTAAGAGCCCGGGCAGGCGGGTGCACCAACAACAGCAGACACAGAACTGGTTCTCTGTCTGCTTCTCTTCAGAGCTACCGGTTCTGTAGAGCCAAACAGAACTGGTAGAACCCCACCCCTGCTAGAGAGGTGTTTAAAAGTTGCGTCCTGGAGTATTCACAGTACATTGAAGGATTAAGAAGGATTTCAATCCCCAGTTCATAGATACTTAGATTTTGTGAATCAAGGACTGACTCATAGCACATGGAAGATGGCTCTTAACCTCAGCTCTACACAGGGAATCTGTGCCCTGGCCCTGCCATTACCAACACATGGGGATAGTTTATAGATGGAGGCTATAATCCAGTATTCAGCAGGTTCTGACCAGTTCTCAAGAGCCAGTAGCAGAAATTTTGAGTAGTTCAGAGAACTGGCAAATACCACCTCTGACTGGAAATTTTACAGTATCCTTCCCTGCCATGCCCACCAAGCCACGTCCACAGAACCAGTAGTAAAAAAAATTTGAATCCCAGCACTGTTTGGCTGCAATCATGGAACTGAGTCTTCAGGTAAAATGCAAGAACCAACCACAAGATTTTAGCTGATACATGTACAATTGAACAGACCGCTACAGGGGTGTGCAAATCTGTAGCTAGGGCAATAGCACAGTATAATCAGTTGAATCAAGCCCTTGAAGCATTGAAAAAAAGAGACCTTGAACATTCTATGTATAGATCACTAGATTTGAGAGAGGCTTCCTGAATCTTCTGAATTAATAGGCTCTTTTCAGAGTACTGGGCAACAGTGAACAGAATCACTGGGCTGCAAAAATTCAGACAACCATAAATGTGCAGCAAAGAGGGGAGGGGGTTATATGTCTTTGCTTCCAGCTAATAATCATCTGGATTTTGCAGCCTCAACAAACCCAGATTATTTTTTTCTTGTGGCCTGTCTATGTCTCACTGGGCCAGCTTGCTTCTATTGCCTCTGCTAACTAAGCAAATGAACAAACATCAAAGATTGCCAGCATACTACAACCCTGGCAGCTGAGTTCTACCACAATGAATGGGTGTTTCCCAAGAAGTGCCAATCCTGCCAACCCTTCTGGCATCAAAAAAAAATCTAGTTTCAATAGCAGCAAATGAATGGATTTTTTTTCCCAGTGCCATGCCAAACCTGGCACCCTAGAAAAGCAAGTAGAAAAATAAGAGCTTATTTTTAAACAGTTTTTAAAGCATTTGTTGTTCAGCTGGAATAGCACACTTTCTGCATCAGTTGAAGACAATTGAGGCTCCTTGCTGACAGTTCAGAAACTTTGCACCATTGAGTTGCTTCTCTTCCTTGTTGACGCCAGTTAGACTTTTACAAAAATGTTGTCCAGACTGGGATGCTTTGGCAGCATGTTGCCAAATGTCAGGACTACCAGCTTCTAGGGCCCCTGACTGGGACAATTGCATGATGCAATGTCTCCTCAACTTTCTAGGCAAGGATCTTTCTAGAAATATAGACATACACTCTCTTCCTCTCTCTGGCATGTCTGAAGATGTGTAGGTGTATAACTGTAGAAACCCATAAAATATATGTATGCAAAATTACATTAGATGTATGCATACTGTATAAAGTTGAAGCATCAAAATGTACATATTTTCAGGCACAGCAGCCAGTTTTAAAATTTCCCTCCTTACATTTCTGTAGTTTTTCCACAAGATCTGCTGCTGCTACTGCTTTTGTTATTGATATTTCAATTATCATAATTTATTTATTTAGTATGGCATTTATAGTGGTTCACATGTTAATGTCCAGCCTACCCAGTCACTCAAGGACAGGGTCACATTGAAAAAAACAGACATTGGGCAAGTGTAAGCTCTCGATGGACATTCAGACACAATGTGATGGATATTTTGTCACACTGAGGGGTACAGACAAGACCCCACTTAAACAATGAGTCCTGGCAGATACCATGTTGGGTATGTATCCTGTTCAGAGTTGACCAATGCTGGTGAGGAAGGTCAAAACCTGGCACCTTTTGTGTAGGGTCATCTATGTAACAGCCTGTATCTGGACATTCAGCAGTCCATTTGGCTTTTAAGTTGTTAGACAGCTGTTGAGTGAGTGCCAGAGAGGGCTTCCTGGATTTAAGCCTGCCAGTTGACAGATGAGGAAGATCAGCATGCACAGGAAGAAGAGGGTTTCTCATAATTTTGTTGTACTCCTTCAGTAAGGCTTCTTACCTTCGTAGAGCTGGTGGTACAATGTGTCTGAAGACAGGGAGCCAGCAAGTAGGAGTTGTTTTTATGCAACCACTTATGATCCTCATTGGATCATTATAATGATTATAATACTTGTCTGATATGCAGAATATCTTTGGAGGAAATTCCACCAGAAGCATTTTTTAATATTTATCCTTTCCTGGGCGGCTGAATTTTTCACTGAGTTTTTGTCAAAATCTATTTGTGTATCTATATAGTAATAAAATGAATACTTCTTCCAAAGCTGGGCTGATAAGGTGAAGGGGCATTCCTGCCTCAACCCAGCAGCTTGTCTGGGAGAAAGTAAAGGATAGCAGGCAAACTAATCAGCAGCAATACACCAGACAACACAAACCAGAAATCTCTATTTTCACAGAAAAGCAGAAAAACTCTTCTTTCAGAGCAGAAAAATACAGAAGAAGCTGTATTTGTGGTGGACTGTGAGCAGAAGACATGAATGTCCATTTTCTGGGTTAAATGAGCCTAAGTTAAAATAAGTGCTTTTGAATTTTTGAATATTTCAAAAGTTACCAGCAATCTGAAACTTTTCAAGAGAGTCAGCTGAAATTTAATGGCTGAGGGCTTCCTATCTGTGTTACATTCATCCCATTCTCCCTAAAAAATAAACCAGCTGTAGATACTGTGATGCTTCTTCGCCTATGGATGTGCACATGTTTAAAAACCAATCTCAAAGCAGCTCGAATCAGTTCGGCCACACAAACAAGCAAAGCTCCATCTGCGGGATACAGGCATATGAAACCACACCCTCTCTGGTCCGTGGAAAAACTTCTCTCCACGGAACCAGTCCCTGGTTCCTAAAAGGTTTGGGACCGCTGGTATAACTCTTGCCTCATCCCCTTTTCTTTACCCCTCTCTCTTAAGATCTCTTTGTCCTTAATGCTCAAATTGAGGCAGGATTTTGTCACTCTCTTATACACTGGATAAAGGCACTCCCTGAGAAAAGGATAAGAGGACAGCAGATACACTCAAGGAATAACGTATAGCAAAATGATCCAGGCAATCATCCAAGATACTGCAAGTGTGATTGTGAGACCTGGGTGGTGAAAACAGAGATTGTATAGGAATAACTGCAATTATTCTCAAGGTAAAGATAGCACTATATTTTGTTCTTCTATTCATTTTAGTATGTGCCAAAATTCTTGCATCCTTTTCATATTGGAGTGTGTGTCCATTAAGGCTCTCCTGAGAATTATTATCAAAAACCAAGGAAGTAACTCCAAAGGAGAATACATGGTGCAGTTTTCTTTCTCCACTTTTTAGTGTATAAAATAGTTCTACATGATGGCTTCTTAGCTTAACCTTAGTGTGCCATAACATTCATCTTTCTCCTAGGTGAACAGTTATATCCTGTTGCAAGAGAGTCTCCAGGCTGCATAAAATAAGGTCAGCATGCTTGAGTAATCTCAGGCTTTGGTTGTGCTTGTACAATATTAGCCCTTTTACTATAACTGGTTTATATTGTGTTTCCCCATAAGCAGCTCTGTCTCCTCACCCAGAGGACTTTGCATTTTCCCACTTAAAATAATGATCTGGCCATTGTTCCAGCTTGTCGAGATCCTCCTAAATCGTTGTCCCTTGAGGTGTTTACTATCCTGTCTGTGTCATTTCCAAATCTGATAACCATCCAAATCATAACTATGACTTACAGCATATTTCCTTCAACAGATCCCTGTGATGCACCACTCAATACTTATTTCCAGCTTGAAGTGCACCCATTGATTTAAATGAAATCAGTGGTTCATCTATCTGGTGGTTGCATAACCCAGCCCGCATGTTACCAGGGAAAGTAGAGAAAACTGGATCTAATGGCAGGTTTTATTGAATGCTTTACTGAGATCAAAGCATACCATGAGTACCATATTCCCATGTCCAACTAAACTGGTCCCTTGATCAGACTGATCGTGTATATCTTACTCTTGATAAACCCATGCTTGCTTTTGCCAAGCAATGCATTCTTTCATCAGTGCTCAACACCATCTGTTCTACAGTTCTGCCTGGTATCATCATGAGAAATGAATAATGATTTAGCCATTTGCCAGAGCCAGTGAGGTCTCATAAAAAGCTGTTAGCATATGGTCTCATTGTATTTTACAGATCCAAGGTCATCAGGCATTTCCATTTCACTGCATGCTTAATGCTATTTGCTTGCTAACTATTTAAACATCCAATTAGTGAGTATCTGAGTTCCATTTGGACAATTATTATTTATAGAGATTGACAAAAAAAATTAAGAAAATACGTACCAAATGATCCAGGTGGAAGTTGTATCTAACAGAAAGAGGTCCAGACATAAAATCACCTGCAGCACTTGCCTATTAACCACATCTTCAAAACAATAAAATGTAAGAAAGTCAATTCTAGTGTTCTGTTCTCATTGTGTCCCCCACCAGATAAAAGCCCATAAGTAGGGCATGAATCACCCTAACATGTCTTATGTCCGTACTTCCAAGCAAAAGTGCATGGTCAAACAAGTCAAGAGCATCAACATACAAGACAATTACAATAAGGAGAGTCCAACCCAGAATTCCAAATATATTTAGCATTATTGTTAAATCCAGAGTATTAAGCATACAATTCAAGATCAAGCTAAACCTTAGAAGCATATTGACCTTGGTATATAATAGAGCAAATGCAAACGACATTGTTTACAGCATTGTTTGGGTTGTTCCAAGGGAACCTTTTTGATTGTGTGAAAAAAGTACTTTAAACATATTGAAGGAATTGCAATTACCCTATTCATATAAAGGTCATTCAGCGAGTATTGTAGGCCCAATTGGCAAAAAAAAGCTCAGGACCATATTGGTTGGAAACATGCAGAGGAGACGTTCATCCTGCAGTCGCTATAGCTAAAATGATGATGGTGATGATGATGATGATGATGATGATGATGATGTCATGATATGATATGATATGATATATGATATGAATATAAATGTTTGTTACACTACATTACATTGTTAATTTTTCCAAAAATCATATTATCTGTCAAAAATAGAACAGGGATGTCTTATTCTCACTTATTTCTAAAAACTTTTAGTAAATCTGAAAATGGAATTATGGAAAAAATGAGTCTTCAAAGCATAAGAGTTATAGAGCCTTTTTTGGCACACAGTTACCATATGTAAATGGTACTAAAATCCAGTATGCAAAATCATTCCTAGAGGAAACAATTTTATTCATAAAATAATTGCCTTAACGGCTTTTCATGAGATTAGACTAAATACAGCTAGTGTTTATATCTTCGAGCACATTCAGCTGAATATTGTACATCAATTAATGGTACAATCTAATAATTACATTGCTGTTATTCTGTTTGCAATTATTTTTGTGGCTTTTAAGTATTAGCTGTAATTGCACCTAACAAGATTCTTATTGCAGTAAGAAAGCTATCATCATTATTGGTATCATTTAGAAGAAAGATTGAAGGGAAACAGTTTTAGATAAAGAAAAACAACCTTAAAAAGTATGAAAATAATGTTGTTATACTAGCTTAGATAAGTATTGATTTCAGAGGGTACATAGGCTAACAAATTTATTTTCAAATTGACTAATGGAAAGTTAATTAATTATTGTCATTTATTTAATCAATTCAATGTACTTAAATTGTTGACTTCTTTAAAATAATTATTTTTAGGACAATAATGTGGCTCATGAGATAAAACAATGTAAACAATACATGCCAAATTTACTCAAACCCTGTGACAGGAATAGCATAGACATTCTACCCATCCATCTTTCCAAAGTGTAAAAACAACAAAACTAGTGCTATAACAAGTGCACTAACAAGTGCTATAAAAACAAAGCTTATAAGAAGGTTATACAGAGGAGAAGGAATGCTTAGCCCTCTTGTAGTCTATAACTTCTTTCCAATAAAGAGCACAGTGGTTAATATGGCTAGGACATAGATTGGAGGTTAGCAAGCCTCTGTTTGAGACCTGGATGAGCTTCTGTCTCTTGCTTCAGCTCCTTGATGGGGTCATGAAACGAGTCCCCACAGACAACCCTCAGGCAACAGTGGTGTCACTGGCTAATCCTTTCAATCTGGAAGCACCTCAATGTCTCTGACATGAATGGTATGGAGGACTTTTTAAGACTACCCAATTGCCAAGTGATTCTGAGTGCCTTGCAGAGGGTTTATAAGAAAAGATATGAAAAAGTAAGTATTACAACAATTCATGCGATCATGTTGGAGACCAAGACAATCCAAATACAGTGGAACCTCTGGTCACAAATGCTTCTGACCACGACCAAATTGGGTTCTGACCAAAAAATTAACAATTTTTTTCGTGGCCAATTTCCCCTTCCATGCCTTTTTTTTTTTATAAGCACCAAATTTCCAAAATTAAGTTTGGGTCACGACCAAATTGGGTTGCAACCAAAGTTATGGAATGAATTATGGTCGTGACCAGAGGTTCTACTGTACACACCATTTAGCAGGTTCTCTGCTGATCCAGCCTAGCAGCTGTGGAAAACTGGATCTTTCAAGTCCTCTGAAAAGAGTAGAGCTATATGAAGTTCAGGATGGATGATCTTTCTCACACATACCCACAGTCACACAATCACTTTTCTCTTATTTCTTGTTGTTATTCTTTTAAAAATATATTTTAAATGGTTTATCCTTGAGAGCTACATGGAAATCATCACAATATCTTTTTTACCATGCTATTTATTCAGTCCCTTTAAAACATCACAGAAAAGAGATCCCTAATTATGTTTTGAAACATTGTAATGTGAAATGTGTGAGTACGATCCCCTTCCTGGATTTGCATCCAATGGGACAAGGGAAGAATTTCTCTCCTGTCAACAGGTTCCTTACCTGAGAGGGCAGGGGTGGAATCCGACCAGTGTAACTACCGGTTCGGTGGCTACATGTCATGCACACATGCGTGCTTCATGCATATGTGCGCCTGACATGTACTGGGTGCGCATGCAATTAACAAACTGCTGAACTACCCAGTCAGCTGAGCAGCGCTGCGCGTGGGCGTGCAGCATTTGAAAAAGCACTTTTTTCCTGTTTTTTTCAACCACAGCTGTGCTGCGCAAAACAGCTGAGGTTGAAAAATCATGAAATAAAGGTCAGGTAAGAGCCCGGGCGGGCAGGTGGGCCAAAACAGCAGCAGACACAGAACCAGTTCTGTGTCTGCTGCTCTTCAGAGCTACCGGTTCTACAGAGCCGGACAGATCCGGTAGCATCCCACCCCTGTGAGAAGGGCTTCAGAAAGCAGGTGAAGTCACCTGGGCCTTGGGTTAAGGGGAGAAAGAAAATAACGATATCACATGATTGTATCAACACATACAACCACAGTTTCTTCCAGAAAAGAATAACACCAGGCTTTTGAACCTTGCATGCACATAGGAATACATCTTTACTCTACTTAAACCTTAAAATGGTACTTATGATCAGTACATGAAAAAGAATCTTACTACATCCTGTAGTTTTTTTATTAAAGTGAAAAGAAAAATAGTGTTGAATGTGAAAGAAATGGAAGTGTGGTTAAAGATAAAGTGGGGGAGGGGACCCTGATACTTCAAAATTATAGGCCTATGTCTGCCAGCACTCGGCTCAATAAAAAAGAAACCCCCGAGAAAACTGCCTTCCACAAACAAACAAACAAACAGCACCTAATCTAGTATTTTCTTCCAGAACAATCCTCTTACATGGTACAGACAAAGTCTTACAACTTTACAAGCATTAGGGCTTACATCATGCATCGCAATCGGACAAAGCATGAGTATTCCTCCGATCATATGGCAGTACAGGCCACTAAATAAGAAATGAGAAATATCTTACATAATTATAATTTCAGGGTATTCCAGTCCAAGGCATTAAATCCATTTTGTCTGTTGTCCAGTCAAAAGAGAGCCAAAGCCATCTTCCCGTCAGAAGAATAATGAGGATAAGGCAAACATATTTTCTAACATTAACCGTTGGAACATTTGTTCTCTGCTTGGTGTAAAGTAACAGCAAGCTGATTAGACCTGATAGTGATCCTCCCTAGAGGATTCCAATGAACAACTCACAAAAGGAGCAGGTCAGAAAACTAGGGAAGTAAATGATGAGGCAGAGAAAGAGATGAAAAGGAGGGTTTTAATAGCCTCATCTGCTAGACTTGCCATGATAAAATATGAGGGTTTCTTCTTTCTTTTCTAATATTTTATCTGTTTAAAATATAACAGTTTCATTGGGTAATTGGCTGCAGATTCACACTTTCTGAACAGTCCTATCAACCTAAATTATGAGTAGAAAAATGTTTAACCAATATGTGCTATTTTTTAAGTGTCTTAATATTTTTTAAGTGTTTTAATATCTCTTTCTCTCCCTCTCTGTTTCCTTTTTTTCATACAGTTTAGAAACCTTTTTGAAACTGCTTGGGATTGTGTGAATTATTGATATCATATAAAAGCCCAGAATGGACTATCCTCTCCTAAATATTCCTCTAAGACAGCCTGGTCACTTCTCTAATAGCTGTGCTAGCTCTGAAACCACCATAAGGTATATTATCAAGACTTTCTCTAGTCTACATGTATAATGTATATCCAGATCTCCTCTAGAAGATTGAAACCTTGCTGAACCTGTCAGAAATAAAGGTGTAATTAAACACCTACACACATAAGAATGCCTCATTTGCTTTGGAGATGTTTATGGAAGAATTTCAATAATAATCTCTAAAAGCCTGATAAGAACTCCCTTTGCAGAAGCCACACTAATGCTGAGGTTTGACCTAACAGTTATTATATTTACATGTCTCCTTTTTACAAAAACCAGAACTGAAAGCAGTTAATGATAAAAAAAAATGCACATTTAAAATATTGCACATATGGGTTTTGCTAAATAAACTTGAAAAGGAATTATAGGCTAAACAATCCTGCAATTATTTTATCCACTTCTTTTTAAAAAAAAGCATTTTGTCAATTTCTTCCCAATATTCTGATAAAATGGATAATTTTAGCAATAAATGCCCTTTTTGTTAGACAATCTGCTGTTTAATCTAAAGGGCAGCAGCCTGGGACCTTCCAGATGTTTAGACCACTGCCCTTTTCTGCCTCTCAGACACAAAGGATTGTGAGAGTCACCAACTCAAACAGCCAGAGGGCTCCTAACAAACAAGCTTATTCTGTTTTCAAGGCCACA
Organism: Pseudonaja textilis; assembly: GCF_049901715.1. Taxonomy (NCBI): domain Eukaryota; kingdom Metazoa; phylum Chordata; class Lepidosauria; order Squamata; family Elapidae; genus Pseudonaja; species Pseudonaja textilis. Next base: position 239,555,610 of record NC_141990.1, read on the forward strand.
TTCAGCCTCCTGTAAAGTCCTGAGATTCACACTCTTAGAAACAGATGAGGCTGGTGTAGGGGTGGGATCCTAATGGCATAATAACCGGGTTCGGTCAGTGTGCGCATGTGCGCAGTACTTGTAAATCAACTTTTCCTGCAATGAATAACCTTCTCCTGCTGATGCAAGGCACTCAGCTGTGCTGTGCAAAGCAACTTAGGTTGCTTTAGCAGGGAATAAAGGACAGCCTAGAGCCCAGGAGGGCGGGTGGGCCTAAATAAAGACAAAAAGATCTTTGGAGCGAATCGGTTTGGTGTCAGCTGCTCTTTGGAGCTACCGGTTCTATAGAACCCAGCCAAACCAGTAGAATCCCACCCCTGAGCTAGTGGAAGAGTGGGAGAGACGGTGAAGATACAACCTGATGTGTGATTATCTATTTCTCTGCATCTGATTGGGTTCCACCACATCTGAGTCCATTACCCTAACCTTCCATTCCCACTTTTTTATTTTGCTACTTTATTTAATAATACTAATTATATTCATATCTCATGTTAATTACACTTAAGAATTGGGTGTTTTCCATGTTAGAGAAGTTTGGCATTGTTTATCACAATGCACAATGCCTTCTTTAAAAGCAAGGAATCGATATATTATTATTATTATTATTATTATTATTATTATTATTATTATTATTATTATTATTATTATTATTATTAGACATTCTCCCAACTACAGCAAGACATTTTCATCAATCAGTCATTATTAATCACTAATAAATAATTGGATAATTGATGTTTAAACTATTTCTGTCCTGGCCTTCATCTTCCAGGGAAGCCTTCAATAGTAACTGCATCTCTTTCTTTAAGCTGCTTCTCTTTCCTTAAACTGCACAACTGGAAGACAATTTAGAGGGGGCTATGAATGCTTAGCTCTGATGCCTGAGAAAGAGCATTTTGCAACCTGTCCATCTCTGTTGCGATGTATGTCATCTGCAGTTAGTGATGTCATCTCTAATTTCTGTATCAGAACTCCTAGAGTCTGATCAGTCTTTCAAATCAGAGACAGAAGAAATATGTCTGTGTAACACATGCTACATTGCCCCAGTAACGGGTATGAGTTCCATTTACTGCTCTTCCCACAGATAAATTTCAAAAGTCACATATGAACAACCTGTTCTCACATACTATAAATATCCTCAAAGTTTATTATCTGCTAAGCCAGCAAGTAAAGTCGAGCTATTAGAACCGTTCCACATTTGTTATGTGTTGCACTTTGCTTCCTGTTGAAATTATGGGGGGGAGGGGATTTCTCTGAACAGAGGACAGCCTATATCCATGGACATAGGCTTTTATTATACAGGTTAACGTATGTAGCTATGGAAACCTACAATGGAATGTTTTTCCGCAATCTCAAATAAGTGAAATCTCAATTCTACTTTTGTTACCAACATCTGCACATTTCAGGATCTCAAAGGCTCTACTGTCTTCCATTTCAAAATTCAAAAATTTCATAGCATGATTCATTGCCATTATTGTACAACCTACTCCCTAGAACTCAAACAATATAGCAAGTGTTCCTCATAAAATTATGTCGTTGTCTAGTAAGAAGCCAAATTATGCAATCAAGACAAGATGCAAACAAAATTTATACTAGTAGACAAGAAAGGGCGGAGATATTTTAACGTAATCTTTTGAATTTTATCGTAAAGCTGATGGATTAGTACCACTCACTCTCAATTTATTGGTAAAAAGCAGAATAATATAGATAAGATTAATGCCAGAGCATATTTGTTTAGTATAATTTAGTTGTACTCTTAAGCTTCTAATAGATTATAGTTGGCGGGGGCGGGGGGCTGAAATTATACCCTAGCAGCAATTGCAATACTGGCAAAAAAGTCATAAAGCCAAATCAATTTCCAGAATGAATGATCAAGGTTGAAGTGAACAAGAGGGTATATTTGGAAAACACCACTTATCTGGATCCATTTCAACTGGGCTTTCAGCCAGCATGTAGAATTGAGACTGAATGTTAGGTGACCTGTATTTAGAAACAAAAGGGAATGGTGTAGCCCTATTAATTCTCCAATATCTCATTGTCACTTCCAAATGCCATTGATCATCCTGGACTACAGTCATCACACACATCCCCCTCTTTCTTTTTTTCAGTTCCCAGAGCATGCAACATTATAATGCCAAAATTTAGCAATGGTCATGTAAAAATAACATTACTTTATTGGCCAATTTTCTATATTTTTGTAGGAAAAGAACAACAATATTATTTAATTTGCTTTTTAACTGTAGTATGTTTATTAAACTTACTTGGTTTTTAAAAACACTCCCAACCTCCCAAATGGGGAGAAAAACCCAAGTTTAATTTGTGTTCCCTTTAATAACATTATCACGTTAGGACATGTCAAATTTTTCAACTTTCCATTTCCGAACACTAGGGGTGTTCAAAAATTGTGACATGCCTTAGGAATTGTAAAGGTATTGTTATGTCCCTGGACCTTGAAGAAGTTCCCACCCAGGTCCGTTCACGCTGCAGGGGCGGCTGCCCCTTCTCATTGGCTGGGTTTCCCCAGCAGCCTGCTATAAAAGCAGGCTGCTGGGTCCAGCCCTTTCGCTGTTCGCTGCGAGCCAGTTCCAGGCTGAGCAAGCACGTTCAGTCCTTGTAAATAAACCTTGTTGCACTAAGCCCTGGTTCAGCCTCTTATTTCCCATACTTAATACTGGCGACGAGGGTGGGATGGCTACCAGAGGCAAGCTGCAACGCTGAATCACTAAAACGCTGATCTGCAGCCCAGAGAGAGAGCGATCAGCCAAAATAAGGGCAAACGCTGACCGCAACCCAGAGAGAGCGATCAGCCCGAAATGAGAACGAACGCTGATCCGCAGCCCAGAGAGAGAGCGATCAGCCAAAATAAGGGCAAACGCTGACCGCAACCCAGAGAGAGCGATCAGCCCGAAATGAGAACGAACGCTGATCCGCAACCCAGAGAGAAAGCGATCAGCAAACAAGCTAGTGAAAGTGAGAAGCGCCTGTAGCCGCTCGTTAGCATAAGCTACAGAGGAAGTGTAGCGCTGCGAGCCGCAGCCGCTCGTGCCGTTTAGGCGCGAAATTCAAACAGCTGTCAGCTGAGTCACATTCAAATACAACACAGCGTTGTATTACGAAATCGCTAACACCCACACAGGCGCGAATTTCAAAAACGCTGCCAATGACCGTTGCAGTCTAAACACCTTCTGATCCCCAGAGAGAGAGAAGGGAATTGCGAAATTTCCCCAGAGCTGAAGTCACTTGCCTAGCACAGGCACTAAACCTCTACTGCTACCCCAGAGAGAGAGAGCACTTGCCTAGCACAGGCACTAAACCTCTACTGCTACCCAGAGAGAGAGCATTTTCCCCAACAGGTTAACCAGTAGACCCACAACATGAACTCCAATCCAGCCTTCCCAGCGTTCAAGCCGGATGAGGAGAAGTGGGAATCATACAAGAATCGGTTTAATCATTACATCGACGCCATCGGATTGGCTGATGCAGGGAACACCGAAAGAAAGCATATTTCCTGACCTACTGTGGAGCCATCGTCTTCGATACTGCCACAGCTCTTGTGGCTCCACGTGAGTTAAAGAATGTCCCCTGGACAGAACTGTTAGAAATCCTTACTAACCACTATTCTCCTAGACCTTCACAGATTGCAAGATGCTTCACCTTCAGAATGAGGAAGCAGGGGGACAAAGAGAGCATCAATCAGTACATGGCTGCTCTCAGGACTGCAGCACTCCATTGTGGGTTTGGCAGCTATCTCGATGACATGCTCCTAGACCAGCTGGTCTGCGGGGTCAAGGACCTGCACCTACAAAGACGGCTGCTTGCCAAAAAAGACCTTAACCTCGCTCAAGCCATCGAGGAAGCCCTGGCAGAGGAGCTGGCATCTCATTCAGCCACCGAGATCCAAGGTCCTGTCACCAAGCAAACAGCAGTTCCCGTCCACTCAGAAGAGGTGGTCAACGAGGAAGACCCAAATGACGAGGCCGACATTCACCGCCTCACAAACGCCAGGCGCCCACAGGTAGGAACCAGACAAGATAACACCGGGCCATCCAAGCACATCACCCTGTGCCTTTCCTGTGGTGGACCTCACCTGAGGACCACATGCAAATTCAAAGGAGCCACTTGCAACAACTGCCATAAGAAGGGGCACATTGCAAGAGTATGCCAAGCCTCACACAACGCAGCACAAAGGGCATCTTCATTCGCACATGCCGGGCCCCAAAGGCAAGTATTAAACTGTCGCACACACCTCCGCGCTAATCACACTTGCTATTCTATTAGTAAAATCTCTCTTTCCGTCTTGTTAGAAGGTAAACCTTGCAACATGGAGGTTGACACGGGGTCAGCGCTCTCCATTATTTCCTGGAACACCCTCAAGGAACTTCAACCCAGCCTATCAAGAAACCGACTCCAGAAGTGCCAGCTTAGCCTAAAGGACTGCCAGGGGAAGACCATTCCTGTAATCGGCAGAGGCAAGTTTTTTGTTAATTTTAAAACCTTTAAGGGCCACCTACCTCTAGTGGTAGTGAGCGGCAACCTCCCTACATTTTTGGGACTTGATTGGTTTCCCCACCTCGGTTTAGGGCTAACAGGAGTCCATGCTACCTCAACCTCTGACACGGACTCCCTGTTTGCTGATTACGCAGACGTATTCAGTGATGAGTTAGGGTGTTATAACGGCACCCCTATCTCATTTTCAGTCGATCCCCAGGCAGTCCCAATTCGGTTAAAACCTCGTGGAGTTCCATTCGCCATTCGGCCTAAATTAAACCTTGAATTAGATAAATTACTAAAACAAGGGATCCTGGAGCCTACAGACTTCGCCAAATGGGAGACGCCCATCGTCACACCCCTCAAAAAAGATGGTAGCCTGAGAATTTGCTCAGACTACAAGACCACAATCAATAAATTCTTGCAAGTTAGCGCTTACCCAGTACCCGTCATTCAGCATTTATTACATACTTTTGAACCTGGCACTATCTTTGCCAAATTGGACATGTCTCAAGCATATCAACAGTTCCCTGTTGATGACCAAACGGCAGAACTTCAGACCATTGTCACCCACAGGGTGCCTTCCGGTGCAAGCGTCTCCAGTTTGGCGTAAGTGTTGCCCCAGGCATTTTTCAATCCCTCATGGAGCGGATTTTACAGGGCCTTCCTGGAGTAGTACCCTACTTCGATGACATCTTAGTCTCGGCCAGGAACAGACCCCAACTCTTCCAGAGAGTTCGAGCAGTCCTAGAGAGGTTCAGGCAGCATGGCCTCAAGTTAAAAAAAGAAAAAATGTGCCATTGCCACTAGACAGGTGGACTTTCTGGGTTATAAAATTGACGCCTCAGGCATTCACCCCTGGAGTCCAAGGTTAAGGCAATACACGAGGCACCCACTCCAACCTCCAAAGCGGAACTGCAGGCCTTTTTGGGGCTCTTGAACTTTACGCGGTCGTTCCTGCCTCATAAAGCCTCTGTGGCAGAACCCCTCCATAGACTTCTGGATAAAAAAATGGTTTGGCATTGGGGACACAAAGAAGACTCCGCTTTCCGCGCAGTCAAGTCGCTACTCACATCAGAGGCAGTGCTTATCCAGTTTGACCCCAACCTTCCATTAGTACTGGCAGCAGACGCATCTCCCTTCGGAATTGGGGCAGTCTTAAGCCACAGGCTCCCCAACGGCTCCGAGGCCCCTATCGCTTTTTTTTCCAGGACGCTCTCTGCAACAGAGCGCAATTACAGTCAGATCGATAAAGAAGCCTTGGCAGCTGTTGCAGCGGTGAAGAAATTTCACGAATTTCTCTTTGGCCACTTTTTCGAGCTAGTCACGGACCACAAACCGCTCTTAGGGTTACTAGCAGGTGACAAGCAGACCCCTCAAATTCTGTCCCCAGAATGACCAGATGGACCCTTTTCCTAGCAGCATACTCGTATAGACTCGTGCACCGCCCAGGTAAAACATTGTCCCACGCAGACGCCCTCAGCCGCTGCCCCCTGCCTGCCCCAGCTGAAGACCCTGCCCCGGTCAACGCCATTTTTGAAGTCACCCAACTGGACCTCCCAATCACTGCCCTTGATATTGCCTATAAATCCAAAGCGGACAAAACGATCGCCCAGGTACTGGACTGGGTGAGGAGGGGGTGGCCGGGCAGTGACATTGAAGCTAAATTCACTCCATTTAAGACCCGCTTACAGGAACTGTCGAGCTTACAGGGCTGCCTGCTGTGGGGCACTCGAGTGGTCATCCCGACATCTCTGCGTACCCGAGTGCTGGAGGCGTTGCACGAGGCCACCCGGGCATCGTCAGAATGAAGGTGTTGGCGCGGCTACATTTGGTGGCCCGGCCTCGATGAGGACATCAACAAATGGGTAAGCTCCTGCCATCCCTGCCAGGTTTCCGTCCATCTCCTCCAATTGCCACCCCCACCAAGTGGGAAAGTGCCAACGCACCCTGGTCCAGGATTCACATCGATCTCGCGGGCCCATTGCATGGCAAAATGTTCCTCGTGGTCGTAGACTCTTACTCAAAGTGGATTGATGTGGCACAACTATCCACGACCACTTCACAAGCAGTCATCAAGGCATTGACTCGCCTATTCGTTACGCACGGTCTACCAGACTCCATTGTTTCCGACAATGGTCCCCAATTCGCGCCAACCAAATTCAGTCGCTTACGGCCAACCTGGGCATTCGTCACATCTTCACGGCCCCCTTTCATCCTGCCAGTAACGGGCTGGCAGAGAGAGCTGTTAGGACCACTAAAGAAGCCCTGGCCAGGTTCAACAAGGAAGACTGGCACCACAAACTATCCTGTTTCCTGTTGAGCCAGCATTCAACCCCTTGCACGGTAACCAACAAGTCCCCGGCCGAGCTTCTGATGGGCAGACGCCTGCGAACTGTATTGGACAGGCTTCACCCACATTACTGCCCTGACTCTCCTCTCGCTTCCACATCGGGGAGTAGGCATTTTGTCTTGCAGGAACCCGTGTTCGCGAGAAACTTCGCTGGCGACCCATTGTGGATCCCGGGAGAAATCGTAGCCATCACAGGACCCAGATCATACCGGGTTAAGCTGGAAGATGGCCGGGTCTGGAGACGACATCTGGACCAGCTTCGGAGACACCAGGGCACCCTCGTCAGCCGCGACTCGTGGGCACAGACCGGTGAGAGTCCGCTGCAACTACCTCACAGCAACATCTACCCCGATGACCTGCTAACACCTTCAGCCGGACCAGAGAATCCAAATGCTGACTGCGGCGACCTAGCGTCCAACCCATCCGAGCCAGACGGCGTGAGGACACTCCCAGCGTCCAGCCCTTCTAGCCCCGGGCCTGCTCCGACCGAGGGTGGTACTCGGGACTCATCATCGAGCCAACAGTCACCGACGGACTCTGATCTACCAAACAGCACACCAGAGTTGCGCCGCTCTGGACGTCAGCACAAACCTCCCGTATACCTCAAGGACTATGCGTGTTCGCATCTGGGGGGAAGGGGTGTTATGTCCCTGGACCTTGAAGAAGTTCCCACCCAGGTCCGTTCACGCTGCAGAGGCGGCTGCCCCTTCTCATTGGCTGGGTTTCCCCAGCAGCCTGCTATAAAAGCAGGCTGCTGGGTCCAGCCCTTTCGCTGTTCGCTGCGAGCCAGTTCCAGGCTGAGCAAGCACGTTCAGTCCTTGTAAATAAACCTTGTTGCACTAAGCCCTGGTTCAGCCTCTTATTTCCCATACTTAATAGGTATCTTGGTTACTTTAATATAATTTAGATATGCTTGGTAAATAAGTACATAAATATCATAACTTTTCAGACCAGCAATTCCCCAGCAAACAATTCAGACCACCAATTCTCCAGTACCATCAAAGAAGAACATTGTTCTGTGTGCAGTGAGCTGGGTGGAAGATATCATTATCATTTCACTCCAGAGAAAGGCTCAAAAACAGGAAAACCTGCTCAAGTGATTGCAGATAATCTGGTGTATTTCATGAAGAAGAAAGGCATTGACAAAAGCTTGAAGGCCTTTGGAGGAGATTCTACAAATGTTAATAATTGGACAAAAAGCAATGGGTGGAAACTAATCAAGGAGAGAAGCAACTTAGAACCAAGGAGAAATTTTTCTGACAGTTAGAACAATTAATCAGTGGAACAACTTGTCTCCAGAAATTGTAAATGCTCCAACAGTGGAAGTTTTTAAGAAGAGATTGGATAACCATTTGTCTGAAATGCTATAGGGTTTCCTGCCTAAGCAGGGGGTCCCTTCCAACTCTGTTATTCTAATACTGGCTATGAAGGTAGTGCCATGCACTGGGTAGAGGTCACAACATCCACTCTACTGGAGCTGATCGATTGGTCTGAAGGTGTACATGGAGCCACCTTTGACGTGCAAACTGACTACAGCAGAAATAAAGAAGTTCATTGACAAAACAGTGCAAGTACCACAGTGCAGGGGTGGGATTCTACCAGTTCACACCTATTCGCTAGAACCATTTGTTAACATTCTAAGCAGTTCAGAGAACCGGTTGTTAGAAGAAATGACTGGCCTAATCCTGTACGGAAGGCAGGAAGGAAACATTCTGGTGTTGCTTACAGAAACTGCCTCTCCATTAACCCTTATTACATTCTTGGCAGGACTAGACTTCCTGTCTCAGGAACATCTCTGGAGTTATTTTTCCCTCTTTTGCTGGTACTTTGCTTGTGTGGAGTGACCATTCAAAGTTACAATGTCATTGAAAAAAGTGACTTATGACCATTTTTCACACTTATGACTGTTGCAGCATCCCTACAGTCATGAAAGGTCAGGAGAGGAGATGCATGTCTCGATGTGAGTGATATTGAGTTGGCCACGCCCAGCCAATAACATGACCACCAAGCCATGTCCACCCAGTCACATGACCACCAAGCCGCACCCACCAGCTAAGCCACACCCACAGAACTGGTTGTTTAAAAAAATTGAATCCCACCCCTGCCACAGTGGCCCTGTCATGCCCAATCAATAGAGAGAGGTGTGAAACAGGTCACAGAGATAGCAGAGTGTATACACATGAGAAATGTGAGAGTTATATCAGAGGCCAAGAAGCAAGTTGGCAGCTGATGTCGAAGAATGAATCAAAACAAGATTTGATGAAACTCGCTTAAACATTTTTATAACTCAGATAATTGCTTTCTGATGTTAGTTTATGATTGCATGGATTATGTTTTGCTCAGCTAGATAAGACTTGTGCAAGAAAAAAAACTTCAATTTTTGTAGTACAAGATGTAATTTTAATAAGAATAAGTTAACAGTATTTGTGGAGTATAAGATCAGATGTGGATTTATCATACCAAGCTAAATGTTCTGCAATGGCAAAAATAACAGCAGATTTGTGTATAATCATATTTTTAGAACCTTCACACTGAAAAACAACTGCAAAAAATATTTTTTTACCCCATTAAATGACACGCCCTATTATCACATGACCACAGCATCATAAGAACTTTTGAAATAGTGAAGCCTTTGACTTAAAAAGAATTTCCACCAATAATGTTCAAGAAGCATTAGGGCAAATTATCTAGAGTATGATGTCACTAGTATGCTAACAACATTTGGCTCTATACTGTTTTGCCATTTAGTTGCATACCACAGTTAGAGATTAAGTTTGATAATGGGCTGGATGAGTATATGCAAGGTTACATTGCATCTAGCTCGCGTAGGAATAAGGTTGGTCAGGAAGAAGCCAGACCAGTTTTAGCCTATTCTAGATTAGGATTTCACTTCTACTGAAAAAACAGTGCACTTTTGGCAGCACTTCCTAAAGTTCAGCTACCTTTGAACTTCGAGAAACAGCCAAGAGATATATTTCCATCACTGAATCTGATGGTTTTGCTGCAAGCATTAAGAAGCAAGATGAACCTAACAACATACTGCATGTCTATAGCTTAATGACATGATCAGACTAGTGCAACGTGCTTTATTTGAAATAATCCTTCAAGAGAATTCAAAGGCTTCAACTGATGTTGAACCGCTAGTTACCACATGATCACTGGAATATATTGAAAAATCACAAAGAGCTGCCAGTTATTTTCCAGGCACAGTTCATGAGATGGAATGTGCACCTGCAGCAGCAGACAGGGAAGGTTTTGCCAATTCAGAGCTTTCCCAGAAAGAGACCCCATTCAAGAGACTTTGCAACCCCGAGTTGGGTAAAGGAGAAGGAAGAAGATCACGGTAGCCACACCTTAGAATCTTTGAAGATGTATCTAGTAGCTTAGAAAATTGGAACTTTAGTCTGGCAAGATTCTGTCCAAAAGCAAATAGAGGATTGGACTCAGTTGGATCTCACCATCTTTTCTCTGCACTTGATCCTGACAGTTCAAGATTATGTTTAAATCTCTGAAGTTCTACAGAATTGATTTTTGCCACACTTTAAAGAAAACCTTTTTAGCTGAGATTCATATCTTATTACATTTATTACAGATAACTCAGTTGGAATCTCAAATGATACTGACCATTGCCTCAGGTAACAGATAGGACATGATCACACATGCATATTTGTTCTTGACTACCCCTTGGTGCCACACAGTTCTTCACCATACTCTAGACCCATGATGGAGAACCTATGGCAGACGTGACACAGGTGGCACACAGAGCCATTTGTGATGGCACACGAGCTATAGGCAAACTTACCTCACTGCAGTGCCTCACAACTGTTTTTCAGAGGGTTTGAGGCCTTTTACGGCCTCCCAAAGGCTTGAGGAAGGCTTCTGCAGGCTTCTGCAGACTTTGCAGGCCAAAAACTAGCCCCGTTTTGTCACTTCCTATTTTTCCAAAAATACTGGAAGTATTGAAATGGGGCTAGTTTTCGGCCTGCAAAGCCTGCAAAAGCCTGCAGAAGCCTTCCTCAAGTCTTTGGGAGGCCAAAAAAGGCCTCAAACCTGCCCAAAATCAGCTGTGAAGTGCAGTGCAGGTAAGAGGGCAGCGGGGTGGTGGGAGGGATGCGGATTGCACGCACATGTGTAGGAGGTGTGGGGGGGATGCTCATTGCCTTGTGGGCATGAGTGCAAGCATGCGCACAATTTTTGGCACAGGAGCCCAAAAAGTTTAGCCACCACTGCTCTAGACATATCCAAATTAGGGCAATAGAGATCTCACCATCAGCTGGGCATTCTAGCCAAGGTTGGTTCTCTGCCGACCACACCTCTGAAAATCTGGTACCAGGTTTTCTGCTACTCCTCAGGAAAACCAAGCCCTTGCCATCTTGCCATAGTTTTTTTGAGCAGATAGCATCACTAGGTGAGTAAAGGAGGGAAAAGGATTGAATGAAATAATCATCTTGGATGGGAAGAATGGAAGGGGTGTTTTTCCCCTTGAACAACAGAGGGGCAAATTACCTAGGGAGGAATTAAAACAGAAAGGCTGAACAAAGCAAAAATTAAAACAAAATAGACATTCAATATTTTGGTCAGGACTTGGGTCGAGTACTTTCTCATTTTCCTTCTTTAAAAACACTTCTGTAGACTCAAGAATGGATGTCTGAATAGAACTAGAAAGAAAAAGAACTGGATGTTATCTGAAGTTCTGAAAATGTAACTCCCACAATCAGCATTTTTAAGTTTCTCTTTTCTAGGGAATTAGCTGCATGGAATTTTAAACACTTATTTGGGAAAAAAAGATAGGTACTTGATTATAATTAGCTTCTTTTCTGTTAAGAATTTCTTAGAGAAATAGTGTCAAACTATTATCAAATTATAAGTAGGCTCAAATGACCCCGCTTACTTTTCTGATCATCTGGTGCTGAAAGATGAAGCACGGCAAAGAGATAAGATGGTGGCTGAATCGTACAAAATTCTCTAAATATATAAATATATATGTGATTTGTATAGGATATTCCTTTTTGTTTCCGCACATGCCTATCTTATTTTCACACATACAATTCGAAACTGTCTGTCACCATACACATGGTGGCATTTCCGACCTAACACATAACCTGTTCACATGTTCACATTTCTGCATTATCTTCAGTTGGTCAGAATATAAACTCAGTTCTGTACATATGAGTAAGATGACTCTGACAGTTATTTGCTTATGTGAAAAATAAATAAAGCATACTGCTGTTTGATTCTTTGACTCCTTCATAAGAATTTACCACATATGGTATTTCAAAACCAATTTTTTTTCTGTTGTCAATGAAGTTATAAGGAAATACATGTCAAAACAAGCAGATTTAAATGCCTTTATCAAAAAGACACCCAAATACAGAAAAATCAAATTACAAATGCTTTTGAAAAATCAAATGACCATCTATTCCAATACTGATAAGTATTTAGAAAGGCAGAAAGGGGCAGAAGTGGTTTGTAATATTGCAAATCTTTTCAAAATCAGCATTTTGAAAAGATTGTTAACATTAACTGAATTTTTCAGTATATTTGTACATTTTTATCAGGAAGTTTTGTATTAAATCTTACAATAGCAAAATACAGCTGTTGCTGATCTTTTAATCCTTTTCTTTTAATCCATCTTTTTAATTCTGCAGCTCATCTGGAAAAAAACCTGTGTTTTCTTTGCCCTCCTAATGATTCAATTAGCTTTATGAGGCTTTTTATGCCACTGGAGCCCAGGCAGATATTGACACTGTACGGAGCAATTGTAAAGTAAAAGACTCTAGAGAATCCTTAATCAAAACTTTTCACAGCAAGACTTATAACTCATTTCTGCTCTTTGGCTCTACTTAAGAGTATGTTATTGACAAAGCTGAGGAACGGTAGAAAGATACACTTTTAGAAAAGCAGCCGTAATCCAGAATTGCAATTTTATAGCCAAATTACTAAAGGATGTTTGTAAGTTTTCCAGCTGTACATTTTTTCAAGAAAACCAAATAAGAAAATGCTCACCCAACTAAGAAAAGGCTGGTGTGTTCCACAAGTACGGGAAAGCCCAAACAATCGAATGATAAGTTAGAAAAACTCAAGCAGAAGCAACAGATGAAAGCAGCCACAGGGCAGGATAAACCCCCTTCTTCGGACACTTGCTTGAAGATTCTTGAAGACTAAATGCAGGGTATTTTAAAAGAAATGGCTTTCGGTAAAGGCTACATCCTCCTGTCAATCAAACACTGCATAGTTTCTCCTAGGCATGAATCCAAAAAGACGTGGAATCGTTCTATTTTTGTCTCCCATTGCAGTGGAAACATTTTTACAGAT